>NW_026017110.1:21012462-21043132 GCF_020466585.1 Dendroctonus ponderosae
AAACAGATAAACTATGGTTTCTCTGTGTCACTGGCTGAATTTGATCCTTAAGTAGCTCTTCTAAGTAGTGAACAACGTTTTTGGTTAAACGAAAACGATGTCGGAATTCATCTTCGCTGAATTTCACAAAATGATCATTCCGTGCTCGAAAATGGCGAGTTATTTCACTACTGAGAACATCAAAAACTTCCTCGTCAGATGAGTCCGAAGTGGAATCTTCCATTATTTTCCAAAACTTTTCTTCACTTTCACACACCAATTTCGCTCCCAAAAATGTTATTATTGTTTTCCCAAAACGTGTTCTCTGCTCACAGCTGATTTGCGATGACTTTTGACATTAATAGCAAATACGCTTGCGTGCGCCGCTCCTACAACTTATAGAACCGATAAAGGTCCGAGAGCGCACCTTTATCGGTTCTTCAATATATCGAACCGCTAGCTCTTATCGAACGTTTCAGAAACCCATTTTTCCTACTTATAGAGCCGTTTAGGCTAGTGGAACTATCAAGGTCGTTTCACAAACCGGCCACTAGTCTATCAGGTCGAAGTCAGGAGATCTTACTGGCCTTTCAGAAATTTTTCTAATAAAAACTATTTTATATGTAGCGCTAGCGCTTAACCTGAAACTATATCTTTTCGTCATGTATCAGGAAACTGGTCACATATTGATCATATAGATGCTCTGAAAAGTTTAAATTACTTGGTTTTGTAAAATATCAATGCAAATGGTAACGTTCACAGTTTATTCAACGTATCAGTTCAGAGTTTTTCTATTTTTGTCCAACTAAATGAACTTTCTTTACCCAATACGGACAGTTTTGCCTATTACCTAGTACATTAATTAAAAAGTTGATTCACTGGAGAATGAAAGCTGTTCAACTTATCGCCGGAAATCGTGGCATATTAAGGATTGGTGTTGCATCAGTCAGTGTGGAATTTTAAAACTTTGCGTCTGGAGACGACAGGGATTATCTAAACGCTATAAACTTTTAATGCAATGCTATGGACAAAGTAAAACATGTGCTTTTGTTTCTTCTCTGGATGCTGGTTTGATTGCTTTGGTCGCATCTTCAACTGAGTTAGTATAGAGGAAAATCATCGGAAATGTGTGACTGTTGAATCTGAATGTTGCATTTAAGGAATTGGAACACTCCTATTGAACTCGCACTTAACTACCATAATGAAGGTGAAATCATTATAATTGAGATTTTTGTAATGGGATTCCAAATAAGACCAAAAAGAGAACAAAAAAATCAATGTTTTTTTATGTGATGCGACTTTGTAATGTGTACAAGTTTTTCTCGGATTTAAATAATACACATTATACCATTGTTAGAAGCATCAGCAAGTTTTCATACCAGTTAAATGTTTCATGAAACTTCTTCAAACTATGCTCGTTATTCAAAGATCTCAGCATGTCTCGGTTTCAGTTTGCTTTGATATCAAGTTGACATATTAACTAGTAAAGATGTGGAAATATTATTTGCCGTTAATCAAAGCGTACACATAAAACGAAAGTGTATTGTTACGCAAAACTACTCCTCAGGTGGAGATATTTATTATATCGCTATTAACTAGCAATTTTGGTTGCGGCTCTTCTGACATTCAGGAGTCCTTCTAAGTAGAAGCGACAAACAATCGTAATTTATAAAGACGGTCTAACCTCGGGCATTGAGGCGAAAGGCAACGAGCTTGATTGCCATAAAATTATGCTTAATTAAATTAATCGTGGCTGATACGAGATAAAATAAAAATTAATTGGAAAATTAACTGTTTATTACAGTTGGGTGGTATTTTTAGAAATTGGATGTTCCGAGAAGACATACAAACGATTTTCGGATTTTTTCAATACATAAACTAAAAGTATGAGTTTTGTGTTACATGTTTTTACTACACTTTTTGAAATAAACGTATTCGACATTTTCTCGTAGTTTAGAAAAAACTTTGCGCAGGTCGAATGTTTAGTGAAGAAATCGTTTAATTTATCATATTATTATAAAGCATTATGATTAATATTTCAATAATACATAAACAATTAATGACTGTGAACATTAAAACTGCAGTGCAAATAACTACGCAGCGCAATTTCTAGAGAAAATTTTTTTTTTCTGCTGAGTAATTTTAAATGCAGCCAAACAAATACTACGTGAAAGGTTGCTGTTCTGTGTATAGAGTTTGCTTTACGGTTCAAACAACATACGCATGAACTTTTTAATATACAAATAGGGGCATTTATACATGGRTMYATACAGATTTTGTTATGTATGTAGATCTTTCTTAAATTGGTATTGAATTTTGAAGCAACATTGGTCGTTACGGWTACATTTATGAAAATAATTTGCAATATTTGTGATCAGTCTTTTTAAGATTTAATTTAATGTGATACTTTATTTGCGAATACTTCAGGCCTTCAACTTCGTSAAAACTGCCTCTCAATCATTACATTTAGATCTCCATTGTCCCTTTTATAATGAAATATCTCATTTTCTATCAATATTGTTAGCTTGTCTTCAAATCCCACAAGCTCATACACCTTGCCAGTGGGCTGATAGACAGAAAAAACAGACAATATTATTTTATGTAGGTTTCATACCTTTTTGTTTGCGGCTTTGTCAGAATCTTATCAGGGTCGTTTTTTGTTTTTTTTACAGTTATATTTCACCCTGAAATGAGTCATTAACCGGATCAGTTTTCATCAATTAGTTCAGTTCCTAACCATTAAAGTAAAACTCTGATGGGAATGGAAATCATCATTCCCGTTTTATTTTGATGTAGATTGTTTCGGCTGCATAATACCTGGCCGATAAAAGCACAATTGGTATTTTATTATTTAACTCATTTATTATCCTACTGAACTCTACTAACTAATGAGTTTGTAAATCTCCACAGTGTCTACATACATTAGGGAGCTTTCCTAAACTTTTCTACCAACTTGAATAAAGTTCATGTGCTGGCCGAATTAGTCCTTCAGCCGCTTTGCATAGGGTAAAATGGCATTGAGTGAGTTTCAGCATCCTAATTGTTTTTTGATAAGTCTAGCTCGATCGTTACCTCAAATTTTTATTGTAAATGGCAACAGATAAATGCATATGTTTCTTCCGAATTGGTATTTTGATAATTTGACTCAATGCTTTCAGGTGTAGGACCTAAATCTCCTTTTGAAAAACATAAATTCGCATTCCATTAGTACTCAAAAACTTGAAATTGTGTCAAAGCAATTTTACCATTATTTTTCTTGCCCGCTAAACATTTCCTAATTCTAGTTTTGATATAGTACTTCTTTCTTTATTTTCTCGATCTTCACTCATTTTCTACCATCTTGCATCGTCTCCTTTTTCTTGTCTCTTATAACATGGAACGTTATGTTGTACTTTTTTTTTTACTAGATTTTGCTTTGCTTCGCTTACTTTTCGTAACCGTTCCTAACGGTTCCCATACTTAACATCAACTGGTGTTAAATGGGTTTCAAAGTCTCGAGAATCTTCGAAAAACTATGCCGCTTTTGACATTAATAGAGCTGGCATGAGCTTCCGATGGAACTAAGTTCAGATTTTGAGATGTTTTACCTTCCGAACCGGTTTTGAAGGTGCGTTAATTAGCACATCTCGAAACGTGTACTCGTTCAAATCAACTTAGGAAAATCAGATATTCTTAAACCTTTGAAAAACTAATGATTTTCTAGATTCATGAACTAATTTCAAATCTAGAAATAAAAGTATGATGGCTCAACGTGGAATGTTACGCTGTTGGGAAAATAACTTGAAAACCATGATATGGAATAAAACTTGATAAAGCTTTCCAACTAGCGTTGATTCTTATACAGCTTTCCACATTTGTGTTCTGTTTCATTAATTTGTCAAATTTATACCTTAATTCACTATTAGTTACACAAATTGATACAAATATTAAGAAAATGTTTTTAAGTCGAAGAAATATCCCACTACTAAGCAAAAAAACAATTTGCTAAAGCACAAGAACAGTCCTGTTAATCATGATAGAGGCATCCATCATGGGGTAAGCTGATACTGTTGTAACATGATGTCTAAGAAATAATGGCCTAATTCTTCTAACCACAGACATAATACGCTAATTTAAACTGTACAGCACATAAATTATAACTTAAATTAAAGTATATTTGCAAAACAGGATTTGACGTTAATGCTCAAAATACCAATAAATTAAACAAAACTCTAATTGTGCTGCAATTTTTGGTCTTCAATTAAATGAAGTTTATTAAGAATCGCAGATAATTTACGTGTGTGAAAATTTATAAATCAACCAAAAGCTAGTATTAACACGAACTTAAACCTGCAAAATGACCAAACGATTTGCGGTCAGACCCAGTCATTTAAAAGTATTGTTAATGAACTTGTCGGGTTTGAAGTCGTAATTTATAAGTTGTTTATATTTTTATAGTTAATTTCCTGTCTAAATTGTTTGTAGAATAGTTGTCTGATTGAGCACTCGTCAACTTATGATTGTCGCGTTGCAAGGCAATATCTTGTTAATAAATTATTTCAACATTAATAGAATTTAAATTATTTTATAGTGAAATTTAGGATTTTTAGATACAACACAAGGAAATTTAGATAGGAACCATAAAAACATAATACTTTAAACAGGAAATTCTGTCGAAATACCCAAAAAGAAGTTTGTAAAAAATGAATCCGCCTCAACAATATAGAACTTATCTACAACTTTAAACAGGGAGTTGCTAATGCAACGTCTACAGACTTTTTTTGTCTAAAAAGTATCGGCAAAACTTTCAACCATTCAGCTTAATGCAGCTTGACCAGACACATTCTTTCCACACTTATTTTTAAATATTTATGAACCGACGAAAATATACACCAGTAAGCATATTTCCCTGGGGTAGAATCACATTTCGATCATTCTGATTTGTCTATTTAAAAATACATAGACAATGTTGTGCATTTTTAAACAGAAAACATCGGTGTGAATGTGTCCTCGTCAAGCTTCCACATGAGGTATTTTCAATTACCTAATATTATAATGTACGATGTGCATACTTGTTAAAGCCAATAATGGCACACAATTAATGTAACTTGCATGTAATATAATTCAAGCACCATTAGCAAACTAAACCAACAATATACCTCGACTAGTGAAATATTTGCGGGTAAAATAACAGCTGCAAATTATCCGTGTCAACAGTGGAAGGTAATAAAATTAACTTTTCTAATAATTTGGTCTGTACTGAGCATATTTTCTTACCTAGTTGAGAATTTCTTTGTCTGCTCGGGACCTTTCACGGAGCATAAATGAATATTTAAAATAGTTTCATAATTAAGTTTTAAAGTTTGCGGAATCTCAATTATGCAGTTGATGATACTCAGCCGCATGTTCTTGCAAAACTTTAGATTTTAGACAAGCCTTCTTTTTACAAACTGTTCTAATTAAAATGATCGGCAAATAACATTGTAGATTCATTTAAGAATAATGCATTCACAAATTTATTACTAAGCCCTTAACTGATTTGTTGATTATGATGATCCTTAACGGATGATTTAAATATTATATCAACTTATTTAAAGTCTTGTGATAAACTTTCATTACCAATAATCTTCAACTAGACGTTAATTTATGCTGTTCAGTTAATTTCAAGTGTTCATATCAACGCAGCTATGTTCGAGATATTCAGAATGAAGCAGATGTCTAGAGTCGAGGTATTAAGTCTGCAGTCGAGTGTCGGATTATCGCTTTGATAGCACGTCTGTTCTTTCTAAATTGCGATTTAAAGTTTATTAACTTCTTAGCAAGAGATTGCAGTTGTGTAGAGCGCTATTTATATTTTGCAGTTCTAATCGAAGTTGCTATAGACAATTATTAATGAATTGAACATTGGAATTAAGAAAAACTTCCGGCATGCGACCTGGAATTAAATCTAGTTTGGGGATTTGGCGGTAATGAACGAACATATTTTTGAGATTTATTTAAGCTGATTTGCACTGGTAAAGAATAAAACATCGTTTCTCTGAAGCGACGTGGTCATTGGATCGTATGCTATTTAAAACTTTACACTTGTAATGTTCATATTGTGGAAGTGCGAGTGATAACTTTAGGTTTTTCTAATGTTTGGTAGATGAGGCATAGACAACTTGCAATATGTTTTCGTTTGTCCACAATGTAATTCTACAAAAATTTCTGGAATACCATGTAGTGAATTTTAAAGCCTTTTGGTTTAAACAGTTAGACCGCTGGTTTCTTTGAGGAAATAAACATTACAAACATTGTACCATATTCGGTTTTCACCTGCGCTGTCTGTTAAAAGGATTTTTTCGGCAGTGAATTAATTTACAAAATAATCGGTAGTAGTAGAGTTTTAAATATTTTTGGTCAAGGACTCGGACCGAATTAAAATAATTGTTCTGTTTACGTTTCGGTGCAAGGCAACATTTGAAATTTAGGTTCCGGTACGGTTCTAAATCTAAATAATGAAACGATCGAGAACAAAGATAGAGGCTACTCTATCTAGGAATCTCGATATCTTTTTCCCTCTTTGTTGTATTCTACAATATAAAAGATGCGTAAACGACCTATTGTTTCATATTGCACTTCGACTGGTTGTACACTTATAACAAGTAAGTATATTAGGAAATAAGGACTCTCATATAACAAAACTAAGCGTGGTATTTTTGGAAATTTTTGTTTTTTACATTTTTCTGACTTTAGCACTTTTTTCTTATTTCTTATATTTTTGATTATTTCAGTCTTATTTCCGTTTAACGATTTTTGTCTCTGGTTTCTGCCTTTACACTCTTCACAATCTTTTGTGGAGTTGATTTTGAAGGAAATTTCGATTTGAAGTTTTTTGTTGTTGGTGATCGAAAAACTAAAATAATTCAAGTAAAAAAACATTTTATAAGTAGTGTATAAACGTAGGGTATTTGTTCTTTATATGTACGAGTATAACTTGTGATTTAAAACCATGTGAAGACAGTTAGTGCTGATTAATGCCTTTTAAAACTTTTAGCTCTGAATTTGTACGTTTCCATTTAATCGCTTAACGAAGAACCAGATCATTTTGCTTCCATATTGTGTTGGTCACTTAGCTTTTGTATTTACCCGAATATGTAATACAGCATCTATATATTTAACTTTTTATTATTCATTTCAAAAAATTAAACAAAAGGTTGATTTTGAATTCCATATTTTAATAGCCAAACTTCTTATACTCATAGAAATTTGCTTATTAGTTAAAATATTTTCACTGCTACAAGAGCCTAAAAGTCTTGTTTTTGTCCATATTTACTACTCTGTAACCGTAAATCTATTCTTGAAGGAGAATAAAGTAAGACTACAAGTCGGGTCGAGTATCGATACAATTTCTCTCTTACATTTTTATGTGCAGGAGGAACATACGGTACTTACTTCAAATTATGACAATATCACGATCTCTTGCTCATGTACGGTACGATTCAAAGCATCTAGTTAAATATTCAGAGAGTAATCAAACTTTTCGGCAAATCGTCCAAAACTTTAAATAAGCTACGTGTATATAAAACTTTCCGAGACGCATCATCAAGGAGAATACGAATCAAATATAGAGCTCTGAAAGTGCAAATAAAGTCGAAACACGTGTTATGTACACTTCTGTAATAACCGCACATACTTATTTCTGGTATGTTAAAAAAACCACCACAGGTTCGTTTCTAAGTATTTGTAACAAATTTTATTATTAATTTTATTTAGAATCTACCATTTAAAATTCACTTAAACATTCTACACTTAATTCACATAGATGAGAAGCTTGTTGATTTTGCAGTTTTTCATATTTAATTGAATTTACAAGTTCTCTGAAATGCATATTAATATTTCCATTTTCAGCCATTTCAATAACACTAGCCACAATTCTAAAGCCAGATATTGTCAAGACACTGTTGCCTATTAATAAATTTTGTTTTTCGAAATACTATTGCAACTCATTAATCAGGTTAAAGACGGACATATTTTTTTTTTCTTAAAAAGTATTTTTTATTATTGGCGATGAGGTTTGGGAAATGCTGTTTTATGCACCGTCCAGAGCTGGTGTTCTGGCACTCTGCATTGTGTGGGAATCCAGCCGAATTGTTTACCCACTAAAACTCATTAGTTTAGCAAAGCGAGCAGCTAGCTGAAGTTGCTTTATGCGAAATAAGGATTTTCAATAAAAAAATTCGCATCATTTGTATTTTTTTAGACTCTGCAATTCAAAACTTGCAGTTTGTTAAATCATTTAAGTTCTTCTGTTGGTTCTCTCTAGCATGTAAGTCTCATCTTATTTATTTCGCAGATATATTTGTGTTTTTTCGTTATATTATGAGTTTTTTGAACAATAATTTAACCTACTTTATGAAAACCGATGCTTTGGATTGTTTTATATATTATTCAACAAATTGCCAATAAATCGAAATTAAATGATTTGTGTACAAGAAAAAGACTCGGAATTAAAACGAAATCGTTGATTGCGTTGTGGTAAATGTAAAATTCATATTACTAGCATCATTTTGAACAATTATTCGCCTACCATTGGTTAGAACCTTGAATGTCTAGTCCCGGCAATGTTCTTTAAGCAGTAGAAACAACTTTGAAACTCTGCTGAATCTTTTCAATAGAAAAAATCAATCTTTAAGAATCCAATTAATAAATGGAGAAAGGTAGAATGCGGTCACTTCAACACATCACCAAACTAACCGATGAGTTGTCACTAATCATGGAAATTTTCCTGTTTACTATTAATATTCACTTGCATAGTTTATTTGTTGGCGGCCCATTCTCCCTTGCTTATAGTATAATAGTTGACAGTAAGTGAAAAGGGCAAAGTTGAATAATTTCTAAAATTAGGCAAAATTCGGATTATCACCAAACTGTTGCGTAACAAGAACCAATGTTATTAAATTAAATTAAATCCAATAAATCAATGTTTATTGATATATGCTTTAAATTTAAACAAAATTGCGAATTTTTCGTTAATTTAAGCCCCTAAAAATATATTAAAAGATCGCATAGAATGTATAATTCTGCGGTCTATGATGCAGTAATGTTATAACAAAAATCGTTAATAATTTCAATAACTAAATGAAATTATACTATTTAATAATAGTAGTTACCTTGGCGGTAAGGAAAAAGCTTCGGCTTTTTTTTTCTTTTTTTAGAGAAAAATTTCCTTAACGTCTTCTTGTTCCAGTAGGTCGAGTGAGTTTTACTTTATTTGAGTTTCTGGTCCACGTTTTGCACAATTTTGTTAAATGTTTAAAGAAAATAAATTACTTTTCCTCCAGATCTTCACGTTTCAACTACACTAGCGCATAAAAATGTTACTGCGTAACTAGGATTCTGCCGTTCTCTTTGATCTCTTTTGAAGAAAGTAAAAGCGTCTCAATGGTAGAACGTTATTTTGGTAGCTCACCTTTGCTTTTTCTATCAATATTGATAGGTCGTAATTTTTAAATGTGCAGTAATGTTGTTTATATTCATATAAAAGTGGTTTAACCATATTTTAAAGTGTTTCAGAACATGTGGGTATTTGAAAATAATACCTTATTACATTGACACAATTTGTAAAATATGAATATGATATAAGTATTGCATTGTTTGTCATGCTAAACTATAGTCATATACTAAATTTTAAACAACATTTTAAAAAATTATGCTCGACCTGTACTGTCCTAGTGTATATCTAGTTTTTAGGTAACTCGAGATTAAACTCTTGCTTTATTTGACAATCAAACAAAAGCATCTCCGTTTTCTGAAGTGCTGAATAAAAGCTAAGTTACGCTCACGAGTGTTTGGCCTTCTTAGTTTCTTCTGGTAAAGTTTCGATATTGCGCGCTAAAGGATTTACAAAGAAAAATAAGTTTCAATTTCAGTCTGAATAAAATGTTTCCCCAGCAATAAAAATTCTCAAATAATTTGTAAAATGAGCGATGTGTACAAAATCGAGGAGCAGTTAAATACTACATACTACCACAACCATTGTGGTCATCGATATGTGAAAAGGGAGAATTACAGAAGACTTAAGAGACTAAAAGAGATTAAAGAGTTTTAAAATCAGAAATATAATCGGCGGTACAAAATTGAAAATTTGATTGCCATAAAAACCATTCGATCAAAACTAATATCTCTGTTACTACTGCCGAAGAATTACATACTTTCCCTATTAAAAATATATTTCTACTCCCTAACAGTCGTTTTCGCGTGTAAATAAATTTTTATATATGTATTTTATTAAGTCATTCTAAACGTAAGTTATTAGACCCTACACTAATTTATGAAAATGTAAATCGTAGTGTTTAACTACATATATTTTCACACGGTAAACCCACGTAACTTTTTCCAGGACAGAAAAGGGTCTCTTAACACATTTGCCTGACGTTTATATATGATAGAAATTTTTAACAGTAAATCGATAGCACCTCATGATTAAACAGTTTATTCAGAAGATAAAAGGAATATTTAGAAGGTTCTTTTCATGTTGTGTATTTTGGCGTTTATATAGCTGAAACATTATCTAGCGCGAAATCCAAATCTCAAAACAAGAAGTCTAATTACAACAATAGCCGCAGTTTGGAGCACTCTGGGCGTTTTGCCTAATTTAGTTTCATAAAATCCTAATTGAGGTTTAATTCGCCACATTCGCATATTCATGAATAGTTCAGAATTTCCGTCCTTGCAGACTCCTTATCCTAGAACACAAATGAACATGGTTTTGTGATATACATCGCAATTACTTGATTTCAAACGGGAATGTCCTTTATTGAAATCGAACTTGAAATGTGTAGCTGTGCATTTCAGTTAGTCCTTGAATACGACTGTAGTTCTACATATCCATGACAGGCACGCCACGTTAACTCGTTTCGGTATTTTACAATTAAAATGAAAAATTAGATGCTTTGATAGAAAATGCTGCTTTTCGGATTACTTACAATTCAATTAATATAAATTAAACTTTTATAGTCAGACTCAGAGAGAGTCAGAATAGTCAGACACTAATATATATTTTAACATACTGTTTACGCTTGTAATCTTTATTTATCAATATCTTACGATCATAATCTTTCTTTGAGTATAATGCAATAATTTAATCGATTTTTGAAATAGCGGTTATTTAAAATATTTACAGCTCGAAATCGTTCGAATTTTTCAACTCCGATTTCGTAATGTCTATTTTCACCGATGTATATTATAAACAGTTAATAATTCAAAAAGACGGTGATGTAATTAATTTTGTCGCTTGCTTTCGACTGTTCTTATCGTTTAATTCCATGCCGCTATGACATCCAGAATCTAAGATCCCGCTGACCGTTGAATGTATTTCCTCTAACTGCTTCTTAAGTTTTATTTATTTTGCAATCACATGGTCTAAACCTGTTATACCCTATATAAAAATCACATTAAGATAAAAGTTCGCTTTAGTTAAAAATGGGTTTAATTGTAGTATCTTTCTATGGACTGTCGTCTACATATTTTTGTTCCGAATAGCTATGGGTTTCACAAAAAAAAGTTCAAGGTATCTGCTGCCTGCAACAGAAGAAGTTCATATACCTTATTCGTGTAAAATTTAGTGCAAATCCCATTCGAACGACTAGAAGAAACGGTATTTTTCCAACGTTGAAAAATACATAAATTGTGAACACATACATTATTCTTTTGCAGGTAGTTTCATATTTGCGATATTCTGATTGAGAGCTCTGGCAGAGATGCCGCACTCTAAACAATTCAGAATATAACACGTCCAGTTATTCGTTACAGTTAAGGGTTGAAAAATAACTGGCTTCTTTTAGAAATCATTATTCAACGAATTTGTAAAGTGGATGAGTTTGTTAGGCATACAGTAAATAAATGGAGAATATTCTATATGGGAAAATTTCATCTTTAACTTACTCTTTAAATTGCGAAAAGGGTTCTCTCAATAGAACTAATTTGAAAACAAGCATACAATTTTATTGCGTTTGAAGTAGGTAGAATTTAGTCTCTTGAAATGCCAGTTGCATTTTACGTTGTTCTCAATATTCCTCCCAGGTATTTCCATAGGAGACATTTTAAAATCGACCTGGATGTTTAAAAGTGGAGCCGTACGTAGAAAAAAATATATAACAAGTAATAATGTGTGTCAATAACTTAGTTTTTGCGTAAACCAAAAGTAATATCCAAGAATTAATGGATGATATTCTCGTCTAATTATTCATATTGAGTTGATTATTCAATGAACATTTTAGTCAGCATATCATGTATCAAATTCATCCATTGTATTTCTTATAGAATTCATTTTATCCTTTGTTATATTTTAGCAGCTGTTCAATGAATTGTTTGTTAAAGTAATTGACATTTACATTATGTATATTGGAAAAAGAAATCAGTGCGGTGTGAACCGACGGTAAAACCTATCCGGATAAATTAAGTGTGTTTTGGCGAAATATTTAGGAAAACCGCAATTCTAATATAGAAGCGAATTGCCCATATGTTCACAGCACACAATTTGATGGAAGCCATTTCTATTACTTAATAGATTAGTGTCTGAATTTGCATACCAAGCAGATTTTGCAGGTGCATTTCGTATGCTGTTCTCTAAGAACGTTCGGATTCGCACTGATTCAATAATTGCAATTTAGTTAATTAATTATTTATTTGAATGGGGAAAATTGTCCGTTTGTGTCATAGACAAACAAATAGTTTCCTTAATTCTAGGCGTCATGTCTTGCAGCTAAGCATAATCGTCGGCACTATTGTAAGTCTAAAATTAACATATTTTTAACATTCTTTTGAGAAAACATTTTCGGTTATTTTATATTTTCTGCTTTTCAGATGTTAGCAGTTGAATATTTGATTTCGGTAGACGCTAAAACTTCCATTGAGAACGATGTAAATTTTGAATTATTTAAATCACTGCCCATAAATATCTAGATAAAAGCGATGTTTTGTGTCATCCAATATAAATTTTTAAAACTTCAGTAAGCAATTTATTAATCAGGGTAAATATCTGACAGGGTTTAAAAGTATATAATTTCAGTTCGAAATCTACATATTTTTATATAGGACTACTTAGTCCTTAGATATTTAATTGCGCCTAATATTTGCAATAGAATAGAACATTTAGATTTCAATAGCTTCAATTTTCAATCCTTTGATACATTTCTTTATGCGTTGTCTACAGTTTGCAACAATTCGCATTTACTAGTACATTTCGTTATCGAATTTAGTTAGGTATTTAGGTTGAACCACACTCTGTGCTTCTTTATATGCCCGTATGTCCTTCAGATTTCACAAATATACACTAATAGATAGATACATGTTCAAAAACACTAATAAATGTGCGTCTTCATCGATAAATATTCGACATCAGCAAAATCTGGGCAATGCTGTTTTCAATTTCCTTCTGGTCACACTTACTAAAGCCGGCGATTTGTTCGTCTTTATTTTTGGATACGAGAGGTCGACCGTCCAGTATTTTCAACAGCACCTTATTGCTAGCGGCTTTGTATTTTCTAAGTATTTCGTTTTACTCGCTATTTCTAAACTGTCCGACATTCGCAATGCAACTAACGGGTTGAAATGAGTGTAAATACCAGAGCTGTGCAGGGAATGGTCTCTAAAACGAGGCAAATACACAAAGAAGGTAGAAAATGGAATTGGATATACAGTGTGTACAAATCCTGGAAAAAAAATACGCGATTGTACGTCTAATTTTAACCAAATACGCCAAAAAGTGTCGATATATTTCCAGTGTGGTTATTAACTCCTGGGAAGTTAGAAACGGACTGAATAAAATTAATCATATAAGTCGTCATAAAATATTTAATTTATTCATTCTGCATTATTTTCATGTATTTTAAATTTTTATGGGAATATTATTAATGTGGTTAAATAAAATGACAAACGAATTGAAATCGTAGTTTTGCTGAACGTTAAGCTTTTTAGAAGGGTTTTATAAAAAAAATTACAAAGTCTTCACAAAATATTCTGTATGTCTCGAAATTAGCGATTTGAGAATTGTTTCATTAGATTCAAAGATATAGAAGGAAGGAAGGATTTGGGGATAATTTTTCTCTGGATGATATATATATATATAATCTTTATTTCCTACCGAAAAAGGCTATCGACCCAATCGGTCTTTCTGCCCTCTCTTGAATGATTCTACTCATAAAAGTTGATTTAGTCATGTAATCCGCTCTTATTTTTCTAACCGGAAAAACATTTAAAGATCCCCATATTTCTTTATTTGCCATGGTAAAGCTTGCATTTTTTAGCTCAAACTATATATGTGATCTCGTTACTGATTGTCTCGTATTTTCGGCAATACCATCAGCTGAACTAGTTCCGAAGAAACCAAAAAGTTTGGTGTTAGCAATATGAGAATCTAATGAAAATCATGAGTGAAATGCATATTGGCTGTGCACTAAAATTCAAGTTTTCTGCTGATGTATTCACAAATTTGACATCCTATTTTGTTTTCGATGTTTTCAAAGCTTCCATCACCATCAACCAAACGGCATTTTTCATTCCAAGCAATAATAGGAAGCTATATAAGTAGTCATCTATTGTGGCTGCTGCGACAAGCCATTTCATATCATTTGAAAAATTTTCACGTTAGCGTTTGAGCTGACTTAATTTTGGAAGCCACATGTTATCTCAGTTAAATTTCAGTTGTATGCAACGCATATAAAGCTTTTGAAATTGAATATATAAAACTGAACCACTGGTTTAAAATTAAGTTACTTTCGCCCTTCGTACATTTTAATGTTGCACGAAGTGGCTTATGCCCTGGGCTTTCGTTTCTCGGAGCGGCAACAATCCTAATTGTAAATTTCAAAATAAATGTCTCTGCCTATATTACCTGGGGCATATTATGCAGAAGGTAGATTAAACTAGAAACTACCAATTTTATTCTTTCCGTGCCCATTTTTAGAAAATCGACTAAATGTCTTAAACGAATTAGTTGTGGTCGACTCTACAATTACCAATACGAACAAATAAAAATATAGCTTCATTTTGTATTTTATATGACACACATTCTGTATTGTTTTGCGTTAGATGAAACTTCATTAGCTTTATGTAGCCAAATTATACATTGTCAAAACATTGAAAATATTCTTCTTCTTCAGCCTTCTTCCATCCGTTTCTGGACATAGATTTGTTCCACTTGTGTCGATCTTGTGCTATCCGGAATCAGCTTCGACCCACTTCTTCCTTGATGTCATCTATCCAGCGCCTTTGTGGTCTACCATATTTCGATATGAGTATTGTCGGGTGCATTGTTTTGGGCTTGCTCACGTTCATTGTCATCCCTCTACTTTTATAGCTCTATATATATTCCAGAGGCGAAGTGAATAACGTTGGCGATGTTGTATCCCTTTGACGTACTCCTCGATTTAATTTGATTATGTCTCTTTTTATGTCTGCGTTAATTTTTACTTGCATTGTTGCGTGTTTATATATATTTTTTGTAAGAGCACCATACCTAGAATCCATTCTGACGTTGTTGAGGGCACTTAAAAAGGACCATGTTTCTATAGAATCAAATGCCCTTTGGAAATCAACAAATACAAGGTATATAGTTCAACCCTCTGACTGTTAATGACATTTAAGCACCTAAAAGCAAAAAAATTGAAAATGACTGAAAAACTGAATTATTATTAAAGAGTGCAGAAAGCAGGTAGGACACACTGAAAAAAATCGAAATTATTATGAAACCTTATGAAAAGGGCACAATTTGCCCTATTTCATAAAGGTTCTTGATTAATTACGTTTTGAACAATATACTATTATTTAAAAACAACTCCCTACGAGTAGCTCTACATATGAAAATAAAGGTGAAATGATATGCGTCCGCTTTAATCGCCGCAAGTTACTCGTAATATTTGTTGCTTTGTTCTCTCACAATATTTAATTTGATCGTCCATTGTGTGTAAAGTTGGGCGGCAGAATAAGCATTTAGCAACTTAAAATAAATAATGATAACAATCAATCATGATCAATTGTGTATTTTGCAAATATAATTTTAATAACATTTGTAAGTAAATTGTTTGAATTTAGTGGCCATTAGCTAATGGGTTTAAACGAGATTCTTCGCTGTCTAGGCTTGTTGGTTTAAACACATACTCGAAGCAAATTGGAAATCAAACTTTTTGTTAATAAATCGTGTTTCAATTTACTTTGGCTGTTGCACAAATGCGTTCCATAAAGATGGCGTTTTGCATTCTGCAAGTTTTTTCTAGTTTAAGAAATTTATTACTACTCTCGCTTCACTTTCAAGCTTGTTAAATCGAAAACTGTACAATTTATATTATGACAAAATTACAAATAGCTCTAGTAAGAGTCTACGACTGATAAGACTAAAAGTATACTGTCGCTTCCACGTTGTAAATCAATTTTAGTAGATAATTATGATAATAATATCTACACCACTGGCTTGCATGGATAAGCTGTTCATTCTGTTCAGCAATCCGTTCATTGTTTTTGTAAGTTACTTCTTTCAGTCGACTGCTTTTTATTTCATTTTGTATCACTTAATAACATAAGCGTTCGAAGTTTTTTTAGCGATAAGTAGTTTATTTCTCCTCCATCATAACAATTCGCCCGATAAAATATAGATCATTCGATACATTGATTTAGGTTATTTATTCAGGATATCCTTTCTTCCATGTTTCTTTTCCCAGACACAAGGATGGCTTAATGATTGAATGACGACTTTTCAAAGTATTTTTTGTGTTTGCCGTCGAAATGTATTCCAGAAAATATTTAAAATTTTTCATGCTTAATGTCAAGTCTTTTGCATCTGAGTCTCCAAATAGGTTAGTGCCCAATATATGCTTCTTCGTTCTTGTCACTATCTGTACATCAAACAATCGGAATCTAGAGGCGTTTATTAAGTTTCGTGAGCGGTACATTTATATTCAAAGTTATTGATTTCACGTCCTTTTTGATTTCTTTCCAGAAGCGAAGCTTTTCAACTGTCAAGCCACATTTACCAGATTTTTGTATTGATTTTCACTGTGCTACATAAGATAAGAAATTATGTTACCTTGCAATTAATTGTTTTATTGCCATTTAAAAAATATATTTAAAGCTCAAATGATAAAATATAATTGCTGACATGATGCAAGTATTAGAACTTTAAAACATATCATGAGATTCGCGGACATTGTTATAGCAAAGAACGCCAATAAAAATAATTATCAAAAGAATATTTTGTTGATAGAAAATCCAAGTATTTTAGTACACGTATGCAACCTTTAGTTTTGCTTAAGGTCTACTTTCTTTTTTTTCGCTGACTGGTACTGGTACATGGCTAATGCTTCAAGCTATTTCTTTTAATTTTATCCAAAATCCAAACATGAAAATTAATGATATATATAATAAAATTTGAGTTTCAATGGACTTTGTTGAATTTAATATGACTTCGTAAATTTCAATATTTATTCGGGCCTGCCCTGCAGCTAATCCAAATTGAAGCCAGTGTGTGCTGATCCAATTTTCAACCACTTTTGGTGTAATCTTTCGAAAGGGTCAAATAATCAAATTATCGTCGAAAAAAGAATTGAAAACGTAATTCTTCCGGCTGAATTTGATTTCCGAGCTATTTCGGTTCAAATTAAAAATTTCCAATAATTTTTGGTCCGTTTGTCAAACAGTGACTTATTGCCAAAGAACAAGCATTAGATATTTGATTTGAACCGTTTTCCGTGTTTTCCTTTTCCACGTTGCTCCGTCCTTTCAACGCATATTGGAATTTTATTAGTCAATTCGTTCAGTCGATTGACAATAATTTTCCAATATTACAAATGATAATTCCTTGATGAGTTGAAATTAGTAAATTAGTAAAGATATAGAGGTAAGAGACTTATTTATTACACTCAAATGAGTTATCAGCCAATCAATATCAAAGTGTCTTGTAATCAGCCTCGAAAGACACGAAATAATGGTCCAAGGCTAATAAGCCTAAAACAAATGTTAACCGATAGTATGACTAGCATTTTTTTGCCTACATAGTCTGATATGTTTATTAAGTTTTTTAACTCGCTTCGAGTAATTTAAGGAGAAGATTAATAAAGTCTCTGCCCAAACTGAAATGCGGCAACATAATGGAAGTTTTTATTCTAATTAAATTTACGTACATATAGTGAGTTCCTAAATAGTATGAACATACGGGTAGGAGCAAAAATATTTAATGCTTTAAGCTGCGTTTCCTAAATACAGTATTTGCGTAAATATTTTATCCAAACTTGGAATCTAGATTGTCCAGCTACATAATTGGAATGCGAAGTTGTTGTCCATGACGCCTAGTTTTGTTTCAGGAGGATGTTTTTGTAAGAATTTTCTGGGCTGTAATTGTTACAATAATTATTTATATTCAAGGGTTCCGCTTTGGGCAAGAAGATGTGTCATATAAAAGCTAAGTACCACTAACATGAATCACCAAATATAATAGGAAAAAACGTAGACACTTAAAATACAAATAACTATAAAAATCATGCATTTTCATAGTCAATATACGCCAAATAGAAATAAAAATGATTATTTCTGAGAATGAACACTCGCTGTACAATTGAAAATTTACTGCGAAGTGGATTGACGCTCACTGCACTTTATTAAATTTTGGTTTTCCACAACGTTGTTATCTAAAAGCATTAGGCAAGGACAATTTGCACATGTCACATGGATAAATCACTTTGGACTAATAAATCCTAATATTTCAAACGCTATGCTAGTTAAACATATTTGGAACCAGTATGTGCTGATTCGATTTTTAGCCATTGTGGGTGTAATGTTTTAAAACGATCAAATAATCAAATCAAACCGTGCAAATCAATGAAAGATATTCCCCAATTGGATTGCACGCAATTTCCATCAAATTAGCAATCCCGAATGGCAGTTTGTCAAATAGCCATTCGTCAGTGAAAATGAGGTTTTTCTTTTAATTGGATGGCTTTTCTTGTTCAGATAAACCCTTGTAGACCAGATCTAGGCTCCATATGAATTCGAAGTATATATGTTCTTATACTGCTCTAAAATTGGCTCTAAAAATGTTTGTTTGCAAATAAATTTGGTTCCTATTGATGCTAATTGATTTTTCCAGAATAATCCAAAATTGTAAGGAGGCGAAGATATTCGAAATCCCGTTAAGAATATTGGTTGACTCTCCGAACTCCCAAAGCTGGTGCTGAAAATTTCTGTTAAATTATAATGCTTGTATTAAAACACTCCCAGGTCAAAGCAAAAATTGATTATTGTAGGCAAACAAAAATTAAAACTATTAAATTGCCGCGTATAAAAGAATCATCTGCAATTTTGAGCAAAAAAATATATTTTGTCTCGGTTCTAAATATACTCGGAATATCAATAAACGGGATGATCTGCACCCCGTTTTACACCTAGTCTCGATAAAAACTGTCGAATATGGTGTTCTTTTGCCAATACGTTCAAATGAGTTCCAATTCACTTACTTAATTTAGGACTTCACTTCGTTCTGTACAATTCCAAAATTCTACTTTGTAAATTGAATCAGAGAATAACGTCACAAACGGATGGTGATACCTTGGAAAGGTGGTAAAATTGGATGAAGCTTTCAAGGTATTGATAGATAACTATTTTGGCTGGAAAGTTATTGTTGCTATTGGGACTTTTTCCATTTTGTTCTGATGTTATTTATTTAACAGATTTCTTACTGGTAATATTGTTCCTCGATTTTTCAACTCTCCTGAACAGAGTTGGGACGATTAGAGATACCTACCAATGAATATATTTTATACGCGTTTACTTTATTGGCTGATGGTTTATGCGTTTTGATTAAGCATAATAAAGCTCCTAAACATGTTTTGTCATCTGATGATAGCTCAGCTAGATGAGTTTGAAATGTGGGTTTCTGTTTCAACCAATAGAGTTAGCGGCTCTTTTTCATCGATAAAAATGACAAAATTTTTAATCTGCTGGCTCCATAATTTTGTTAGGGTTCTTCTCCGTATCTTTTTATACTAATTGCCCTTACACCTTTTATTAACCAATATGCACCATGTGTTGCCAGCTCAAACTCTTCTAATTTAGTTGTTTCTCCGATAAGCCATCCAGCCTCACTTAAGTTAATTACATCTTGGTTACACAAAATCTTTAAGTTGGAACTTAGTTATCTTGCAAGTCATGTTCTAAATAACGCTTGCTAGCTTTTGTAACTCATGTTGCTGATGAATTGGTCTGTTCGTACGATTATCTAGGTTTTCAATTCCAAAGTTTGCAAACAGCGGATTCAAGCCTGCCGAAATAGTCCAATAACATGAAAATAATTAACTAACCTCTGGTCGGATGTTTCAAACCTGGACAGGCATGTTGGGCCGGCCAATGCTTTATTAAGTGTATTCAGCATTAAATCAATAGATCTAAATTCCCAATTTATATGGTCCTATTCCGTTCTAGATTAAATGTTGCGGGCAAGGTAAATATCGCGGAATAAATGGACAAATGTAGAAATCGGATCGGATCGGTCATTGCATTGAGTTCGCATTAACTACTTGTTGAAATTAATTCAATTCGTTTCGTGGTCGAGCTAGGCTGCTTATTGCCACTGAACCTGCTATTTTGATTATTTTTGCGAATGGGTTTCAACCTACAAAAAATATTCTGTATGATTTCTTCCCCGAATTAGATACATTTATGTCATCGCCTTAGCTGATATCAGATCGAATTATATCCAACTCAATTCGATGGCTGTTTATTGTTGTTTTTAAATTATAAATCCCATTGAAACCTTATTAATAATTCAACATCGCTCTTTAAAATTATTTTTCCGTTAAATCCAAAGGGCCACAAAATAAAATAAGTTGCATTAGAAACCATCCAGTAGAAGTTAAACTTGTTTTTAAAGTTAAAGTTTCAAATTTATTTCGCTCCTTGAACGATTCAGTTCGAAGCACAATTCATTATTTGTTCCTGGAACATTTAACATCCACTTGTTTGAACGGCTAAATGACTTTAAGTAAAGTCCGGAAATTCGGAACTTTTGCTGGAACAAAGTTTCTATTAATTGCAGTATTTTATTTTGCTATTCATCTACTACAGGTATCAAATACCAGAATCTGTGATTGAAACAAGCTTTAGAATAGCCATTTTGTAAAGCTTTTCTTGTTGCTCTTCTTGAAAAAGGTGCATTCCTTTTACGCAACGATTGGTTGTATTAGGCGTAATTGCTCTGCTTTTGTACATAACAAATTATAATAATATATGTATAAAATCTTAACAGCGTACGACATTCTGCCCATACCATGATCCTGTTGATGTTTTAGAAACACTAACTCTATTTTAGGTACTTTTTCTACGGAGCTTTTCAACTATTTAGGTTTAAATATTTAATTAGACGGACGCGCAGTTGGTTTTAGTATAAAAGTTCTCTTGCTTGATGGATTGTTCCTCGTAAATAATTTTCACGCAAAATGAGAACGGTTTACACAAAGACTCAATTTATTTACACCAAATAATATTATGTCTGATTTTTCTCAATACATGTCAACTAAAAAAGAAGCGAGCAAATTGAGAAAAGTATATTGGTTCAAAAAATTTAATTCGTTTGGTGCTGTACATCTACGAATGGCATAAGTTTGGCAAAGTATTGTCGATATTCAATCTCTCAAATTTTATCAATATCATCAGTTTATTGAATAAATACAAATCAAGGAAATGGCAGTAGAAATAGAAAATGCTTCCAAAGCTTTAAAGTTTCTATTAAGTTTCTGTTTAAAGTATCGACTAAATGCAGTAAACTCAAAATTAAAACATGATTAGCATTGTATCTAATTCGATGTAATGATTTTGAAGGCTTATTATTATCAAACGTAGTCAGAAACGTATCATTTACGTCCAAAAATACAAAGTCAAATTTTGGTGGTCACTTAAATAAAATCCTTTCAAGATTATCATTTTAGTTTTAAAAGAAGTGAGAAGAACAAAGTTCATCGTTTTACCCCAATATTTAATATAAGATGCAAATACCAAATGATAAAGGCAAACAACACCATCTTTCATAATTCAACCGGGATCATAAAATGATTACTTTTTCTGTCGGAACGAATTGTGTGCCCAATATCCATATATCAAAATAATCCTTATTTGCTGTCGTGAAGAAACGCCTATAAAGTAGGTCCATTCAGAATGAAATGAATAATACATTCCATTTTTTCACAATAAAAGGAGAAACGTGGCAAATCGTTTATTCTACTATTGTAATATTAGGAAGCCGTAATGTGTAAATGGCATGAGACATAAAGAACTCTTTTGCATTGTACGAAGGATGACAGCGCAAAATGGATTATTTTAATATATGGTTTTCTCTTAGTTCGTGTGTGGGTATATCTCGGTTATTCCTAATAAAATACAGTTTTTACAGAGGGACAGCACCTCGAAAATATTTTCGGACCTGAGTTTCGGGCTCACATTAAGTTCTCAACGTGCAAGGAATGTTAAGTAGTTCGCTATAGTAAAACATAATTTTATTAAGGGGATATTTGTTTCATTTTGCAATTTGCAAAAATTCAGTTATAAGCAATAAAAGGATGAATAAGTCATAGTAATAGACAAGATGGACTTTTTAAAGGAAAGTAAAACCAAATTTTACAAATTGTTCGATAGATGCTCCAATTGTTTCGAATGTGTTTTTGTCACTATGTTTTACCACTTTAATTAATCAACTGTATTTTATTTGATTTCATCAAAATTACTGACATATCTAAACATAATATTTTTTAACATGAATGAAGAAATTTCAATTTGAATTTAGAAAATGCATACTTGTCTAAAGAAATAATAACGTTTTTGGTACCTCAATTTGTTAGTTACACTGTTCTAAAGCGTGACGGTAATAGTCCTGATCAGTATTTTCAGAATAGCAAACAAAATCAGCAAATCCTTTGATTGGGTTTGATCATCAAGCACAAATGAATAAATGGAATAACTATTTTACGACATAGTTAAACAAATAATTATTAAAATTGTATGTGAATTGAAAACAAGCATTTTTCAAATTTAATATGGTTAGTACGAAATGAAAATGAAATGGGCAGAATAAAAATTCAATTCTCATATAATGCAATGGACAAGTTTTTATTACACGTGCTTTCTTGAAGAATCGAAGGTCTTATGAAAGAGCCAATCTTTTGACGCTCCTCACCACTTTCCTGGAAAGTTTTCGAAATAATTGATTATCGGATTTCCGATAAGTTTTAGGAGGACGTGTTTTTCCAGCATTCACAATAAAGGGCACTTACCCAGATACGGGTATCAAAAGAAGACTTTTATTACTATCCGAGAAGTTTACAAGCCATTTCAATATTCAATAACTGGACTTCTGTTACTGTTAATATTTTGATAAAGTCTATAAATCGCGCAAATAAATGAATATAAGTTTTAAAGTAGATGCTATAGAAGACACGTAATGCAAACAAAAAAAAATCCAAGAGAGAAATATATTTGAAAAGGCTCAAAATATTCTATAAATAGAAAATTTTTCCAGAAAAACTTACCAGAACAAGCGGTTTTTAGAATGAAAGCTGTTATTGGAATGTTTAGAATTTTTTGGAGATTAACCGAATAGACGACCACACTTTAAATTATGCGCAACAAATAAAGACGTCAAATCTGAACGTTGAGCCATTCTTTGAGGGGTCTTTCAAATGTTAAAAACATATTTTTAATCTGCTGCCAACATGATGTAAGCTGGATTACTCTGCTGCCAACATTTTCAGAACTCTTCTTCCAGCGGCTGAGGCTTAAAATTCCGTTTTACTTTAAAAGTCCATTTTTTACTTCCGGTAAAACTTCACATTTTATTTCGAATTGCTGCCTCTATGGCACCCCGGAACATTCAAACAACATTTTTTATTATCTGCAATGTTTTCTTGAAATAATACTTGCTGTAAAGAATCAACGAGATCTTGTATAAAATGATTAAACCAGTTCATGCATAAAATACTACTATAACTGGAAGCCGCATATAATTGGACATATAATTTATTTGAGCCTTCTTGATAATCATCTGCATTTTAAGTAGGTATATACTTAAATAGAAAAACTCAATTTCCGCTGCTCTGATGTAAGACTGTTCCAGCCTATCCAGTTTCATGCGAAATAAAAGAGAGTGCAGCAGCATTTTACTGTTATTTGGACAGGATTTTTTCAGCAGTTTTCTGGAATGGAATTCCTTACAGTGCTACATACTCTTCTTTCGTAGCGCAAAAAATGCATATTATTATCTTTGCAAGATTTGGTATTTTAGTTCCAGTTGTCCTTGCAAGTTACATATTGAAAAATTTGCATGAATTAAAACTGTTTGTTAAATGTATATTCAGCCAGTTCTCGGAAACTAGGTATTTTGTTCCTTTTTCTAGCAAAACCAATTTCGATTCACTTTTGTTCTTCGTTTGGTCAAAATTGCAACCCGAATAATTTATTTAGTTTTCAATCGCTATTTCCACCTTCGCGCGTTATTGCTTTAAGAAAGTTATTTTTAGAGAAATTTCCAACTTTGTGAGAAGTCCGGCAAGTGCCTTCATGTCAACACAAAGCAATTTGGTCGAAAACGTATTGCAACGTGTCAGTTAATACCCATTTCAAATGGTGAATGTTCCAGGTAAACGACAACTAATCGAATTAAATTGATGTTTCTCTATTTAACCTCGTTTGAAAGATAAACGAGATGGAGCCTTCTAATTAAGGAACTTGGAACAGTCTGTGTCAATCTGAAACAATATTGAGAAAAAAATTAAATTATTTATTGCATTGTTTTGGCCGAGTTACAAAGCCTTTTTGTACATGTTAAACTATAAGCCGAATTTACTAATTGCCTAAAAAATTGGCGTAACATCCGAAATTCAGCTTATTTGATCTCCATATTTGTGAAGATTTAAAAAGTTTAAGAAGAAAAGTACCTCAATAGGAAAGTTTCGTTTCATAAATTTATTCTGCTTCTTAACACATTTATTATTCATTTAGCCACAGTTACAAAATGATCCAGTACCCAAAATTGGTTTTGCCGGAAAGGAAACTTGCCATAATTACTCCTTTATTGATGCAATTGTATATAAATCGGTGCAGTAAAATGATTAAAACTAAAATTAACAGTATATTAAAAAAGACCGGATATAAAATTTAGATTTGTCATCATAAAGATATACAGAGAACAAACATTCAAAGAATATGGTAACAAGTTTCGAAAGACAACTTTACAATGAAATTAATACGCGATTCGTGACACATACCAATTCGAAAGCGACAAATTAACGTTGGCCACCTCAGCTGTCTTATAAGCAGTGAATTCAAGATATTCCATTTATTATATGCACAATAGATGTTCTAGATGTAATCCCTTCTTTGTGCTGTTTGTGTTCTTTTCACGGCAGCAATTTGACAACAATATATAATAAATTATAACAAAAAGTTGCTGTATTTATATGATAATCACTATGGACGGTCTGAGCTAAAGCTTCAGTAAGCTAAACAAATATGGCTGTGCAAAGTACTGTCTCGAAAACTGAGCTTTATTTAAAAATACAGAACTTGTTATATGCTTCTTATTGAAATTAATAATATTGCCTGAAATTTTTAAAGCAGTTGGTGGGCTTTTGGCATGTTCTCATGGGAAATTTATTTCGCTTTTTTTCTTGTCGCATGATGCATGGGGAGATTAAAACTTCTTAATTTAACGTAAATAATTAACGTCTTAATTGATCATCCTCATCGCTTCTCTATTGAGGGCTTATCAGTCTCTATGACGGCTCATTGTAGATCTAGTAGGACTAAACTTTTGCTTCTGTTTTACGCAAGGACCCGGACCGAAACGAAATAACTGTTCAGTTCCGGTTTCGGTCCAAGGCAAAATTTAAAATTTCGGCTCCGTTCTGGTTCCGGTTTAGAAAATAATGTCCAATTCGGTTCCGTTCCAGATCGGTTTTTTTTTTTTGGTTCATTTCGGTTCCAAAATCTATATGTAACAACGAAGAAGGACAAAGATACACTAATTGGGAATCTCACTGTTTTTCTCCTTGCTTGTTGTATTATACAAGATTATATATTATACAACATATTATATTATTAATTATACAATATGTATTATAAAACGTCCGTATTTTTGTGCGTTAATTTAAGTTCTCGATATCACGTGATTTTACGAGACGAGCGCAGTTTTTTTCTAATTTTATTTAATGAAGTTTATTGTTTTGACATATAAAGTGAGTATTTATGAGTAAAGTAAATAAGAGTGACTTCTCACGTTAGAAAAAAAAAATTCCAATTTTTACTGATAAAGTGAACACTTTTGACACTTTTCAAAACTGATAACAGTTTTAGTTACGAAACGTTCTACTTTTCGTAACCAATTGTCAAAAATAAAGTCTTGCGGACTGGTAGTGAAAAGATACCGGTTGCTACAGTTTTACAAATTAACAGTTAATAAAACATACATAATTCACTATTTTTACTCAAAAATATTGCCAGGCAGTTACGGGGAAAATTGGTAATAAGCAATGTCTTAGTCTTAAAATGTTCAATTTCCGGCTGCTTAGAGTATTTATCTATATGATTTTTCATGGTAGATGATGAGATTTTACACAATTACGTGCACTCCCCAAAAATATCTCATATGAAGAAACATTACATAACTTAATTACCTACCTTTATTGACATCTTACACAATTTGCAAACAGATTTATCTTCTAGTTTAATGAAGTCAAACTGCCCGTGAGCCACATTTGTTATCGACCCATAATTGTAGGCATCAGTAAGCGCATAGATTCTAACCGTGTAGAGTTATTTTTGTTTTGTAAATGTTGAGGATGCAAACTCCTTCATTTCCAAATTGCGCAGGCGCACTGTGCTGTGAAGAGGCAATTAATCCGTGGGATATTAGGTGCTCAAGTTATCCTCCCTTTGCCGACGTCGCTGGGCCGACTATTAAAACGATTCCAGGAACTATCTAAAAGAAGTGCCGACCCTTTGTCGGCACATTAATAGTACACCGCCGCTCACCAGAACACAGAAACGTAATTTTATATTCATTTGCAGGAGGATAAATTATTATTTTCATTTGCTCTTGTAAAAAGTACAGTAATTTCTTTCAAACGTTAGAAGCAGAACCGAAAAAACATCCGGTTCCGGTTCAGCACCTAACAGTGTGTTAATATCAAATATGAGTTCCGTTACGGTTCCGGTCCAAAAAAAAACGGTTCCGTTCCGGTTTTGGGTTCATATCGGTTCCGGTCCGGGTCCCTGGTTTTACGAAAGGACATTGACAACTCTCGAAAATTAATTTATGTTGAGTTGATACCCATATGTAAGAAGTCGAATAATTTGATTATTCTTTCAGTTTCCTTATTCGGATTTCGTCCTACATTTCTACTAAATTTCCTGTTAATATAATTGATCCCCACGATTGAGCTTATCCGAACAAGAAACTGATTCAAGTGTTACAAAAGCGTAGAGCCGCTTTCCCCGATTCTAACCACTCTTTGCTGAAAATTTATGGAAATATATTTGGCTAACGTGGCTTCGCATAATTTACGTTAAAATATTTGAGCCGATTTCTTGCAAATGCTGGATACAGAGGTCGTATGTAGAGCATTGATAGTTTTCAGTTTCATATTAGTTTTTTGTTTGATCGAGGAACACATAATTTTCTATTGTAAACTTTGAATCTACATCGTACCTACATTTACTCTTAAGATTTTAAATAACATTAATTAGCATCTTACATTTTCAAATCAGTATTTGATGAATGCAAAATACAGTTTAAATTAACTTTTTTGATTTTTACCTTTTGCCTTGCACGATGTTTGAATAGGTTAAAAATAATTAGTATTTGCTGAGCCCTACACATAGTTAGCGGCAAAAATACTGCTATATGAAAAACATTTCTATTTGATTAATGAATATGTAGAAACGCTGCATCGTACATGAGTACCTTTATACCTCGCAATAAAATGTGATTTTGTCCTTATATTTTTATACATTTAATTACTATCTTGCTATCTCTAAAACTTACATGGTTTGAGCTTTACCAACGTACACGAAGAGACAGATTTTTAATTGTGGTACGTTTTCACCAACCTTATAATTAATAAATTACATATTACTGGTCTAACGCTTTAATTTGATAAGAAAAATTAGAGGCCGCTGTTCTGGTATATAAAATTTTTGGACTGTGCCTTTATATTTTGAGTTAAAAGTGCCATAAATCGAGCTGGTGTCCCACGAGACAAATTCATTTTTTTCAAAATCTGCTTTATTGTTGACAGAAAAGAAATGGATGGAAGAAGAAGTGGAAACCGATAACATTTTTTGCGCATTTTAATAAAGATCTACTAGCGAAATAAACCATGTGAACTGTCTGCTAAATAGTCCAACTTTAATATGTACGCGCTCTAGACAGCGTGACAAATTGCTGGAAATGTGATCCAGAAACTCAAGCAGAATATGAAATCCGATTTGTCAGTGTACCACTCAAAGGGGGTATTGAATGTTGAGAAGAAAGGCTACACGGTGACAAATAGCTTTTTCGCGTTACCGTACTGAAGGTATGGGAAAATACAAAAAAAAAACATTTAACTCGTAACGATTGTTGTTTGATAACGTATTTACGGTTTTGGTTAACAATAGCTTGAAGGTATAACGCAATAATGCCCAAAAGTTCATATTACACGCAGATTCACAATTTTTAAAAAGTCCCACTCGCCAATAAATTATAAGGACCCATTTCTTCAAGACTTTTAATTATGGCTTTTATTGTAGATGTGTATAGTGAATTTAACTAAAGTTATTAAATCATAATAAAGATTAGTTAGTTCTCTGGTAATAATCATCAAATGAACCATTTCACTGCGTGTGTTCATATTCTCTTCTCCCCGAGGTATTTTGCATTCTTGTGTCATATTCTGTCTTATTTCCGAGTGGCTCCAGATGAGTTCTACATAAAAATACATTATCATTGCTCTTCAAAATGCATATTTTATTAACACAATTAGAGATGATTAATTCGTCAGTAAAACCATTTACAGTACGGCATTGATATATTCACTTTCTAAGCCTCCAGAGACAGAAATGAAGTCTATAAAATTCTGCCTTACATGAAAGCTTCGATTTGGGAAGGCACATAAATCATTTGGAATGACATGAGCTCGTATCTATCTTGTAGCTTGTCGATAGCCGCAGTTTATTGTATTCCAGTGTGTATCTATGCTTTCTTCTTTATTTTCCATTAATAAAGAGGAACCGGAAAGGTAAATATTGAGTGAGGTAATCAACCGAACGGTACATTCGTGATAATATGCGATATATTAATAATAGTGAGAGCAGATAAGAATATATGATATTGACACACTAAAGTAAACGACATTCCACCTATGAAAGATTCTCTCTAAAAAAAATATTCAGATTTACCTTGGGTATAAGCATAACATTCTCAGAACGCTTAGATCTTAAGTTCGGTAGTAAGAAAACATTATTGAAATTTAGTGGTTGTGCGGTAGCCCCCGGCCAATTAATTGACTTGGATCCGTAAATCAGAACGAGAAAATGCTGCGAGGATTCTTTTACTGATCTTTTCGATTTGCATATGATAACATTATTTTAGTAGTAGGTTTAAAGTATCCTCTAAATTTTTAAAACGCACAAACAAATCACATCTTCGATCCTAAATTGAGCATTAAATTGGCATTCGTATCGCACTGTCGATCATTAGCACTTATGCTGCGAAAAGGGTATTTTGAACATTAATAACACCGCGAATGAAGGGCGAGAAACTCATGTCTTATAGACTGCTAGAGAAAGAAACGGGCTTTCGGTTCTGTTCGCGCTGAAACATTTCAAATGTTTTGGTACTTTACACTCAAATTTCCTTGGCTTCTTAACTTTTCTAATACCAACATGTTCGATACTTATACTAGGCAGTATAAAAAACTGAAAATAATTAGGTGAAATTCTCCAACTTTGGATTTTTTGTTTGCTGATTTCGGATTGTAATGAATATCTACATTCTATTGCTATTCTATGTCAACATTCATGTGCCACGAAAATAAAATTTTCTACTGCAGATTTAGTGGATATGGTTTCCTTGGGGGGGGAAGCGGTATGAAGTACTGAAATTTTGTTCTTTCCGAGTTTACGTACAAAAGTATCCTGTGAGGAGAGATCAAAACCAGTCGAATGTTTGAAAACTATTATTTCATATGCTGGTCCAGTTTATTTCATTTTATGAAACACTGTTTTTTTTTCGCAATAAGTTTAACATATGCAGATTTAAAAATTCATAATTTCACTTCTTTTTTTGTTAGGAAATGATGTATGGTTGTTGATCCAATTCTTTGTCTATCTGTCAACCATCCCAAGTTATACTCATGAAGTCATATTTTGCTCTTCCTTTTATCAACACTAAAATTGTCCTTTAACCCTTTTACATATTTACATTACATCATGTTTGATAATTGTCAAGATTTGGTTCTTTTAAGTACGTTTCCACGTTTGTATTAACACCTGTTTAAACAGGGTTACAAATTAATTTTCGGAAAACTTTTATGTGAGCCAATAACATTAGTCTTACCTGCATGGTTTGCAACATTGTCAGATAACTTAAACATGTTGTTAAGATTTTCGAATAAAGTCCAAAGGCTTAATATCGTGGTAGACATATTTACTTTAAATATGC
>NW_026017110.1:21043624-21056839 GCF_020466585.1 Dendroctonus ponderosae
TAATGTAATCTACGGAACATTGTTCAACATAATCATCAAAGTATGTTCCGCGAAATATTTCTTAGAACTACGCCCAAATTATGTAAAAAGAAACCTCACAAGTTTCTTATAAGCTGCCCGCAAACGAAATATCATGATAGCGGAAATATGTTTTTGGACCATTTGTTTATAACGATTATCTTTTCATAATAGAAAACCAGCGATAGATTCATTTCGGTAAAACTTTTTACTATTCAGTTCGCAATATAGTAGCAAACGCGAAATATTGAATTGAAAGGGAGAAATTGAAATGCTATTTAACTTTGAAGCACTCAGATGAAACATGATTACTACCATATATGTTAAAGCACAAAGTACATTCAAGTTAAGCAAACACTAACATTAATCTCAAGTTAGTAAGTATGTTAATTAATATTATGGAGTGCATGCATTATGCTGCATTAAACAATTCACTTGTTCCAATTATATTTTCATCACGATTACGTGCACATTACAGTGCTTTTGTTAATATTTGTATTTATCAATAAAGCTAGAGTTTCATAGAAAATCCAATTAATTGAACAATAAATAGATGAAAACTTGTTCAAATAGCACTGTTCAAACTATGATTGTAACAGAAATGTACAAAAATTCTTAATAAATCAGTTCAAGAATTGTTATTTTAGAACGTGCAAAGCTTTGGTCGTAAATTGCAGAACTTTCATGAATATTTAAAGCGACATTCCGTATTCACATACAATAAATAATTTCTAGCCGATTCAAAATTAATTTAAAATAAATGCAATGGCTGGTATTTATTGGGGGCTTTTACAGGAAATTGTTTATTTCATATMAGTTAAWTCTGAAACGATTTTGGTAGAAAWTTCAATTTATGTGTTAGACATAAAAAGGTCGTTTAGAACATTATTTTTCAGTGTTATGTGGTAATGCAAACCTTCTTATGCCTGGTCATTTCTTGTAAGTAAGTAATTTTTTGGTCAAGTTTATATAATATTGACGATTAAAGCTAAACTAAAAGAACAATTTTAATATGTTTTTTTTTTAACTGAGTTAGTTCTTACTGAGAAATTTTGGTAATTCAGAAAGAGTTTTAACCGAATTTAAATACAATCGACAATAAATATATGCGCTGTTTTAAGTTGCGCTCCCTCTATTCAGACAGTTATCGACCATCCAACTCCCGGATACCGGCATCAATTAATAATACTCAGGAAAGTTAATGTTTCTCAAATTTCAACTTCAAAAACTGTTATGTTACACATCGATTTATTTTAATACTGTCCTCAACAACATAATTTGTTGCAGTTATGTTTCCGAATGCCCTGAATATATTTGCATGCAATAATAGGCATACACTGACACAATAAAATATTGATACGGATTGCACTGCAAAATGTGATAATATTTCAAAAATTATAATTCTTATGACTGTCAGATTCAAAAGTTATTTGTATTTAGAATCGATTTCGCTTTGAACCAAATTAGCTTAAATTATCTTGTTACATCCTACTTTGAATTGTTTTTGCAAGAACCTTTGTCTTTTCAGAACTATCGTTATCGATTGACCATCATCTATTGTTAGATGCTGGTAAATAGACCTGCTCTGCCATCAACATGCAGAGTACCATTCAGGGCATGTATAAATGAAAGTTTCTGCTTTTCTTAAGAGGCTATTTGGAAATTGCAAGTGCATAATCCATTAAGACACCACTGACTGCCCATGAATTGCCCGAATTTCAGATAAAGACAAATTGGGTTTTTACAGCCCAGCTATTCCTACGTGTTAAGGGTTTTTAGTTGTGCATTTGAAAGAATACCGTTAATTTTTATTCTACCATACATTTATGAACATTCCAAACCAGGTCAATGATTTTCAAATATTGTTTAATGTGATTTGAATGATCTTTAAAAAGCAGACCCTTTTGTTAAAATTAACTGCTTATGCCAAACTTTTGCTTTGCCTCAAAATCGACTAGGCAGTCTGCCTCTTCGCTTATTCACATCTCCAGCAAGACTGTACAGTTTTAATCTGATAATACGAAACGTAATAGCATTTAATTATTGTTTCAGATCCAGAATGCAAGCATGTAAAGTATAAGCTGAGTTCAGGATGTGTCGGATTAACAATTTTATCCCGATTCTGACATTGTTAATGCACATTTCCTCAAACGAGGCAGGACGACGAACATGTGGAGGCACTTATACAGCAGCACGAGGCATCCTTGCTACTCCCAACTTTCCAGGTACTATTGTCTTGTAATTATTATGTTTCAGACATAATTAATAATTAATAATTAAGTAAAAAAACATAATTTTAAAAAGTACCAAAATGGCAAAAAACAAAAAATCATATTTAAATTTTGTGTACATAACTAATTTTGCATAAAAAATAATAATTACTAAATTAAACTCATGAAGTCAATGAAAATTCATAACAAGTCTTAATATCTAATTCATACTAATTTTATTGCATAAATGTATATTAACGAAGACAAACAATCTTATATTATAAGGTAAGTAGGCAATCGATTTATCTTCGTATCGTTCACCTCTAACAATTTACATGGCCATTACAAAACACGTAAATGGCCAAAACCAGGAAACCGATTCAATTGAATCAACTTTGCAAATATATTACATTACTTAGCAACTACCTCAATCTTCAAAGCAATTAGTGCATGTCTGTGGGTCTTAATTGTTTCATTACCAACTTAGTCTATAGAGCATTCTGCGTGCATGTCATCAAACTAAAATTGCTCGAATAGTTTCTTAAAGTATCACTTAGAACCCTACATAATTTATTTTCATTATTCCACTGAATTATGGTTGAAAACTGAGCTTTTAATATGGCAACTTTGGTTGTGTTCTTGCAGAAACAACGCCAGATTCGTTTTCCTCTTAGCAGACCTGATATATACGAAATATATAAAGGCACATCGGTTATAAACTTTTCAACGTATAAATGGTTTCAACAATCCTTATTTCCATACAATTATCTTTAATAGCCTGATGTTTCATTTTAATTCGATACGGAAATTCACTTTTCATTCATAGATGGAAAATAAAATTAATGGAAAATTTATGCAAATTTAGCAACGTAGATTAATAAATTGTCAACCGAGTAACGTTTTGAACGCCGCCTTGAAAGTTAGCCGGTAACTGAAACTGTTTCGCATATAAACGAACCGTCTAAAAAGCGACAAAGTTTCCCAGAGCCAAATCTCCTTTAAATCAATGTCATTTGAGGGAGAACTTTATATTTTTTACTCCAGGTTATGAATGAAAGAAATAAGACATCGTCGTCAGACTCATGACTGATGTGCTAAATCTTATATGGCACAGCGTAACAGCAATCCTCCATAATTTTGAAGAATAAAATTTGTAACTCTGTGGGCTGTGCTTTAGTTATCTCATGTAAAGTTGAAAGCTCTGGAATAAAACATCCGGATTTTGTATATTATAATTCAGACAAATTTCATGTTTTGTAGTTTAAATTAGAATATAAATAAGTTAAAGTTGTATTTATATATTTATGCACTGCGCTTGGTTATATCTGATGTGCCAATTTTTCATAGTTAAGTTGACATAATGTGAAAAAAAGAAAGTTAACCCATAGCAAGGGAGTCTTTCAATTCACTCCATTTCCTTGAATAAAAAACAAAGTTTTGTTCTAGTCCTTGTCGTTAGTTCTTCCCGAATCCCGAAATAACAGTTACTTTAATCACCTATATAGATTTTAAGGAAAAACATTTTAGTGGCATTTATTCTCAGGATGTTGGTTATCAGAGTGATGTGGGAAGCGAATTTTTCAACTGATCTTTTTAAAACGGCAATTAAAATTTTTAAAACGAACGTTGTGGAAATAGCAATCTTCGTTTCATGGATTGTACCGAACCGTTTCGATCATAGATGGAAACTCATTCTTAGTCAATTGTGCCAACTCTAGCTAAAAGATAAATGTAGTAGGATGGCGTTAATGCAGATTAAGCAAGAATTTTATTTTCGACGCTACAAAAATTTTGAATTTTTGGTGGATTCTTTATTGGGATACAAAATATAGAACGCATCAAGTTCAACATTACATTTCTAGATTACACTCACTAGTAGGTAATAATAGGGCATTGGCAGCTGATGCATAAGCGCTGCAGCACGTCAGCATTTTCAAACAAAAACTTTCATTAAATAGTAATTATGTAATCTATCTAAAGCATTATTATTATTAAGATGCCAATAAAACTAATTGCTTGGGTTTCACAATGTATTAAATTATAAAAAATTAAAGCGCAAATGACGTAAATAAATTCGGCCAGTAGAACCGCAAGATTATTATTTAATCGTTTTTTATTAATATTGTGGCTCTGCCCGACTAATATCAGATTCTGCATTTTGGATAGATGTCAGAGACATATTAAAAATGTGTTAAAGATGCGTGTATTTTTCACAAAAATTATAAATTGCATTGAATTTTTAATACCTTGCAAAGTAAGGGTAAAAGTAGAGTAAAGAAATATTGAACCCTTCGCTACAGTGCCTGCTCAAACTCCGTCATGATTAAATAATTGAGGAAATTAATAAGTCTTCATTTTTGATCATCATTCTCAGATGGTAGAAATTTTTAGGTTTGCAATAGTGAGCCAATTGAACGTTTTTGGGCAAAATCAATTTCGTTAAGGATGCTCCACACAAATAAACGTATTACTGATCTATATTTTTTCCACTTTTAATGACTGCAGTAGCTGCAATTTTGCTGTTGAATTCACATAACGCTAGATGCATTTAACTTTCTTAAACTGCAATTTTAGCCATTTATACCACGATAACAGTAGCAACTTGCAGTATTATTGAATATAAGAAATTCACAGCCACGACCAAACATAGCAAGCAGTTTCATTGTCTGAACTTATCGAGAGCGGACAAAAGTGCCGACACTTTTTATTTTTCAAAGAAAAATTTTGATTCTTTGCGGTTTCCGTGTTTCTCAATCCGCACAAAATGGAGGTCTTACTAACATATTGTTGCTTGCATTGTTGGGAATTGAAAGAATTTTTGAATTGGAAATAGGAATTTGAATGTTACTGTCTGGAATTTGTCCTTATGTTCGAAATTGGAATTTTTGTAAATAGAAAGCCTCCACCGCTTATGAGTACTGAACTTTGATCTGTTGACATTAAATCTATGTATTTCCCAATCGCAAATTTAGGCCTGAATCGGTGTATGCTGATGAAGAAAGAAACGATTTCAAGGCTTTCAAATTTACTACAACGTTTATTACCGACGGAATATAAATAGATTTTTCAAAACAAAGACCGTTATTGATTTCGTTCTCTTAAATTTAACATAGAATTTAATCTAAATATACCCTATAATTCTACAATTTTTATTGTCGAAGTGATTGTCAAAAAATGGCAAACAAATTTAATATTTGCCGCAAATTGAATATATTTTAGTTGTTACTCATTTGTGTTCTCGGACACAAAAGGCTTCCAAACCTATCTTCCTTACTACCCAGTTTATATTTTCTTTCGAATCACTCACATCAATACTCGTTAACTTGAGATGAAGTTTCCTTTATGATAAACATATTTCTTCTAACTCTCGCATTTAATAGTGTCCTTTGGTATTTGACTAAGTGATTCCAAGACTTGAGATGATTTCACTTCTAACATGTTGCAATATTGACTTTAAATGAAACATGCTCGGACAATGGCTATAAATAAAAGCTCAGTTATTTGCGAACCTGAAGATACATTTGCTTGCAAAGCTAATAATACGACCAGCGCACACTGAGATAAAGAGGTGTTCGAAGCTTGAATAAATATCACTACTCTAAAATGGTTCAAAGTGTGATTAATATAAAAATTATTTAAGTTATAATAAAGCGATTTGTCAATTTGTGTTTTTAAAATAAAAAAGCGTAAGTCCTTTTGGCTACTCCCACAGAGTAAAAGAAAACAGCTGACAGGTTCCTGATAAAACGAAGATATTGAACCTGATTTTTCTGCATTCACGACATAGGAAAATATTCTGATTGTTCTATTTCTGATATATATCTTTGAGAGTTAAAAAAGGTCGCATACATCTGACTTTAAATGTTATTGTGTTTCAGGACCATTTGACGTTCCAATACGATGCCAATGGGTAATCGATTCTAGCAGTGCTGCTTACGGTTCCGGAAATACTTCGATCATCGTTTACTTTACTCAGCTATTTACTTTCGAAGGTTAGATTTTTCATTTTACATTGTTTTTCCTTGCAAGATTTCGTAGCACGTACATTACCTAGATAAAAATCGTTGAACGGGAAACGTTGTAAAAAGCATAGCAAATGTAACTATTTTAGCTGGAGGGTCTGCATCGATTTATTTTTCTTCGATAGGTCAGTTAAAGTGTGTTTTCGTTTCAAAATAGTAATTTCTCGTAGTCCCACCAATGCTGCTGCTTTAGATTTCCTGCAAAATTCAATTTGCCGCAGAGTTTCGAAGTAACTGAAAGTCGTTTTTTAATGCCAATCAGCAACACTGATTTCTGATGCAATTTCTTTTTGCCGCTTACATTTTCCAGATTTCTGATAAAGTTGGCGTTCTCACGACCGCATCAATAGCAATATTTCCAAACGTGATTATACGAGTAAACTTAAAGTTTCTTCTTTTGCAGGTCTAACATTCACTGAATATCAGCTATACGGAAACGATTACAAGATCAACCCGAAATTAATCCACAAAGTAAATGAGACTAACGTGTTCCGTATCCGATGGGTGCAGAGCTATCAGAGCTACTTGGTAATAGAATTAAAAATGCAATCGTCTGAGTCAGCACATATTCGCGTCCTGGATAAATTCCTGGATACGTATGGATTCAACATCACCTATGAAATTACCACTGGCGGCGTTCGGAGCCCGTCCTGCACCATGATGGATTGCGGATTTACCGGAATTTGCTTCGATCATTACACGTAAGTAAATATGCCGTTCCGGGATCTGGATGCGGTAAACCGTAAATTTCAACGAGATTTATTATATGGTTTGCTGTATCTGGCATTAGTAAAAGTGTATTAGCTGGTTAACTGACCGCATATATTCTTATTACATATCCACAAAGCATGCTATTTTACTATGCAGCATCTCCGATCCTTGGACTTCAAATGTAATAGTCCTTTTTTTATTCCCGGTAAGGGTTTGTTCCCTTTATAAGAGCACTAGATTGACAGCTGTTTTCAATTCGCTTGACAAACCAAATTACGAAGCAAATTTAAAACTTGACTGAAAAACATTTCAATATTTTTCCCGTACCTTCCAAGTGAGCCCCTATTACCCCTTAAAAGAAATGACGCCAATTTTGAATCACCCTGTATATATAAAATTATGCAAACTATTAAATTGTAGTGAGTGCAAGGATCTTGTTTTTCCATAAAGCATGTAACATCTTCTATGAAAGCATTTCCCTTTAAAAGTACAGAGTAAGACAAAAATAACACGAATTTTAATTGATATAAGTACTCAAAAAGTATAAATTACTTAAATATTATTTTTATTTTGCTCAAACACTAGAGAATTACACTTTGTAGTAATTAATTTAACAATCTATTTCTGTTCTACAAATGAAAATGTCAACTTTTATTTGTAAATGCGATTTTCTTATACAAAATTAATTTATAAAAGATAGTCCAAAAATAAGTTTAGACCTTTTACTTATTTATTTCCAAATGGAAGCATCTGCTTTTGTTTCAATTTTGCATTCTCAAACTCATCAGTTACCCAAAATTTTTTCGGTTTCTTGCAAATATCTGGGTCGTGAGAAGGATCGATTTATTCCAAGAAACAGAATAACAATCAAATTGGATGTTCAAAAGGCATGCCATTGACGGCTTGAAAATCCGAGGCGATCAATAAATTTTTCTTGTATCTTTTTGTTTTGGTAAATATTTTTTTAACTCGTAAATTTATCGAGTCTTGTGAAATGTTTAAATAAAATGAGGTATAGGACATGGTACAGCATCATACTTATAATTCAATGGAAACTTAATTATTACCCAATTTAATTAAAAAATCGATGCTTCCATTTGACAAAATAAAGATGACGGTCGTAACTTAATTTTTGACCACCTTGTATCAATATGTTTGGCATTAAAAAAGTAGAATTTATGTATATATAATAACGACTTTTTCACTCAATGTAAGGGTGAAGAAGCATTTTTCATAGTTTTATGCGAGGAATTGACTCTTTAAATTGCATGCAATATTTACGAATTACCCGTATTAAATGCAATTTTTAAATTTAAATTAAATGTATGTTACATTTAAAGTATAGCGCACACACGTCTGAATAAAAAGCTTTACAAACCCTTGTTATAGTAATATATAGATTCATATAAAATGCAATAGGTATACATTTATTTAACACAGTCAGATAAAAACAAGTTCCCAATAACATTGTTTTAATATGCAAATATGGATATCTGCATTGTTTTTTTCGTATCTGGGAATATTTAAAAGTGCCATTCAACATTTAACATTATGGCAATAATCTGATGTTTTCATCTACTGTGAAAATATCACCCTTTCCAGCATTTGATCCAGATTTACGCGAGTAACAGCGAATAGAGCCTGATAAGAGCTTTAGATATAATACGACCACAAACAATTGCAAAAACATATCGCAAATTCTATGCAGCTGACATATAAAATCGATAGCCAAAGCTTTAGAAATGCTACTATCACTAATTAAAAGCGAAAGAGCTGAAACAATGAAGCAAAATTGTTAAGAGCTCTATTCCGTAATTATGCGGATTTGAGGAAACACGTGTAGCCGCCAAACACTCATCAAGATAAACGGCAAGCTAACAAGCGTGTTACAATGTTATAAATATAATTTATTTCATCTGCTTTGCATGGCCCTCTAAATACAAAACAGTTAAACGTTGTTCGTCAATTAACTCCCTGTTTTGAACTGTAGCCACAATATGCAAGTTTTTAGAAATTCCAAAAAAAAGAGATATTTTTAGCCTTAAATGTCAGCATATTGAGTACTTCAGTATACTTTTAATTTTCATTACCCTTTAATTTAATAAATTAATAAATCAAAATGGAGCTAATATAATTTTCAACTGATGTATCAACAACTGAGCCTTTTAAATGCAAATAATAATTTCCTGTTTTTATAATTAGTTTTATTGAAAGCTCAACGCTTTCAATAAAACGTTGACCTAGACGAGAATATTAATAAAATATTTATAACAGTTGCATTATATAAAATAAAAGTTAATCTTCAATTACAGAGTATCTATCTATAAGACTTTTTTAGTGGTAAACTTAAAATATTGGCTGATAGCGGTATTCGATATACATTAACTCTTTAAAATAGAAATATATATGTAATTTCTCTGCTGTGGTGACGCCTCAACTATCAGCTTGAAGCAATTAAATCCTTGGAGTCTTTTATCTTTGCGCGTCGGCAAACTCGCCAAAAATCCATTAAAAAAATCTTTGTCTCACGAATACTGCAAACTTTTAGAAAAAAGTGGTTAATTATTGATATTGTTTACGCAAAGTCATCTGAAATGAATTGAAAGAAGTTTAAAATTAATTTAAGATAGAAAAATTCGTACAGCGTTGGCTCAAAATTGGTTGTTTCGTCATCAAGCGTTCCAAAACGCTGTCAGTAACGTCGACCAAGAAAATCAATACAATGTACTGGAAATGCCTTATAATTGTAAGCTGAAAAAATCGGTGGAAAAAAAGGTAAAAAAGGGAACTTGCAAAGATTGAAATACAACACACCGGTAGCGACCAGCAGAAATTTCCTCGCGGAGAGTTTTGTGCTACCTACTCTTAATATTTATATTAAGTGAGTAATTTTAATCAACTGCATTTAAAAAAATTTATCAGAGTTTATCTGGTCGACAGTATTTCATACAAGAGGACTATGTGCTATCGATAACGTGAGGTAGAAAAGATAATTCACATGACAAAAGAAATTGCGATTTAAATCACTGCAACCATGTATAATGTGTAACAAATGTAAATTAAAATTTGTTAAATCAACTGTGACTCCGTTAGCTTTACTCTGAAAGTACACAGTTAAATAGCGACTAAGTTTCAATGTGAATTTTACTTGATTTAATATTTACTTTGTAAGAGTCTTATAAAATATGGAAGGTGTTTAGAATGTTGTCGAGAAAAATCATAGAGGAAGAAATACTTTAAAAAACTCATCGACGCTTTGGAGGCACAAATAGTGTCATTTGTATTTAAAAATAAAAATTTCAGTTTAAGAAGCTGCGGAGAATTTGTTTACGATTATACATTTTGAAAAGCTGAAAAAACGCAACATATGAAACACGCTATTTCTAAGTAAAGTTTTTATAGCAAACTGCTACTTGATGATTTTAATCAATAATTCGAAGAAGAGTGATTGGGGCATTTATTAAACGGCCGGCCTCGACTTTTACTTCGAAAACTTTCGAACACGGTTTTCCATAAAATGTTAATAGTTCGCTTCAAATCGGCATGGCTTTTTCCATGGCGCCTTGTGCTGTAGGGTAAAATTGTTAAACAAATTGATTGGGTACGGTTTAAAACTATATATTTAAAAGTCGGAGGGATCTACATGCATCTAACCAAGCAATTCTATGTTGTGTTCTAGAAAATTTAGTTGCAAGTGTTTCGATGGCTATTCTGGTCCCAGCTGCTCCGAAGGACCGAAATCGTTTTGTTACACTAATGGAACTCCTACATGCAAAAATGGCGGAACGTGTTTGTAAGTAGTGTTTCGTTTAACTATAAATTAACACTTTCTCATACTTTTTAAAAATCACAGTTGCGAAACTTGCAATCGCTCAGACGGTAATGTTTTCAAACGGAATTCAGGCAAACCATTTCTTTTGATGTATCTGACCAACAGACCCAACAATGCTGCTTTGGTTTACCAAGTCCCGAAGCGTTTTCATAATCAGGCTTTTTGTTTCTCTTCTCGAGCACCCCATTAATCCCGCTTATTCTCAGAACAAACCGATTTAAGTCGCAGTAGCAGTGGCTGTCTTGTCAGTTGATTAAAGAATATAGGGCCTAAGCAAAAGGCAATTGAATACTAAGTAACAGTTTAACAAAATCTAAACCTTTTGCAGCCAAGAAAAGAACTGAAAAGAAATATTAAATTTTCAGGCACGTCGGAGTAGCGGCCGTTAAGTGTCACTGCTCCAAACTTTTTACGGGAAATACCTGCGAGACCCTCTTGGAACCAGCAAGTGCGAAAGGTAAAGTGCTTTTATGTATATTAGGCTCAAATAGAGCAAAGTAGCACAAACGTAAGGTGTATTTTTAAGGGTAAATAGCTATGGAAATTTTGCATATGCCATTGCCTTGTCGGATTTAACGATGTATTCTTTGTTTGTTTTTGCTTTATGTTTTAGTTTTATAGTTTAGTTTAATGAATTCGTCGAAAAATCATATAATATTATTCTGTTTAAAACTAATGAAAAAAATCCAATTATCGCCTTTCGCAACTGATTAACTACCAAACCGTTTTCGTAAAAAGCGCCTGAAACTAATTGCTGTAAGCGTTAGTTCTCATCCTCTTGAAAGAAAGTTCTTATCTGTTCGCCATTTAAGTTTAATACAATTATTAACTATGAGAAGAAAGTTTCAAATGTGGATAAAAAACTTTGCATGACATTTTTTTGAACGGCTTTAAATTCAGTTCTTGTTTGACGAAGCAGTAAAAGTTTTATATGGTATATAAAATTCCTGTAATTACGTAGCTAATACTGTCTGAAATATTATCCCTTAATTAAAAGTTTAATACATTTAGGTTGACTGAGATTTAAATAGCTTCAACCTACTGCGGATTTATTGCTTTTTATCTATTTTAACTGAAAACTCTCACTAGGCTTGTTGAAATTAATTTTGGAAGTAATGTCTATTTTCAAATAATAAATTGTTAGATCCAATTTAAGCGTATAATTTAAACATGCGGATGGGTAAATAAAACGGTTATTCATTTTATATTTCAAATAAATTAGCTAAAATTTAAATATTCATAATCACACAGAGGCTAATTTAAAAGAAAATTAGTATTCTCGGTTAATAACTTCTGCTTTAGAAAACGAATAATTAAGAACTCCGCCTTGCAGTAAAAAGTTTTTGCAAAGTTTGAGCTGTTTGAATGGATCATTTTAGCCACCGGAACAAAAGAACATATTTCGGAAAAAAATACTACTGGGAAACATTTCTAAGATGTTTTGACCTGGCTGGATGCTGCTTAAGAGTTCCTGGTAAAGCTATATAAAGAAAACCAGCAGGTTTAGTGTTGCTAAAAATAAAACTTAGATGGTACCTAATACAATTAGTACAACTTTCTCATAAAGACTACACGGCATATACAGGGTAGGGTGTAGGACAAATAAGAGGACTGTACTGTTTTTAGCAACTACTGTTTTTTTAAACTGTTTATTTAACAAAAATATCCTTTGTTTCATTTCAATTGTTTTGTTGGTGACTTTTTGCTTAGTCTTTTCTAAAGGCTAATACATAGTGTAAATAATTCCCCAACAAAGTTCTCACAGATCTGGACGTTAGAAGACTAATTTAGATATTCCACTTGAGGCAAGATCGCTTTATTAAAATGGTGATCTCATGGGAAATACTTCTAAAGATCAAGTTAGGGGGACACATTAAAACTAATTCGTGTATTTTGCATTTGCGCGTTAATAAAATCATTACTTCTTTGCAGTTTTTAATCGCAATATATGTACAGTTGAGTTCGGATATAACAAACTTGAAAAATGAACTAAAACTGGTTCGTTATATCCGGAGTTCGCTATAAGCGAATAATAATACAAAAATACGTGGTGTATTTTATTTCGTTATTTTTACATAGAGTAGTAGAAGTTAGTAGGTATGACTAAAAAGAACACAAAAAGATAAACAAAATTCAATTTGAAATCTACTTCATAAAGTCTGTAATTTTTGTTTGTACATTTCTGCTGCAAAAATAGATGTTATTTATGTAGTTTTCAAGATCACAAAAGGGCTCCCAGATATGATTAGGAACTTGGCGTGATTGTAGAAAATTCCGAGTTTCCGACACTTTTTTTGTAATTTCAGAAATGGTTGGAACAGCATTATTGTCTACAGTAGAATACGTTTCACCTAAATCGTCATCTTTCTCATTATCGCTTAAAGCTGTAGATGAGGTTACGGAGTCTATAATTTGCTCATCG
>NW_026017110.1:21056931-21059679 GCF_020466585.1 Dendroctonus ponderosae
AATGAAATTGACTGCATCTAAGAGATTTATAGAAAATGTTTCATTTTTATCGATCACCTCTAACGTTTTCATAAGAAGAATTTTTCACCGGCAGATTCTCCAACAGTTTTTCCGCTACTGATATTATGCCTCTTCTTGAAACGCTCTTCCCAACTTTTAGAACAAGCAAACTCTTTGTTTTTGATTTAACTCAACATTTTTTAGCATTTTCTTGCAAAACACTGCCACTTATGGGAACGTTTTCCTGTCTTTTTTGAGTAAACCACTTAATAAGTCTCTTGTCAACCTTTTCATGTGCAGATAATTTTAACTTCCTACATCTAACATTTGTGTTGTCATACGCTGATAAAATGTTTTCCCTGTTTTTCCATATTGTTGAAACAGTAGACTTTCCAAGTGCTAATTCCTTATAAATGTCACTCCGCTTTACTCCACTTTTTATTTTGTTAATAATCTCGCACTTTTCATTTAGTGAAAAAGCTTTACGTTTTCGTTTTTCCATTTTAAAACGATTTACATACATAACGCGGCAAAAAACAAGTCACTGCCTGTTTCTCGCTCTCACTAACTCACACAACTAACAACCACAGGATTGGTGTTGCTGAGCGTGAAAGTTCGTTATAAACGGAAAGTGAATATACAACTAACCTGAAAAGTGAACGTTATATCCGGAAGTTCGTTATAAACGGGTTCGTTATAACCAGTAAAAAAGTACGTTGGTCTTTATGGACCACGTTTCAATTAAAGGAAAAAAGTTCGTTTTAACCGAAAGTTTACTATAACCGGGTTCATTATAAGCGGACTTTACTGTATTATAAATGTTCACACAAAATGCAGGCGGGAGTTGACAAAAGCTTATGTTCCAGGCAGGGAATGATTAAATTAACATGTATTTTCCAATTAGTGTTTAGATGGAAATTTTGTCATTATTTGAAAGCTTTGTTAGAAGAAAGGAAGAAAGACAGAAAAACTCGAACTAAAAATGAATTAACTAACAGGAATCATGACATAATAGAACGCTGTTTTCCTGAGCTACTTCATGAAAAATGGTGGCATTTCAAATATTCTTGTGCAACTGCCCATAAGCAAAAACTTACGTACGTGCTTTTCCAAAAGATGACCAATCTGGTTTTCCCAGTTTTGCCTCTAAGGGCTCATTTGGATCTCCGGGGGGCTAACGCAACTTGTTTTTCCTTGGAAGAAATTTGAATATCTCCTGCGCCCCTCAAGTCTACATTTTCTGAGTGGCAAGGAAGTGGATTAATTAAATTGAATGTCGTTATTGGGTTGATCAGAAAGTTATTTCGATTTGTGTGAAAAACGTTTAAAAACAAAAGACAATTTTTATTAGCAAATCTATATTTTGTTGCATTACATGTTGTCCAATCGGGTCTCCAACGTCTGTTATCATCTCTCTGGTAGTAGTATTATTTCACATTTAAAAATGTTTTGTTTCTGATACAAAAAAATTATCCTGGAAACGGTTGATTTGCAAATAAACTTTTAGTGTCTAAAAAATGTTGAAGGGACCGGAACACTTAACAGAATATCTCGGATCTGGAAAATATTCTGGGTGTAGCAACCCAAAACTTCTTCGTCTAAAAAAATTCTGGTTCTTTCTGTTCAAGTCAATCATGCAATATGATCAGCGATTGACAAAAAATATTTTGAAATTCTTCCCTTGAAACCCATATATCGAGCTTTTAATATAATGATAGGCGTTTTAACTTTGATGTCTTTGATCAGGTTGGAGATGTAACTTGTATTGTTATTGCTTTATATTTGATTGTGTTATTCAAATTCATGTGAATAGTTTCTATCTTAAAAAATTGCTTTCGCTGCCATTACCTGAAAGTGGTGAGTTTGCTCAATGCAATAACAACACAAAAACAATCTAAACTTACTGAATGAACAGTTTTTGCAAAAATACAGTGTCGTGCCGGAAGGTCTCGGCACCACAACTACACCCGACTATTTGAATGTCATTGGTGTGTCGAGCTCTTCGGACACGACACTTATTTTTAGCAAAAACTGACAAATCGATATTTAAGAGAGGTTTTGCGTTGAAATTAATGTCGGCCCGAAGTGCTCGGCACAGCAAGTAAATCAGACACTTTTGAATGTCATTGTTGTGCCGAGCCCTACGGATACGACACTAATTTTTACCAAAAACTGATCGGTATCTATGTTTAAAGAACTTTTTGTGTTAAAACCAGTGTCGTGTCCGAAGGGCTTGGCACAACAATGATATTCAAAAGTGTTTTGTTGTGCCGAACCCATTCGGGCACGACACTCATGTTTTTCAAAAAAATGATTAATCGGCAAGTTTAGAATAAAGAGTATTTTGGCGGTGAAGCCAGAGTCGTGCCTGCAGGGTTCGGCACCACAATGACATTCAAAAGTGTCTGATGTAGTTGTTGATACATCGAACTCAATATATTTAATCTGCTGTCGATTAATAATTGTTTTGCATCTACTAATGAAAGCTAAAAACCTCCAAGTTATCTTAACAACGAAATAACTTTTCGATCCACTCAACTAGTTTTACTGCGGTATTTTTGTCTGCTTGCAAACATCTTCTGCTCCACTCTGAGTTCGCTTTAAAGCGCTTTTTTTGTTGTTCATAATATTCTAGTTATTTGCGCATACACTTCATATAGCTGTCGATGTGAGTAGACGTGTTCTAGTCGCGGTGATAGTGGTGTTTACAGTTAGAGGCATACATCGATTAAATACCATTCCATACGA
>NW_026017110.1:21060678-21102574 GCF_020466585.1 Dendroctonus ponderosae
AAAAAATTTGCGCATGTTTTTCTTGGATTTTTGCATTGTTGGAGGGCTCATCTTCAAGTTATTGATGTTTCGTTTGCTGATCGTCCTGACCCCAATTCGCAAAAATAGCCATCGTTGTGTCTTCTAGTCAGTTACCGGTCAATTGTTCAACAAACAAACATCAAAACTTCTATTAGATCAGCTCGCTGTCCAAAAGGTAGTAAATACTTCAACGCATTACACTTTAGACAAACAATTTTTATAACTATTCTTGAGCTGGATTAAAAACCACCTCTACTTAACAACAATTTTAGTTTTTAATCTATATCGCTTCAGAGAACGAAACTCCAACTAAACCAACTGAACACCATATTATTACAACTGGGTTTTTGTTGTGTTTGGATACTTTGTTTGAAGAACTCTTTGTACTTTATAGGGACATATTTTAGTCCACCTCTCAGTGTTGAAGGGCAACAGTATTTTTAGCAATGTTCAAACCTCTACAAAAATGGTGCTCAAAGCATTACCAATTTCAACACATATTAATTTCTTATTAGACAACACCGAATATTTTGTTAAAACTATCTTGCCTCAAATTATTATTTTACCAAGATTTATTATGTTCGTTATGGAACCTTGCATTCAGGATGCTTTCCTCATATTCGATTGTGGAAGCTCTTAAAAAAACTTTTTCACTTAAAATGAAAAACTTTATTAGCACGTGATCATATTTGCTTTGTTCCAAATATTAGAAACTTTGAACCATTCCATTCGTTCATGCTGCAAAAATTCGCTTCTGACTTTCATAGAATTTCAGGACTCACCGACTGCTCGAATTGCCCTGCAAACTGTACATACGACGATGGATTGGATTTAGCATGTAACTGTTTCAATGGAAAAGTTTATGCGCCAAGTAAGCAAAACTGACTCCCAGTGCTATTTTATTGCCTGCAGCTTTCATGAATTTTTTTAATGCGTTTTGCAGATCAACTAGGCGTGCTTGCAACATTGCACCTTGGCAATCTACCGCCCTTAGCACCGAACGTCTTGAAAAATTACCTTAAATTACAGGTGGGTTGCTACAAAAAAAACATTAGTGCTATTAGAACTGTTGACGAAGTCGAAGGAAAACCCTTGTTAAGTTGTCTGGCTAGAAACATCGCTGAAAAAGCGATGTATTCTTAGTTTCATGTTTTTTATTTATTTAGAGACTGGCAAGCCTTTATAAATAAAAGAAAGAATCCGTGCTTAAGCCAATTTCAGAAATTACCTTAGTTCTCATTAAATTACGGGCCATCAATACTGAAGATAATCCTTTGTTGTTTCGTCTCGCAGTTCGTTAACAAACCTTGGGCAAAAAGCTTATTTAGCTTTGGGTTGATTCTCTTTGTCTGCTTATCTTTTAATATAACATGTCGGTATAGGCGTCTTTGTCTCTGGAGAGCACTATTAGGGACCTCATTAATGCGATTAGTATTTCACGAGGTATCGTGTGATAAAATAATAAATTACATTCACCAAAGAGCAGACAATAATGCGTAGAAGCTCCAGAGAAGCTGGTGCGATTTAAATAATATATTCATCTGCAACAATGTCTCATAAATTTATTTGCTTTTGACGGTTATAAATCGTTTAAAATCCCTTTTTATATTCTAACGACGAACGGATGAAAGGCCTTCTGGTCGAGATAGAAACCTTCAATTATTATAAATGTTTAGTCTGCTAAATGACCGGTGCTTTCAATGATAAATTCAAAGGTAAGATAAAGAAGGCCCATTATGTGAGTTCAGGAAGCCACTCGAATGGTTCCAATTATTGGCGCGCAAACGACATTAAGGGTCGTAAATCTGGTCCAAGAAAGAAATAAATGACTCAGGGATTTAGGCAAATGGGAATTGAATAGAATGCTGGAAAATATATCACATTTTAAGAAGTAGATTTAAATTTTTTTTTTATATCTACCACATTTAAATTAACACTATTATTTCGCCGATATGTAACCCCCAGCTTCACTCTAATGGTGTTCATATAAAGCAGGCTGAGTAATCGTTGTGTGGGCAAATGCGTGTTGATACGGACTCTAGTTTTTATACAAAACCCCAAGAAGATGAATCGAAAGGCTTTTACCAAATTGATTTTGCTCAATGTTTGGTTTGTAGCCGGCAAATCGTTTTGGAACCCCTCAATTTTAACGCACGGATAACTGTAATCTTTCATGAAATATTGTCAAATGTTCGATCACAAGTTTCACTAAATTTCAATTATCTCTTTTCAGCTTTTGAAGAATCTTCGAACGAATCTATCGAAAATTGAGGACTTGACTATTGTTAATCTGATGTAAGTATTGCATAATCTGAATTTTGTCTGTTCTTTAGGAAGTCTAGTTTTATGTTGCTTGCAAGTTTTTCATTTAATACAGTCATTCACTTATTTCGAAGGGTTTGTTGAACTGCTGTGAGGTCAGCACATCAGTCACTATTGTATGAAATAAACCGAAAAAAATTCCGCTTGAAAATGTTGGAACAATGTTCATTAGCATTTGTGTATCAAGGAAATTCCAGCAATTTTGTACCAACATTATAGTCACGGTGTATTAAAATTAAATTATTCTTAATAGAACCAGTGAACCTCGAATGAGACTTAGATTTAATTTGTACTTCCTTGTCTTGTTCCTTAAAGATGCATCTGCTACATAAAGCTGTGCTGACATTTGAAATATCTCGCACATTCATTGTTAATATGAACAGTTGCATAATCAAAATTCCCTTGACAATTTTATAGAAACTTTAACTATCAAAAAAACATAAATCATAGACATTTAGGAGACTGAGCTCTATATAGTTTCTCGAGAATACAAAGCTGAGGTTTCCAGCTATCCGTATTACTCGTTTTTGAACTACAGAATTCCTTTGAACATTTACGGTATTATCTCGGTAGGTAATGCCACACATGAAAACCGCCTCAAAGTTTGCGCTACGTAGAATCTCACATGTTTCAGTGCTTGTTTAGTTGGACACTGTATGTTTATTCCATAAACACCCTTTACCAACTTTAGTCCATTATAAGAGATTTTATATATAACATTCATCTATCATAAAACTTGAAAGCTTCGCGTTTTATTTCAAGTTAAAATGATCTTAAAACTAAGATGAAGTTTTTTGCCCCTTTTTTTGCTAGACAATAAGGTAAAGAAAGAGTTTCTTTTATAATATCATCCTCCAAGTTTTCCAATTTCAGGAACCACATTATTTTAAATTTAGAAATAGTTTCCAGAAAGAATTGTAGAAGGGCAATGACATGAGATTTGCCTAGTAAAATCAATTTCACGAATGGTGTAAATAACAACGATACGCCAGACGCTCAACTATGTTAAATCAGGATTAAACAATGCAAGCAACGAAATATCAATACTCAAAATATATACCCAAACTAACCCAAACATATTCAGGAGCTGATATAAAGTATCACTTTGTTCCACTTGCAACTAAACTGAAACACGAATTAAATACCCCAATTAAGGAAACGATTAACAAAAAATATAGATAGGTATTAGCAAGTTCAGAAAACGAAAATTGAATTTGCATATTTCGAAACATTCTGTGTCACGTTGCAAATTCCGGTACGCAACAGAAGGAAACAAAAAATAGGCACTCTTACAAAGGAAGTGAAGAGACTAGACCACTGAAAAAAATCTAAAGTTACGCGACAATATATGACAAAATAATGGCAACGCTGAACAGCTAAATCAATCTGTAACCAACAAAAATAGGAGGTTAAAGGGAGTCCGTTAAACCCATAATTTCAACAATGAAGGAAATTAAATTAAGATGAAAACGTTTGCACCCAACTACAAATAAAACATTGGCGAAAAAAAATATTCCATTGTAGGCTAAGCGATCAGTTAGAAGGTGTTAGACAAGCACAAAATGTATTAAAAAGTAAGGTAGTAAAACCCTTAAAACAAACACAGAAAAAATATATCAGTAGAAATTATTAACGTTATTGAAGAGAACAATCTGTTGGCTTAATAAATTACATTAATTCTATAATACTGGGGAAATTTTATTGAGCTGCCTTGATCTACTTCATAAAGAAAAAATTTCGCCTGATTTGACCAAAGGATTTACTTTTTACCATATCATCATTGACGTATGAGGGTCCTTACTTTATGTATTAATAGATCATAAAGCTAGTACGCAAATACCCATGTACACATGCAGAAATCTCAAAAAAGTCGCTTCTTTTACAGCGCAACTTTTGAGATTTATTAAACACCTAAAAGAGATTTAATTAAAGCTAAAGGGAATTTTTTGATTTATCAAATTAAACTTAAATTATTATTATTGAGAATTTAACTAAAAAAGACATGGAAAACTGTGATTCAGTGGTTCAAATTGGGTTTATGGTTTTTGAAGAGGATATATCGTATTTATTTCCGCCCATGGCAAGCCAGCGATTTCTTAATTCCCTTAACATCAGAGCTTTGTCAGCTATTTCAGTTGTTCGTATCGTGATCCCAAATTGTGCAATTTAATTGCACGTTGCTTTTTGAAGGAAGAATTTTATCATTTATGTTTTTGTAAAAGTGAGAGTGGCAACTCTTAAATAATCCACTTCCTTTGTTGTCATTTTTAAATAAAATATTTGGCTTCGGATCTTTATAAGCCTTTTTAGAACCGGGAGCCAATGATGTTTTTAAATATGAAATCAAAATTATATTCCAATAAATGTTATTTAATTAATGAAACATTTCCAAACATACCGTTTTTAATTTGTTTTCTAGGGTTTATTATTAGGGCAAAACCTAGAATATATCCAATATTGGCCTAGATATACCACGCAGGAGGTGAGTTAATGTAACAAAATAAGGCTTTCATTCAATAATTAATAACGTAATTCAAATAATTGGAAGTCAAGAAATTGGACATTTCATGCGTATGTTATGGTAATTCCTAATGATGACCCATATTAACTACGCGAGGCAAAAATACACAAAAATTGAAAAAAAAAAAACACTTAATACCAAAAAGATGAATATCTGTAGAGTTTTGAGGCGTTGTACGCTTAACTAAATTTTTCAAACGAACGTATTTTTAAATTGTTCTATTTTTGCGCTTGGTAGTTTTTGTCTAAAAGACTCTACAGATCTTTTTTGTTTTTTCAAATTTTCTCCATTCTCTTATCCTATAAATTACAATTCAAAAGAGATGCGACCGACTAGAAAATGCAAACGACGAATTTCTTGCAAGGAACTTTTCGAATTGCGACCAATTTATCCGTAGAGTTTACTACCGATGATGGTTGAGACTATGCATTCTGCATCTCTCAGCAAGTGCGTTTAAAGCGAAATTTAACTGACTAAAAACAGTGTGGAAGTAGTTGAGAAAAGTATGAGAAAAATCATATTGCAAGTTCAGGAACGAAGAAGAACGAGCATTAGAACTACTTAATAGCAAATAAAAGCCGGAAGAAAACAGCAATCAACGAACAGGCAAAAAGTGTCGTACTTATTTGATAGACGACTTAGTGGAAACGTATAAAAATGTTTGTCGAAAAATGAAAAAAAGTGTCGTTTGGCAATTGATAACAACTTAATTTAATTGGAAAAAAAAACTTTTGTGAATGATACAGTAAACGGAAATATGCCATTCTTCAAAATTTCCTGAACCAACTTTTCGCCAATTGATATCTAACCTGTTCTACAATTGATTAATAGGGTTAGTAATTAAATATCGGGAAATAGCATCACGAGCTTGCAAAATTTGCTCCCCTGACCAGCAAGTCCGATTCTTTTAGCATCTTTCTGTAAATAGGCTCCTGCCTTGAGTATTCAGCTTTGTGCTTATCCGAAGTCTTATCCTCTGATGTAGAATTGTCAGTGCCGTTAAAGCGGCCGGATAAATGACCGGAAGTCTTTGATATGTCATCAAAGGGTAAAATGCGAAATACCAGAGTGCTGCAAGTCGCAAATTGGACACATTATTCGAAAGCAAGTGCCATTTCCGGCAAGAAAAGCAGGAAATAATACTGGAAGTTGAGTGCTCCTACTGCGAGTGCTAATTACTAATAATTAATCTAATTTCCCAAATACTTAATAGAAGAGTTTTGTCTTGCAGTTTAATTACTCTTTTTTGGCTGACGATCATTCTCTCAATTAATCTGGGCCTGTAATAAAATAAACCCCTTTTTCTATTATCAATTTTATGGCTGCACTTTTCTACGGAATATTTTCTAATGCTGCTGAACTAATAAATCTTTTACGCTTTTTAATCAAGCTGTCCGAATTTCCAGATATTCTTTTGCTAATTTAATAGTTCTGGCTTGCAAATTTACGAACAGTTGAATCTAATTTACTCACCCATTTTCTCAGAGATTCCACTAATAAGGTTCCGAAGCATGGACAGGAACACTTAAGTATTTCTGGGGTTCTAAGACAGTTTTAGAAACTATATGAGATAATGAAGTAGAATGTTGAGGCCAGCTCACTATGTATAGATGAAAATTTCAGAAAAAAAATCCGAAATTATGTCATCAAACCGCGATTGACCGAAGAAGAACTGGACAATAAAATACTAAGAGCAAAGCTATTTTTACAGTGCTTCGGCCGTTTGGCGCTATTGGTTTATGCTTTGTAATAAACATTTAAAAACACGAATTTGGAGAAGTCGTATATCTACGTGATATAAAAATATTGATTTTAAAAAAAGCCCACATTAAAATATTTTTAGGTCAATAAAGCGGCCGCTCCTACAATTACTCCAAAACCCTTATACTGCATTAATACAAATAATTATAATGTATTAGTTTCCCCTCAGGCATAAATTAAAGCAGCATTACTTCAAAAGCCGTGAATAAATATTATTTGAAATAATTTGAGTTATTAGCATTTGCTTTTAATTAAAATCGGCCTATCCCTTCAAAGCCTTGCGCTGCTACTCGGCGTGATTCCTATGTAGTTTGTGGAACATTTAACATTAATTAGAGCAATCCATACACTTTGGATTTTGTCAGGTTTGAAAAACGAGACCCATTTAGTTATTTAGTAGCTTTGTCCTAGCATAATAAACTTTCCAGTGAACTAGAAAATCGTCTAATCTGCATAACTACGCATTTGCATTACATGCATTTTTCAGATGTTCTGTTCATGATTTGATCTTTTCATCAAACCAAACGTAGACCTATGCTTTCTTAAATTACATTTGACACGCTCTAATATTAAACCCGTATAATTGTACTAACAAATTATTTAGTTCGGATAATCGGTTTAAAATTTCATGAACGTAACTATTTTCAACCAGCTGAGGCTTAAGAATATGTACTAGCGAATTTGCAGAGTGTTCTTACGGATATGCTAGAGGAATAATAAGAGCTTTTTCATAAATGTTTGCTATGAAATATATAGCCCTTGAATGAGCAGCTGGCTGAATGTATCTCAGTCGGCCCTTGAATTTAACACCACTTCTTTTTTATTTTAGCCATTACATGTCGGGTGCTGACGTAACCTTTCAAGTGGTCGGCTCCAAAAAGGAGGAAAAAAAGGTGAAAAATGTCCTAAACAAGTGGGTCGATCGTGGTTTCGTTGGAAATATTACGGTGGCCGAAAACGATAATTCGATTAAAACGCCACTAGCAATCCAGGTGAGTAGTGATTGAAAATTCATAGCAGGCTGTTTCAGTCCATCAGTTATTTATTATTCTATTACATTCTTCGAAAGAGAATATCAAACGATTCGTATAATTATGGCAAACTTCCGTCTCTTCAAACTTCCGATCCGTTGCTGCTGATAAAACTTATTCCCTAACTCGATTTTGACGATCAATTGATAAATATGCTCAGTTAGATCGGTTCCTAGTTCAAATGCTTCTAGTTTCGAACTATTTGCCTGTATAGAAATCCTTTTCCAATGTTCTCAACTCTATTTACGTCTAAGCATTTCATGTGCAGCTATTAATACTCTTAATGAATTTCAATTTGCCTTTGAAAATGTAAATATTACGTCTTATTTTTGACATTTTATATGCAATCCTTTTGTTTCATTGAATGAACAAGACACACACACAAAATTGCATAAAATATGTATGTGACATTTTTTATGTGTTTGGTGAGCAAATAATAATCCATTTTAAATTTATTAGCCTAATTTAAAGTCTTTAATGTTTATCTTTAGGCAAAAGCATTTTAAATGGCGAGGCAACTTTATTTAAGTTCTTAATATTTATTGCTTTCGTAAACGTTTTAAACCCTAAAGCATTGATAAACTTTTATCTAAGTCACAATCGGGGCTCTAATTATATTTTTATCTTACACTTGCCCACACGCAAGCGAAATGAAAAATAATGAATTCAATATATATTTGCATAACGTTATTGAGGATAAGCGTTGGTAAGTTATAACGGCTGTGTTATTTAAAATTTCGTTTTTTCCACATGTCTTTGTTTGAGGGAGAGAAATTATATTTTTTTCCCTGAAGGGCTGTCTATATTCCTCTCATAGCAATGGCGGCAATTTTGAATTATCCTGAATGTGAAGCTGAACATGAAATATAAATCATTGTTAAAAACATGCATTCTATTTTAAAGTGGTTCCGGATCGTATGCTGATAAGGACAGATTTATCATTTCCATTAAGAATGTAAGTTTACTCCATTTCGAAGCGATTCATCCGAGACTAGCAGAATTACGCTCCAGTTTTCCAAAAGCATATTTGCGCCCAGAAAGCTTTGTAATTATCTCTTTCTGTCACGACTGAATTTATTCCTGAGATGTTCTTGTTAATCAATTTTCCCCAGACAAATACAAGCATCCAGTTACCGAGCGTCTAATTTGCATGAATATGACATTTTATTTATGTGAGCTTCGATTTCAATTGAGAAGTTCGACAAATTCTTCGGCTAGAGTTCAGAAATATAGTTAAAAATCTAGCTGTTATTTTTTTGTAAACAAACCCTCAACGATTTTAGCTCAATATTGTGTCACTAACTTTAAGGTAACTTGCAAATTTACGACTTTTTCATCAAAATCCAATCGGTGTTCAGGTATTGAGATATTGAGGACCGTCCATATTTTCTCTTAATTGATATTTTTTCTTCAGGTCTGCAATCACCTTAAACTTACATTTATCCACAATCGCTAACTAAAACAGGCCATAAAATATAAAAAATGTTAAACTAACTTTATACGGTTTTATCTACACTCATATATCGTATTTTTATACACTTTTGCATTAAATCTGCAAAGTAACCTAGAATTTTGATTCTACAATAATAGCCGCGACAAAGAAAAAGTTTTAAGGACGCAGTTTGAGCAGAAACTTTCATAACACAGTTGATATATTAGGTGATTGGTGCTGCACTTTTGACAGTTTTCAGAACAATTTCACCCGCTTGAATAACTATAAATAGCCCGAGAAACTTTGCACGCTATTTAGATTATTTTTATGCTGCATTGTTGTTCTTGAAGGAGTAATTTAGACACGAGGTAAAGACAATTATTTGAACAAAACCTGCATAAGACAATCGTTTTGTATTTAGAGACTTCTGATAAAAAGAATGCAATATGTTTGCTTTGAAAAATCACATAATTAAGTTGTGACCGGAAGGTAATTGACCAAAAGTTGCAATTCCGATTAATTTAAGTAGATTTCCATAACTTTTTTAGTTTATTTATTTAAGGAAAAGTTAATGAATTATATTAGAAGTATTTTTCGAGCTTCACAAAACCCTTGGCTTTTATAACTTTCTCTTAACGAAAGTAACGAGCTTGGTAAGAAAACGGGATAATTTCCACGGTCTCTCTCAATTTATACTGAATAACTTGGCGTAGTGTTTTAGGTGCCGTAAAGAGCTTTAAACTGTCTTCAATGTAAATTTCATTACTTAAAGACTATATTACCCGATATACAAATTAATAATCCGACTGTTTTGTTTCTTTAATCTGGCTGGCAACGGTTTGCATTAAGGAAATTTGTTATTTTTGTTGCAAATTTTGTCACTTAAAACATTTAGTTTTATTTTAAGTAATTTAAGTTCAATTTAAAGTGCTTCATTGCACAAGTGTGATCGGAATTGAATTTAGATAATTGTAAAGCTCTGACCTTTTTAGTCGGTTGCTTTCGCCTTAAAAAAACCAATAGCTGGTTTTAGGCGATGCCGTTCACCCTTTTCGGAACAAACGCATTTTATTTAAAACAGACTCTGTCGTGGAAAATTATATTAAAGTTTTTGTATTCAGGGTATCAAATATTAAAGTTCAGAGCAAACATATTATTGATTATTAAAAATGGGCCGCTTGGGAGAAATTCGGTTTTACTTTTAGTTCCCGGTTTTATATTATTATTTATACACTGCAAAAGTTTGCGGCGTTATTTACGCACATAAAACGAAATACGAAAATGTTGAATGGAACAAAATAGAGCACCGTAAGAACAAAAAAATATCCGAAATTGGAAATGAAGATAATTTCTATTACAGAATGATGAAATGGAAAGTTTCATTTATTTATTGTTAAAATATCGGGGATAAAAGTTAACAGAATTATCTACCTGCTACCAGAATTCAAAAAAATAATTGGAATGAGTAGTTATTTTAATGGCTAATAATTAATAGACTTCCATATGACTTATTGTATATTACACACGATAAGTTAGAATGTTTTCGGACCCAATTCGTCTGCAGAATTCAAAACAAAGCTTTACATGCAAAGTGGGTTATTTTCGTATTCAAGCTGTGAAGTTTCAACTTAGTTCGTTTGAACTTAAAGTAATATTCTTTGCTCGGTAGAAGTTCACATTCATTAAAATGTATATTGCTTTGAAGCATATATTTCAAGAGTGAGCATAATTGACAAAAATATAACTTTATTCAACATTCAACCTATCACCCTCAGAAATATGTAGATAGAAAAACTAATAGTACTGAATGTATCTATCAATTACATATTCATTCGCGTGAATATGAACACTTATTTTTTGAAATTATTTAAATTGTGGTTCATATTTAGTGACAGAATTTCTATGTTCAAATAGCTGATGAAATATGAAACATTTTGTAATGCTAATGGTGAAATATCATAGGTTATTTAGCAAAGGTCTGAATTTGAATTAACGTTTTAAAATTATTTAATATGAACCTAAATAACTATTTAATTTCATTTTAACGATAATGAAAAAAAATGAAGATGTTGTTGATGTGTATCTTTTTCAACTGAAAATGTTAATAACTTAGAGAAGATTCAAGTGTATAATTAAGTCATATTATCTAGATGCAAATGCCCAAATGCCGCTGATAATATTCATAGAGCCTTTCTGTTGATAATAGCTGACGCTTTTTCTAAAATCCGTTTTCTTTTCACCAAATGTTCGCCTGTTTTGATGTCCTCGATAAGAGCAAAATTAATATTTTTACGTCTTTTGAGAGGTGCTTAGAACAATATGCCGCTTCCACAGCTGTAAAGGCACTAACATTTTAGACTACTATGGAACGTTACTCTCGAATAAATAGTATTGTCATCATCAAATCAAGAGCTACATAGAGTAACAAAGACTTTACATTTAGCAGATGATAGAAGTTTTTAGAACTTTACCATATTACAACAAAATAATATCGGGGCAAGCCAAACATGCTAAACACGAAGATCAACGTGTTGTAGAATTGTTAAGTTAAAACATTTCAAATGCAGATTTCAACTATACATTGTATTTCCAGAATACTTTTTACGAAAGCGAGTCGGTAATCCAAATGCAAATACGCCAGACTTATTACAAGCTTTCGCTTTTCCAAGCTCCTTTAATGAAACCAAAGCTTGTCAGAAAAGGGATTCTATCTGCGGTGGCTTCTAATTTACCTTAAGCAAGTTGCCGCTGTCCCTGAATAGCAGCAGTTTCGAACTTTCTTTTATGGTGTACTCCTTAGAGTATTGAAATTGGATTTTCAAATCCTCTAAAGATGTTTTAAAAAAATCCGGGAATAATAATTTTAATTTATTTATATACATATAATACGCTCAAGCAAAGTTAATTTATCATGCCACTCAATTTATGTATTTGTGATAGTAGTCTTGAAAGTTGCAAAACTGTACTAACAAACGCATATTTTGAAACGTTGATAAGTTTTTTAAATTTCTATCACTTCCCTTTTAGAGTTTTTATCTGGAATACATTCACGACTGTTCTGAGAATTCTGAAAGGTCTGAAAGTGTCGGAAAAATGCGAAAACATGTGAGGAACCATATTAGTACTGACGTGAAAACATTTAACGATATTCAATCCTTAGGGGTATAAAATCTAAGGTATCTTTATTGTTTAGATGCTTCTCTCACTTTGAGAAGTGAGAGAAGCACCGTCACACTTTAACAAGCGTAAGCATTAGTCTTTCAAATTATCAATAAAATATGTGGTTTGCATTGGGTTTTTCAATTTGCAATGAGAATAAATAACCAGCTACCAAATCATGACACCCAAAAACTAAAGAGTTGCGAGAACTAACAAAATTCAACAAGCATTTAAACTAAATGCGTCGGAAATGGTTTCGATGCAACTGTAAAGTTGCAACTATACGAACAAAAATACAAGTAAAAATTTCGAGCTGGTTTTATATATTAATGTAAACTTTATTGAGGTAAAGTGTTTTTGGTTTCTAATTTAGCAATATATCGTTTCGACCAAAACGGGCTCAAAATAGAACCACATTTCGTAATATTTGGCATGCACTGGAGTAACTTGTATAAAACTGTTTTATTTTACGGATCAATTTTTATAATGCCAAAATAATTTTACTGGGTGGGCCGTTTTAATGGACCTACTGATTCTACGTGCAAACAAGTAGCATTTTCGTTAAATAGGTCAATTTATTCCATTTCGAATGGACGTCCCAATATCCGAAAGTATATTTGTGAACCGGGAAGCTTAGCAATTAATCTTCTTCTGTCAGAGCTGGATTTCTACATGAAATGTCCTTATTAACCAAACTTACCAAGGAAGTTGCCAATTACTTACTTGATAATTTACGGAAATGCGACATTGCGATTGTTTGAATTAGAATTTTAAGCATATTTATTCAGAGAAAATTTGATGAATCGTTTCGCAAATCAGACTTCATAAAAGGTTTGAATTAATGCCGCGTTTGCTTTTAATTAAATTAGATTGCATTGCACTAAAACCAGCCTATTATAAATGAGTTGATACTATTGACTGGTTGATGAGTTTTCCAGAGAATAATGTCTGCACGATGACTAACGCTGATTGTATTTAGTGAATACTTTTCCAATCCATCTGCTTTTCTTTCCGTTTCCGAGGTCCAATTTAGTTTTAAATTATAGCGGCAGTAAACAACAAAGTTTCTAAAGCAATTTTTTGTTGTTCCAGAGTGTGGATATAAATCAGCCTGGGGTGATCAGGGAGAACGACGAATTCATTCTAAGTTGTGTTGCCCGAGGTTCGCCTTCAATGACCTTTCGATGGTTCAAAGACGGAACATTCGTGAATCTGACCTTTACTCGGTGAGTTTTGTGTCCTTTTTAATTTTCTGTGCAATCTCAACAGTTTTTGTTTTAATCAAAAATGGATAGTGAAAATAAATTAATGAAAATAGAACTTGCAAATGAAAATCAATACAAAATTTTCTTCTCTGTCTAATATTTTCGATTATTGTAATTCCTAGGGAAAATGAGCGAAACACTCTAAAAATTACTATGTCACAAACAAATATTGGAGGGAAGGTTTACTCGCAAAACATTACTCCTCTGAAAGTTTTCCGCGATTGAAAATTACTAACTTGCAGTAATCATTTAAAAAAATATTTAAATATACTTGCTTAGTTATAATTCAAGTTATTATATAGTTAGCAAACAGACTATAAATGTTAGACACAAATAACTAAATAATTATTAAACAATTGCAACTACACATTTTCAGTCCAAGCTTATTAAATTAAATTTAATTTAATTACTTGGCTTGGTTTAGATTCATTAACAACGTATTTCCTTATCCGTGATGTGTAAATAATTTGTTTAAAATTACTTCAAAAATAACTGTGGTTAATATTACTCATTGTTAGTACCATAGAAAACAATTTCGTATTTTTTTCTCTATGTTAACAATAGTTGCTAAATGATGCTACTGACCTTTGAGTAAATCCTTCCAGTTGCCTGAAAAGGCGTTTTATCCGTCAGTGTGGTAAATCATCTATTTATATCCTGCATTTACCTTAAACTATTCAAATTCAGGTCACTTGGTGTCCCGGTAAAATTGGTAAAATTTTATAGTCATCCATTTCGGAATGTAATTCGAATATCTAGGCGGTGAAAAATTATCACCTCAACGTCTATTAAACATTCTCTTTTTTTTCGGTTTTCAGCCACAAATGGATAAAACTGATAAAAGACCCGCACGTGACTGACCAATATACCGCCCTGTTGGCTGTCGGAACGGCTCGAAAATACGACGAAGGAAAATTTACATGTCAAGTGGAGGATTTTAATATTCAACAATGCAAGTCGAAATTTGTGAAAGTCAAGAGGCCTCCTCTTGTGAAGATTGAGCCAATGAGTTTAACAGTGCGGAAGGTAGCAAGATAATTGATTTCCCATACGATTGCGAGACAATTATTTGATGCTAAGGGACTGAAAACGCATGTTATTGTTATGCAGCATATTCAAAAAACGATTTTTTTCAACTAAAAATCGATGAAAACACGCCGAAAACAATACTAGGCAATTTGGCATTCAAGTGATTTGGTCATAACACAACAAATATCCAATAAGCACACAACAGCGATTGAAATATCATCGTTGTGATTGAAATTCATAAACATGTATACACATATTTTCACGGATTTGTCAGCTCAATACTACAGTTAAGTGATAAGCCAATTTAATGAATATTTGGGGTCGCTAATATGATGCCATTTATGTCCTCAGCCTTTATTCGACATGCTTTGTCATAAAAATTGTTTTTTCGCCCCTGTATTTCTAATTTTCCCGCGTAGACCCTTAAAAGTAAAAAAATATCTGATGGTTTTCCTTTTAAATACAGAAAAGCTTTTACGTGTCGCCTTTTATTTGAGGGACAGCCTTAACAATGCAACATAAAGCAAAACTAATATGTTTTCTATACATATTGGATAAACACTCTTGTACACATTAAGGACGCATAGCCACTTTTGCGATAATATATAAGATTCCCAAATAGCCAAGCGGTTTTCTTTATTAGAGATTAATCTTTAAGTTTGCATCTGCTTCCATTCTGAAGAAATTTAACTTTAGGAAATGTAAAATTTTTATTTCGAATCTTAAGAGTTTTAATTTTAATGGAACCGTAATTATTATGCTATTACAGGGTCAAAATTTTACTGTTAAGTGTGTAACCTTAGAAGGAAATGGGGGCATCATTGGAAAGTACACCTACAGCTGGACCAAAAATAAAGAGCTTCTTCCTGTGAGAACAGACTCTGAAAGATATGAAACCCTTTATCCAGCCGGTACGATTTTGCAGGTGTTTGGTATTGAAGTAAGTATTTTGAATACCATTTTTCTTCAATTGAACGGAATTGAACTAAATTCTTATTCTCATAACTAGCTTTATACAATTCAGGACCGTTTTAGGGGGTTTATACGTTAGTTCTTTCATGCATGCTTTTCGTTATTCGTTGTTAAATTGAAAATATTTAGATAAACTACAGGATCTTCTTTCAATTTCGTGTATTAATTTTTTTTGTTACCCTCTGATATATGTAAGAACTAAAATAAATAGATAATTATAATTGTTATAAGTCAGTATGTATAATTTATAAAAAATATAAACCGCAATCATAGATTTATGCGTGTATATCGAAGCACAATCTATACGGAGAACAAAATCTAAAATCGTGACAAATCATTGTAAATTGCAATGTTCGCACCTGTGTTATTTTTTCACCTTTTGATTTGAAGAGAATTCGTTGTCGAGTACTTCTCTTGGGGGCATTAAAGTAATAAAACGTTGAATATTCGATTTTCAGACTGAAAGCCTAGTTTAATCTGAGAATTATTACCTCAAACTTCTGGTGATTTTGGTATGATTTATATTTGAAGATTCAAAAGCACATTAAACTTTGAGGTAGAGAAACCTCGTTTTGCAGGCCAGTGAATTTTCGTATACGGTTTATGCTAATTTGCTGCTAGTTGATATTAGAATAGAACCGGATTTAGATCTTACAGAGTTAATATCTGCTGCCCAGCCATGTGGTTTTGTAATTATTATCATTTATGTTTTGAGAAGATGGCAATAAAATATTTAGTAAATTTTACACTACAATATGATAAGTTCAAGTTATACGCAGTTATTTCGCCAAACGCCCAAAAAGAAATCCAAATGTAGCAAACTTATCTTTTAGAAAGACGTACATTTTTCCTGCCTAGTTCAGGACAGTTTAACTTCATCGGAACGCAGCATTCAAGTGCATTTTCTGGATAAGCAAGTGCACCCTTGTTCGAATGAAACTAAATACGGACTTATTTGGCCCGAGACTGCGCCGGACACTGAATATGTCCAAGAATGTCCAAAGGATTATTCGGGAATAATATCCAGAAAATGTATGCTTAGAGATGGAAAAACTCCGGCTTGGGGTGCTCCAGACTTTTCGCAGTGCACAGGCGAATTCCTCAGGAAGGTTTATGAGCAGGTATTTATTTATTAGCTGCGTCCTTGAATTTTAAGCGCCATTTGCCATGCTTTAGTAAAGCTGGTTTCATTTTATTACCAAAAATTGCTGTTTTATTCTCTTTAAATTAAATTGGCCTGGATGGTCGTGGTTAACTTTCTCAAAACAAGGTTTGAAAAGCTCGCTAAAAATTATAAACCAAATTTTCAATTGTATCGAAAAATTCCATAAGATAAATAAAACCACTACCCACTTCAAGGTCTAATTCCTGAATGGGTAAATAGTAGGTAAGTATATCAACGAAGCAATTTAAACCGCATGGAAGGTTAAAACTCCTTAATGGGAACTTTGAGCCCAACGTGAGCTATCTCAATAACTAGCTACTCCTTATACCCAAGATGCATTATCATAAAACATGCCAAAACTAAATTATATGTGCCAAAATTAAAGTTTCAATTCAATTATCGAACAAAAAGTGTCAAAGAAAGTGCCGAACTTCGCGGAATACATCAAGACGTTAAGCGAGAAACTTTTGCTTTCTGCAGTAACTTGATGTGCTGGAATGTATTTGTCTAAAAACTTATCGGCCAGATTTATAGCAAAGTCTAAGCACATTCTAATAATACTATTATCGTTTAACGTGCCTTGTGCTGAACTAGTAGGCTAACAGTAGGAAACTTGGTTAAAGTTCAGAGCAGAATGTTGCTGCAACTACAGTGAATAAGAAATGAGGCGCTGTTATTGCGGAAACAGCAAATCTTAATTATCTCGCTGTTCTGAGGCCAACAGTTGCACTTGAAGGAACGTACTTGAACGTGCCATTTATAACATTTCCTGAATGATATACTACATATTTGGCAATTGAATTTTACATTATTTTTAATACTGTTTTCGCCACGCATAAATGTATTTCAACTTTAAGGCGTTAAGCAAATCATTTTGGACAACTTCTCTGTTGTTAAATCTGAATGAAACAATTTGTTTTCGTGGCTCTATGTTTCAATACAGTCCAATCACATGAACTTCTGCTGTTAATTTGTATATTTAATTTTTAACTTAATACTGTATTTTCTCCTTTCTAATTATACATAGTGTACATAGTGTATATTAGGCTTTGCGGTTCTTCTTGAGAAACGTAGATAAAAAGAGACATGGCACAAAAATGCTGACGCATGGGGATATCTATAAGTCCTTTTTTACTCAATGAATTTTTTCATCAGCATTGTAGACGCCTTAAGTCCCCTTTTCAGCCAAGCATTTGTGCTTTTTAATCTGCCACGTTTTCTATTTATAAATAAAACGTTGGCGTTGTTCTTCTCTGAATAACAACCCGTGCGTAATCCTTTTAAACCTCTCTTAAAACTCCTTCCCAATTCTTAAAATTATCGCAATGAACATAATGTAAACAAGTGTATTATTTACTTAAACGCGATTATGTTGTTTTTATACAGAATATTTAACCAACAGAATTTAACAGAATAATCTTATCAAAAACACGCTTATACTCATTTTTTGGCGACCCACAAAAAGAGTGAAGGAACAATTGCATGGTTTAAAAGTTAATTTAAACTGGCGTTTAAATAATGGATATGCATGGAAATATTTCGGGATGTGAATCTATCGAAAATATACAAATCTTGTTTAAAGAGATACTAATATTACTTCTTTTCAAAGGAGAACTTTGAACAGGCTTTTTCTGGCAATATTTTCCCAACCGTTTGTGCCGGAATATTCAAACTTGGTATTCTCTAATAAGTGGGTCTGAAAACTTTATTTTCTGGGGACAGTTGCAGATTTCAGTCAGCGTAGCAAGACAGGGTGACATAGAGAGCATTTTCTACTTATACAAACGTTATCATATCCTACCTTTTCTGCTTGAGACTTTTCATGACATTTCAAAGCGTATTACTGAAAGACAGAGAAATTGAAAAAATTAAAGACAAGAGAAAAGACGTCTTTTCCCAACTGATAAAAGGTAGATCATTTTCTGCAAAATTAAGCATATGGCTTTTAGGCGAAACAATAATATGTTAGTGAGACTGTCAATTTATAAACTTTGAGATGCTCTTTTGAAGAAAAGCCCCAAAGGGAATAATGTCTATCATAAGAAGAGAAATTAGTAAAAGTTCTTTACATACAAGACGCTCCTGCCTCTTTCTCACACTCATTTATTAAACAATACACGAAATTTATAATTTGATGCAAAACGTTTTTAAACTAAGTTATGCCTTCAAATAATTCCAGCCCTTTTAAGAAGCAATTGTTACACTTGTTTTGCAAAATATTTTGACGTTATTTTCAGACATCCCATATACACTTTTAGCTTAGACAAAAAATCTGTGTGATGTGCTGGTAACACCGTTGCTACCTTTTTCAGTTTGAAGTACTAAAGTACGGATATGGATCAGCAAGTATTGAAAGTTTATTTTCGGGTTTCCTTCATTATACATCATCCGTACCATTACGCCCTGGAGAGGGTACAAGAATCCTAGTTATGCTTAACGAGATATTGGCTTTTTTGAACCAAACGAAACTCGGAAAGCACACAATTCAAAACCTGACTCAGACGGCTGTATCTGTATTGGATTCTATTTCATCATCTCCTGATGCATTATTGAGGGCAAAGGTAAGTGGCTTGTATGTCCTAAGAGGATTTGCAGACCCGGAACTAAAACAGCTAAGAATAATTAATAAAAAGCTTGTCTGCAGAAGTACAGACAATGTTTTAAAAATAGCTTTTGTTTAAAGCGACCGTTTTCAAACGTTGTACTTACATCTCATTTTATTTTGTTTTCAAATAATCTAATTTTTCTCTCATCCCTCTCATTACTGGACAATTAGATTTCCTTAAAAATTACTCACATGTAATCCAGTAAACGCTTCCAGAAATGCATTTCAGGTTCCAATTCCAATACAGCCAATACTCGAAAGCTTCCGCTGCAAACCACAGTGTATATTTACATAAATAAACTTTATCTTGCAACACATAGAATATTATCAAATATTTCAGGATATCAACTTGCTACAAACGGTGCTATTTCACCAACTAGAAATATCCGGCTTTTATTTAGTGGAGCAAGACAGCTCTAAAGCTCTTAACTTGTCCCTCGATACGCTTGATATTACCGTTGTAAGAGAAACCCCGACTTTAACGATGCTCTATGTACCGGCGGGCAGTAAAACTTTAAGGTAAGTAAAACTCAGCTTCTAGAAGGACAATAGTGACAAGTTTGCAAATCTCTGTGAATACGATTTGAAAATATAATATGTATGTGCCTGACAAGGAACAATTAAATAATTATCCAAATTTTAAAATAATTTTCTACAGTTAGATTTGTCAATAAGTTAATTATTCGTTTTTATTAGCGTTTAATAATGGAACGTTTTTGTTATTTATCTTATATGATCAAACTTATTTTTCGAGTTGTTTCAAAGTTTTTCCAATGCTTGCGATTAAAATAATATTAAGCAGTTTTCATGTTCTTTTTTGTCCTGTCATTAAAATTATCTTGCAGAACGAAATTTGCCAAATGCTTTAAAATTACCAAATGCTTTTATAACATTCATTTACAAGGGATTAATAATACCTACTTATTCCATATATATTCAGGTTTTTTATGCTTTAAAACGCTTACAGGTTAAGACATTGTAGAACTAATTAATATTATCAACAAATAATTTCGTTTACAGCATGTCATTAAAAATGAAAATTAATACAAAACTTGAAATTTTCTAAAAAAACGATTGTCTTATTTTCCTTATGGGATTATTAGCTCAAGATGCACTTGTCCACTATCCACTTTTACTAGCTATTCACAAAATAATAAAACATACTTTTTATTGGACTGAAAATAAAATAACTAGGAAGTACATATTTGAAATCATAACAATTCCCACAGATAATTTTTATTCTATGAAAGCAGGAAGGTAACTAGTCCTGCCTGTATATTTGAACTTTTAACAAAAGCAGACTAGCTATTTTCTTGGTAAAATATTAAGGAAAATTAAATCACACGGAATTTATAATAAAAATCTATAGTCTTTCATATTGTATGTCAGAAGGGAATATTTCCGATTTAGGGTGCAACATGGGGTATATTTCTTTGCTGCTGCTGTTATGAATTAAATATATGAAAATATAAGATACATTTTGTTCTAGATCACAATCGTGGGTTTCCACAAGACTTACTGCACAACTAAAGTCAATCTATTCGGATTTGTTTGTTGGAATCGTATATCGAAATTTGTCGTTATTTTTTCCTCCAAAACTATTTTTAAGAAATAGGTAAGTGTGAAGCAGATGTTCTGTCATTGATGCCTTCATAAAACGTTTAAATTTTGAGTTAAGCATTTCAACCAAGATTTATTTATTAACTGTTATGTCGTATAGTAAAATAAAAACATTTTCCACGCTAATCTAAAACATTATTTTCCAGAGACGAAAATGAAATTCAATATCAGATATTCTCGCAAGTAGTCACTTTTGTCCCCATTTCCTCAAACCTATCCAAAAACGAGAATGTTTCCATAAAAGTAGATTTCCTGCACAAATTCAGCACGGACTTTTTCAATGCTACCAGTAAGGAACGATGGGAAGTAAGATGTGGATATGCGGATATGAGATCTTTTGCATACGACTGGGATATCTATACTTGCACTGTAAAATCCATTGATGAACAAAGCTCAACGTGCATTTGTTCAAAATTTGGATCGTATGTTCTTATCTTGGTGTTAGCGCAAACTTTTGTAAGTTGGATTCTTTATATTTTGTCGTCGTAAAAAGTTGAAATCGCTTTGTCCATAAAATGTATTTCAGATTTTCTGTGGCAATAAAACATATTATGATTTCATTTGAGGTTTTTGAATAATTTTAAAATCAGTATTTGTTCATAGGAATGTTTTAGAAAATGTTCTGCAATCAATATTATGTGAATGTTTCAAATTTTCAGGATTTATTTCATCCACACCCGTGATTTCTGCCTACTCATCTAAATAAAAATTTATTAAATTACTTGGCATTTAATGGTTGAACTCTGTTTCAGGAAGAAACTCCGTCCAACGTATCTCATAAGTACGTACTAATTTCCAGTTTTTTCTTGGGCATTATCTTAACGATTTCCACTACGATCTGTTTGGGTATTTCCTGCTTTTTAACTAAAAACCCATGTTTAATATACCTCAAGCTGCAATGTACAGTTTCCCTATTTTTTTGCGAAGTGCTGTTTGCGGTTGCTATTATAATTGAACCCCCACAGGCAAGTTGGAAATAAATAAACCCATGTTATTTTTTGTAACATAAAAAAATATTTTAGCGTTATTTGATGGTATTTCAAACTTTGCTAGAAATGTTTGTGCTAGTGGGCATCTCCAGCCATCTCAGCAAACTTCTTATTGTGTTCACTGAACTGACTGAGGTACCCAGATCGGTGTCCTCAAAATACACTGTAGTGGGAATTATTTCAGGTAAAATAACATTTTTACAATCATGAAAAAGCAAATATGTTGCTTTATTTGTTGTTTACCATTATCAATTATGTTTTATATCCAGGAGTTCCGCTGATCACAGTCTTCGGGAACCATTTAACGTACAAAACGATGAATCTGAAATTGAGATCTTGGTGGCTGATGGAAAACTCATTGGCCCTTAATATTTTCCTAATAGTCATTGTAATAGTGACGATGTTGTTCATTTTTATTTATTTCTCAGTAACGAATAAATTGGGGAAACTTATTGTGTCTCGCAAAAAACACGAAGTGGCTGTGAAAAAAAGGTGAGCAAAAATTAGGCCTGTGGTGAGCAAAATAGTTGTAGATTGAAATCCTGGAAAAAACTGAAAATTAAAAGTTAAGCTTATTACTTATAGCAGACTTTAGAAGCTATGAAAAATGTTGTAATTATAATTAAATTAATTTCAATTTTAGATGTTTCATCAAATTTCTGAATCTGCTCATGATCTACATGGGAAACAGGATACAGTATCTAAAAAGTAATTAGTTCTTTTACATTTAAATTTTCCAGAATTGGAGGCAAATTTGATTAACTTCTAATTTTCATGATGAGTGTAATATTTATGTGGATGTTAACTCTCAGACTAGATTTTTCGACTTATAAGAATACGATGAAATCGGACAAGCACCCTAATTGCATATTCATCATTAGAAGAGAGTCTCAAACTGTTCCACAGGTTAAAAAGAAAATGCCAACATTATAAGGCCGACAGGGAAATATGTTGAAACTTTGGTTCTAAATCGTTAAAACACCTAACATTAATTATTTTTTAGTATTTGATATTAATACATTTTTCCTGCTTTTACGGTTTAGATAGGTATATTTTGGCGCGGTCTTTACTTCAATTTAGAAATCATTTGATGGTCTACATTGAATCATTGGGAAAGTTTAGTTTTAACTTTTCACGATCTTGAGCGTATGTTGAAGCTAAAACTTCATAGACAATATAAGGTGAAAATTCGATTTACAGAATTATATGGAAAATTATTTAAATCAGAATTGCCCTCGAAATATGTGATTCTAGTAGACTTGCAACTGAAGTGAAGTTTACTTTCAAAGTTTTCGTTTATTCATACAAGCCTCTATATTCAAATTTTTTCCTCAATCTGTCTGTGAAGTTTTAACTTCATTATGAGACCTAAAATTTGAAAATTGGTTCAAGAGAAAAATATTCGCTACAAGGCGGACAACTTGCGTTTCTTGAGACCACTCTGTAAATAAACCAGATGGTCAACAAATTTAGAAACGCTTTTGCGAGGTACGAGGTCTGTCTTAAACTTGTGCTGTTGAACTAGATAAGAAACTTTTTTTTGTTCAACTCAGTGCTTGTGGAACATCGACTTTGCATTGTTTTATATGCCACCCTGTAGAAAGTTTATCTGAGGCAATAAGTCTATGTAAAAATGGACACTGATTCAAAAAAAACTGCACTAAATATCGCTTAAAACAGAAATCAAATCGCTCACAGCAATCAGAATTTATTCCCTTCCAAAATTAGTCAAAATTTGTTCGTGTAACGTCTATTTTGTTGAGGAGTTTTAGTTAACATTTACTAATTTTTTCAGAATCTTCCAATATGGCTTTACCCTCACCTTACAAAACTGTAGAGCATTCCCAATTCTACTAACTCCATTTGTTATAATTTAAAATACTCTTTCTCTATGCAAGGCAAGAATCCGCACTACGTGAACTCATTATTTAAATTTTTCATTCCCATGGATATTTCGAAAAATTGCTAGATGCACTTGGAACATAACTCACAATGCAGAATTTTTAGGGCATTTTTTTGAAATATACTATTTGTTTGAAAAATATTTCAGATTGTCATTGGTCAGAAGAGCAAGTTGCTTGTTTGGAATTATTTTGATATTTGTTGTCAGCAGCATTCTATACATAAACAATCAGAAACTAGTATGGAGTATATACCAATTTGCAGGAGTAAATGTACTATTGGCAAGTATTTTTCCAAACTAGTTTTAAAGTCTACTTAACTTTACACAGCTTAACCTGCATGTGAAATAAATGAAAATTTATTTCACTGATGTTTGATATTATTTTAGAATCTGATACTAATTACATGCTACGTCTTGAAATCTGAGACAAATCTGAAAGATTTATTTAAAAAGAAGCCCAAAAGAGAGAACAGCTTTTTCAGCATTGATTCATCCGGCTCGTTACACTGTAAGTAAAATTGAGGAGCTACAGCAGATAATGTAAACTATCCACTTTTTAATCATTTGTCAACTTTTTTAGTCTCGACCAAACAAGACGCTGACCTGGACAACCAAAGTGGTCCGAACCGACACGACATTCAACTTATGTCTGTGAAAACCATCGACACTCCGAAAACTTCAATCAGCAAAGCGCAAAGCTTATCCAATGCTTTTGAAAGTTGTCTGCACACGAGTTCGAATTTCTGCGACTTGAGTGTCCATGAAAGTCCTGCAGTATATGAACGGGATTTGGAATCACACAGTTCCTATCCTTCAAATAAAAAACAGAACTCCAGTAATTGCATGTTTCAATCCCCAGATATTTTGACTACTTACGTGGGTCTGGATTTGGTAGCGTGTACCACAAAACCAGATCTGGAAGAACCAGATGGCGTATCTCGTTTGCATCCGGCTATAAAAAGTGAAAAAAAATCTGGAGAACATAAAACAGTGCGCATCATGTTTCCGCCACAAGTTATTATCACTCCAGATGATGCCATATCAAAAATACTAGAAGCTGAAACCATTGCAGATCAATCTCAGAGAACTCAGCCTGATGGTCATGCAGAAAATCAGGAAAGTGATTCTGAAGCGATTGTAAAGCAAGAGCAAGAAACAATTGCTTCTAAGCCCCGCCAGGTTACTTTTCGAGAAGACAATCTGGATGGCGTTTTGGATAGCATATCTCACGATTTGGACTATCTTTTAAATAGGAACGAAGATCTCACAACTGAGCTGGAAGTGAGGAAAGTGTCAAAACTTCCGGGGGTTAGTGTCATTAATAATATTCCAGAAGAACTCGTTTTGCATGAAAACAGTTCCAGTCCTGAAGGAATAATGTTAAGAACGAACTGCTAGTAAATGAAACTGTAGTTAGGATATTTTCATGTTTAGGTAAGAATAAACTATTGTTAGTTTTACAATTGCCAAATTGTCCAAGTTGTACTGACAAATTGGTGGTTTACTTTTCTGTTGGCCAAATCTTATTTGCTCATGTAAGTTCAAAAGTTATTTGATCTTCCAGTAGTATTAACTGGCAACCACTCAAACGAAATGTTAAGGTTTTCTATTGCTGTTGCTAAATGACCAAGAAATTTTCACCTGTTTCAACATCAGAGAATTAAAAAATCTGAATTTGTTAGTTAAATTTACAAACTAAACTTTCGAAAAACGGTACACCATAAATAATATAACTTTTTTCGATTCGACCCCTAACTTATTTTCGATTGATCAATGGCTTGTATAGCGCTTCTATATCTATTCATAATAATCTTTCCTGATCGCTTTAACTAAAATTCCACTTTTTGTTTCAAAAATTGCATTTTTATGTGTTGACGTCCTTTCCGAAGTAATTCCATGTTGTTCCTTGAAACTCACAGATGAACTCAGCAAAGAGATGTTGCTCAAAAAGTTCTAATCACAATTAATAAGTCGTTTTGTCTATTTATGTTTCTGTTTCCTCGACTTATTATTTAATTGTTTATTTATATTACTGTACTGATTATTCAGTTTCTAAGATGCTTTTCATGACTTTCATTTCATGACTCCGACTGAGGAGTAGATTTTATTTTAAATGGTTTTCATTAACGTGGTCAGCATTAACATTAGTGTTTCCTCAAACTGAGGCTATGGTTCAAATCTATTATTATCCATCTGCCAGGGTTTTTAGTTGTTTAGACGTTTACGCAGCATCGAGAACTAAGAAGCACACCTTTGAGATAATCAACCGGTCCTGAAAGTTATAATCTGTGATTCAGATTACCATTGGCAGATTTATCCTGAATGCGATCAACTCTAACTTTTTGCGCTAATTCAGGCTATCGATAAGGCGCTAAAACAAAACCTGAATAAATTTTTCCGGGTCACATATTTCATTTCAAGACAATTTGAGCTTTAACTAACTACTTCAGTTTAGTTGTGGCAGAATTAATTTTTGAAACAATCATCCGCAATTTAAAGTGATTCGATTACTTAAAATTTATATCGATCCTTAATATTTTATGTCAAGTAACGATCACAATATATTGAAGTCGTTGCCAATTTTAACTAGCTTTATAGGACTTTTTCTACAGGGTTTTTAATATGTTTAAAGTACATAAACATCGACTGAACTTATTATTAGTATAGACATGTTATGTTCCGAGACTTTAAACTATCTTGTATGAACTGAATGGATTACATTTATTAATAGCCATTTTTTTCCGAACAACATATTATTTAACTCGATGAAAAGGCTTGCAAGCCTTTTCATGCTTACTATTTTTACCATTGGATTGAAATCATTGAAGAACTATTTTAATAACAAAACAAATCGATATTCGAGTGGGAGAAAGTTCCAAGTTCGAACATTTTTCCAGAAAGTATACAGGGTATTCCAGTGACAAGCATAAATAGCTTTTGAGCAAAAATTAATTTCCACATGATTCTAGAATTCTAGCAAACTATTCTAAAACTTGCAGCGTCTTCTAAGCAGTTTTTTACATTTTTATACATTTTCCTGAGTGACAAAAATGAAATGGTAAATGTGTATAGAGGAACGGTCTCGCATTCTGCATACCGTTGATTGAATTTTCTTTTATTTTCTATATTAATTCTCTTCTAAGGCTAGTCTAAAATAATTTTTAAGCCTTAGTTAATGCGGTATGGTTGACGTCTATTATTCATAGCAGATCGATGTGAAACAACGAAAAAATAATGTGTCTTAATATTTATTATACGTAGAATACCCTGTATATTTACGAACGCTATGCTCAAATATTATTTTTTCATTGAATCTTCATGAATTTTTAATATGGAATTGACGCAATAAATTCCTAGTCCAACGAATAATAAAACAGTGGAATTGGCGAATTTTCTACAAGCATAAGTTAAACAACAAACCTGAATTATATGTCTTAGAATTATAGGAAAACTGTTTTAATTTTAATTCAATTAGAAAATATCGAATATCATTTATGAAGCAGAAAACAACAAAGTAAAATCGAATTTAAGGTCAGTAGTTTATGTAATTTTGTAAATTCTAAAATTTGAAAGACTAAGAAAATGCAGATGTAGATATATAATACAATATATAAGCATAATCTATGTTTAAGTTTTAATCTCCCTCAATACCCATAATGATAGTATGAAATGTGAAGTTAAAAAAATACTAGTTTTAACTTAGACGAGCAATTGCCTTGAAATAGATAATGGATTTTTCAAAAATGGAAGAACGTTTGAGTTAGTTACATGTGATAAAATAGATAATAGACAGTATTACGATATATCTGAACGACCCAGAGAAATTTGAAACAGAAGGTAAATTGGTTTATTAAATTGTGTAATAATTTTTCAAGACTATCCAACGCAAAACTAGTTTTCAACGGTCTAGGCAGTGGTGAGGAAAGTTACTTTTTTAGCCATCAAGCTTTCGACGACGATTTATTTTTTCGCCTTCTTTAGGGCCGGAAAAGTTATTACAAAAATCAATGAAATGTATGCCTCATTTTCTGATTGATTTTACTAATAACTCTTCCAGCCATAAAGTAGACGGAAAACATTTACCGCCTAAAGCTTGGTAGGTAAAAATTTTAAAATTTTCCGACCACCACCTAGACTGAATCTCCAAGATCAAAAAAACTTGCCAATTTTTGTAGCAGTAGTTTAAAATATGGACCAATAATATTCAATCCAACATTCGCTGATTTAAAGTGTATTCACTAACTACAAAAGTGCATAAAATATAAAATATATGTGAAATATTCTGAGTGGTTTTTAGAGAGCTGAAGTCGAAACATCGGTACTGTCAGTCATATCGTTAAAGTGATCGTTTATAGTGTTTTAATCTATAGGTAGCAAATCTGCTCAGGTATTTCCAGAGTAAGTTGATTATTTACTACTGTAATAAGGTCTGGCTACTACTACTAAACAAAAACATTATCAAATTATTGTTTGTACTACGTATGGTTATCTGAATGAATATTCTTGCTCATTACTGATAAACTAATATATTGCTTAAATACATATAATACGAGTATATGCAAAGATCCCTTGTAATTAATTGAATTACGTGATTTGGCTGCATGTATTCAAATATGCTTTCTCAGTTTTTTCAGAATGTTGAAAAGTCCAGTCTCAATTTTACAAGAACTAATGACACAACGGAAATTGCCATCCCCAATATATACATATGAAGAATCGGATAACTCATACTATTCATACTTTATGTGCTACGTAGACATTGGCATTCAACGAGTGTCTGCATCAGGCTCCTCAAGAAAATCCGCCAAACACAATGCCGCAGTTTTAATTCTCAATTATTTGGGTATTAGAACGGAAGACTCAGATCAGGTAAAATGTAGTTGCCAACTCCGGTAATTTTGATTTTCAGTACATATCTCCATTTTAGTTACCCAGCATTTGTATGTTACCCACTCCAGCACCAAAGCACATACCAACTATTAATTTTATTGGAAAACTAAATGAATTATCATCTGGGCACAAACTTCCACATGCCGTTTACATTCACAAAGAAATACTACATAATTATCAATTCTGTGTTATTTGTGATTTTCTGGAATTCACTGTCGAAGGCTTTGGATTTTCCAAAAAAACAGCAAAACAGGATGCCGCGAAGAAAATGTTACATATGTGGGTCATATTAACAATTAATTATTTATTTGTTTCTTTCCCAGTTATTTTGCTGGTTTTATTATTATCTCAAGAAAATTTGTTATAGCTACTGATATCAGACCTTCTGCTCCAGTTAAAGCTTTTCGTCACGTTGAACGGAAAAGCTCTAATAAAACTGTTTGTCTTTTTAGAATACAGCAGCAAGGTATTGGCACTATATATAAGCAAATACAGCTTTCAGAAAGCATTCAGAATGCCGTACCTTCCAATGTTTCAGCTATTCAAGAGATAGATGAAGCATTGCAAAAATATACAGATATTGTGAAGAATATGAAAATTGGAACACATCCAGATACTAGGAGTGTTTTGGAATCATCTAAAGATAAATTGGTATGAACCTACATGATAAATGCCAACATTTTTACGATTTTGTATTTATTTCTTTAATTACCTGTTCTTATGCCACTTTCATAATATTTATTTCTTATGAAATATTTGCACTTGATTAGTCTTGCATTATCAATATGAAGACGTATATTTTTTTGTAATTCTCATGAAGCAACTTAAAGCGTAAATGAAGCAAATGGTACTTATTCATCATCATTCAGTGTTTATTCACCTATTATTTTAATTTTTAGACAGGTCTGAAAACATATAACAACTTACTGAATAAACAGGCATCTCCTAACCAGTTTGACTCTATTAAACTTTGGTGCAACGTTAATTAGACACGTTCTTCAATAGATTAGAATTAATTAGATTTGTTTTCGGGATCGGGTTTTATAACATCAATTGATATCGAAAGCATGACAGGCTTTTAAATCTATCGCCTGCATTTCAAGACATTATATTTAAATTATTTGCAAAGACTCTGCGAAAAATGTGTAAAGCTATCTATATAATCAGCATCAATCAATATTAAACTTAAATCGTATATATAATTTATTCTCATTTTTGTGGCAGTTGGTAGAAAATATATCAACTTTCTGTTCATGGAATTAGAAAATCATGCATGTGTTTTTACTTTTCAGGTCAGGTTTCGCACATGGAACGAGTTAGAGATGTATCTAGTCGACCAAGGCTACACACTTGAAGTAACTGTTTTTCAACCCCAACCGCTGATGCTGTGCTTGAAAATCAACGAATACACATTCTTGAATTTCGGAGAAACGCATGAAGAAATTTTTCAAAAATTTCTGTCGGTTTTAGTAAACATGTTAGAACAGGGTAGGGATTTGAGAAAATCGTATGTCGTAGATCTCGTAGGGATTTGAGAAAATCCGTTCGGCACGAGTTATACTGGCTTAAGTTGGAGAAAGGGATTTTTACTCACATTGTATGTTATTTTAAAATATTTTTTTACGAAATAAAATTATATTCTGTGTCAAGTTTCGTTATTATTCTTGTTCACACATTCATACATTGTTTTCATGAAAAATTTGTAAATAAAATTTTATAGTAGCTCCTCTGGTCATCTTATATTATCCCCGAGAAATAAATCTTGCATATTTCCATATTCCTCGTTTATTACTTACTAAGGGGAGTAATTATTTTACATTTTTTCCAACAGCAGGGTTTTGTTATATATTTTACATATTTTAGCTCCGTAGCTAAAGTTCAGGAGTTGATTCTGTAAAGAAAAGTTTATATGATGTTTTTATATGGGTAGAAGTAACAAAGTTTTGCAATAGTGTTGTGCTTATTTGTTTAAGCAAAATAATTTGTCTGTGCGGAAAAACTGAAAAGATAAATTACTTTCTGGTATTTTATATCTACTACTGCATGGTTTGGTTGCTTTAATGATTCATTAGGTTAACCCAGGGGCATGGAAGAAACTGATTTTAGTTTTTGTCTCAAAAACGAAGCGATCTACAAAAACAGTCGCAAGAGTCGAGAAAATAGCAATGGAAGCGTTTTTCAAGAGTTTTTCTCCAATTCATTGGAGTGTTTTATTTCCACATTCTGTTTATTCAATTGAAAACATTGGCCACCTAAACTTATAAGAAATTTGAATAAGTTGATGATTTTCTGATTAAAACTACCAGTTAAGTATCTATTTAATGCAAGGCACATGCTTAAATAACCCCCTGCATTTATAAATGCCAGTTGATAAAATGTCTGGGGCTTTGGTACATTTAATACCGGAAATTTAATAAAATTTGGAATTAAATCTTGAAAGTGTAGTGACATTTTTAATTTGTACAATAGAAGTTTAATTCCAAACCAATAAAAAATACCTTGAATTAACTACAAGTAATGATCTAAAATTGGTGATATTTGCCCTTTCAAAGGCACAGGTTGAACCACATTTTAACATATATTTTTAAAGGAAATCAGTCTATCTACTTTAATGTTTTTTATTGCACGAGGAAAACATAAACATTTCTTGTCTCTCTTGGCACTTGGTGGTTTGAAGGGCCAACGCGCAGGATGCTTTAGCAAARCCGGAATATTTCTGACTGCCAAAAATTTAGCGCACAAATATTTTAGTAAATTCCTGCGAAACTTGATCATTCTGTGCTCTACGCTGTACTACTCATGGTAAGTGAAACCTTTTTATTTATTCAGTTCTAGTTAGATTTTATTAAATCCGGGAATGAAACAGGGAGATTTCAGAAAGGGTTAATTAAAGGAAAATATAGAAAATTAGCTATTGGCTCGACAATTGGAATGCACCCAAAATTCCTGAAAAGCGATTCAAACCCAATAATCCCTTCCTGAATGTAAATCTGTGGTTGATTGTTTTCAAAGCATTGTAACTTATTAGACAAGCGTATTAAACAAGAAAATAATAGGTATTGATATTTAATGTACAGGGTATTCATTTTTTGTTGTAAATCGCCGGCATAGCTGTGGTCCCGCCATCTTGGCTGCAGTAGCGTGTTTCTCAAAAGATTTCAATATTCCACGCCATTTCTATCTCGAATATGAAACAAAATATAGTAAAAGTAAAAACGATTTTTTGTGGGGTTTTTTACGTGCTTTTTTTAGATACAAGATTAGCTCAGCTTCTTTAATAGGACACCCTGTATTCTTTCACACATTTTAATTGGCTTTGAAATTCCCATTCCAACTACCTATATATAACACACAATCGTTTATTCAAAACTAAACCAAGAAAGGGACACAATAAAAATGTATTCGTTATCGCCTATAGGTAATATGTATTTAAATTATGCGAAATATCAATGACGACATATTGTTTAAATATTTAAAAAATCAGATAGCAAACTGGCTATATTATTAATTGAAATTCGTAGAATTTTTCGAAAATATAATAACGGACACAGTGTTTCTCAACTTTTGAGCATTTATCGGACTGAAGTCAAATTCGGCCTAAACATCCCTTAAGTGACCTTATAAAGGCTGCTTATTTAGAGGTATAGAACTTCAAGCTGAAATAAAACTCATAGTATTAATGTCAAGGTCAGGGTACTGGCTTTATTGAAAAGAATATTGTATGCCATTATAGCATGAAGCGCAATTCCCGAAAGAAGTAAAATTTGCGACCACTTCCAGACTTCTTCCAGGCCATAAAGCACAAAAACAGTTAGTTTTCCTGGATTTAACGGCGTCTCCATAATGGGTTCTGGATTTTTTTCGATTATATCGACCGTAAAATGAACGTAGCGCACGGTGAGTTTGGCGAATTGAACAGCGATTTTCAAATTAAATTGCCGAATTTGGAGCGACAAAATCCAAAATTTAAAAGCCATTATTGAGACACCGTTCTATTGAGAAAAACTCACTGTTTGATGTGCTTTTCTACGGTCTAGTGGAATCAAAGTGGTCGACAATTGGCCTTATTTCGTGAATTGCGCTGCCTTTATATTCAGCTAAAGTTTTATGTGCACAGCTTTCTTATGCCAGTATTATACTACGCACTCACGAGATTATACTCATAATAAATTTGAACAGCTTTAGTAACTTATTTTTTATTAACTCAGCTTCACAGATTCTATACAGACTTCACAGATTGTAAACGAAAGAAACACTGAAAACAAAAAATATCGTAAATCTTATCAAATCTACAAAAATAAAAATTACCGATTTCTTGATACCCTCAGATCGAGATTCGCTACCAATATCGTCATCCTGCAGCTGGCAAACGACAAATAACCCCAAAAGTTTCCAGAAACTTTTTACAATTTGAAATAATTTTCAACATGCTCTAAGTCCGCATTGAATCGTACGATTATTGATGGCAGCCCTATTCTAAAGTGTAGTAATTCTCTCTAAAGTAGTAATTCTAGTGATTTCCTAATTGATAAAATATATTTTTTTCTCCAGGTAAACATTAGCGATGTCTACAACTGTGTCCACATCTTATAGATCATATTGGTATCGGTACGTTGATAAATTGAAAAAGTGATGATCACTCTCTGAGTCAAAATGGTACAGGGTACTGAGCATGGTAAGTTATCAATCAATGAGTAATTTTGTTATATATGTATACAGTAATATTCGTATATTTATATAACATATACGGGTGGCTCATTTTAAAAGAACGAGTCACGTAACCAACCTAGTAAATTATAGCAAATACAGGAAAATGTTTTATACAAATGTTGTGTAATTACTATGTTAAAACGTTAATACTATTTAATTTAGAACCAAATGCTCATGGATTTTGTAGTAAGAAATATACCAATTCATTTAAAGAATGGGAGTTATCGCCACCTGACGTTAACAGCGCCATCTATAAAAAGTTGTATCACCTTCGGGTTTTCCCCGAGAAATTACACAACATCTGAATAATAAATTTTCTTGTATTTGCCATCATTTGCGATATTTTTAATTGAGCCGCCCTTTATATAAGGAAGAGCCCTTCTGTTTTTCCATTTCAACACTTTGCGCAATTTCGTTCTCTGATATTGATTTAATCTTTTAAGCTTATATTTTACGAAGATTTTCTAAACAGTTGCTGGTGAAAATTGTTTTTTGCTTTTTTATTTTAGTTGCATGTTGCTTTTTGAAAAATTAATAGCTGATTTATTGCATCCTAAATTCGAGCGTCACACAAAACTTACAATTGTGAATATACTATTTAATGTGTTCGAGGCAACAGAGTGCAAGTGATACATTTTAAAAATTAAGAAAATCGTGTTTAAAGTCTAAAGTTTATAGAATCGGGGGGATAAATTGGCAATATTGATTTAAAAACATTTATATTCCTTGTAGTAAGAAACCACTTCTACAACAAATTATTGAAAAGTGTTTCCATGAACGTCTCAATGATTTCGGTAGTTTCTTTATTTGCTGTAAATTGTTTTTTTTTGTTTCATGCTTCAGAGGTACTTGGGGGATATTAGATAATTGTTACATCAAATTGTAAGTTTTTCTTTGAAACTCTTTACAAGATTTTCATAAACCACTTTACTCAAATCGAAAATCATAATCGACCTGCCTTTTTGAAGAAAAAAAAACAGTCCTAAAATTAAATAAAAGTAATAAAAGTAACGTTTAAATTAAAATAATGGAAAAGCCAGCTCTTTCATAGCGAAATTTAGTGACCCTCTCCACTTAGTGTAAAATTTTCGCAGCACAGTGTAAAATTCTAGCAAAATCAGTTGCAATGAAATTAATCACGTGGAAAATTTTTGGACGGTCTTCGAATGATACTGATTGATCACAATTCATAAATTGATTAGTAAAATTTCATATCTATAATTTTCACTCTTGAGCACTGTACTGGGTGAACAAAAGTAACTTGTGTTATTTTGTTCAAGTTTTTTATGTGTTAGTTCGGAAACCGTAGCAGATACTCAGAAACTGTTGTAGGTCTTACGAGTTAGATTTTTGAGTAAGCAAAACTGGTGCGATTAAATTTTTTTGGGATTTGTTTATAAGGTAATATTAATTCATTAATTTCAAATCAAATTAATATCCATTCAATTCAACAGCTCATATTTAGCCACAAACAATAAAGTAATGAATGATACAATAATAGTTGCTTCTCCATAAATATGGCCTTTTCCATTACTCCATGTTCTTCACTTTTTGTGATGATGTGTCAACATAAAATTGTGCTCACATTCCAAACGAAAAATAACTTTTTTACGAAAAATAAGTTTTTGATCCTTAGTTTTACTGTCAAGTTTTCATCCTCGATATTTTTAAGCTATTTGTGTACACAGTAGGATTTAGCATCACAAATATTTTATTGCAGGTCCCACTTTAAAAGGAGAAGACAGTAAGCCAACCTTTCCACCTGTCTTGGTGACTGTTGACGAAGATTTGGAGGAAACTCATTACATAGATTCATTGAATTTACCATAATTTACATAACAACTATTTACTAGATAAACCAATCAACACTGCCGATGAACTTACAATATGTAGGGCTGCAAATATTTATTTGTTGGCAACACAATCAACTTAAAAAAGTGGCTACACTCTTGTGGCAAATCTGCCCACTTTACAACTGTATTGGAAATAAAACACTTTTGGGGGTTTCTTAATTCCCATCTTTTCAGATTTGCAGAATTTATGCAGAAGGAGAATACTGTTCAGACGCCAAGGAGGGCTTATTTCAATACTGCCTGGTTGCTTTTCATATTTTGGTAGTTTGTATACTAATTGTTGCTAAATTATCTACAACTTGTTCTATGACAGCTTGTACTAGTAACTGTAGCTGATGGTTTTTTTTTTTATTTATATTCTTCCTGTCGAGTTTGCCAGTTTCACATTTGGAAAGTGCCTGAAAGTGTTCTTTGATCTCGAATTGGCTGAAGGTTGCCTAAACCCCATAGTATGGAAGCAATGTGTAGCTAGCCACAATGAGTGCACTTGCATAAAATTAAACACTGGAACATAAAATGCAGTTCATTATAACATCGTTGGAAGCAAATGGCTTTGCAGTCTGTAAATGGTTAACAGTAGTAAACATGGAACGTTAACCAAAGCGCAACATGGTTCTTTTGTCGATGGTGTTTGGGACAGAGATGCTGCTCTAGCGTTCTGAGTTGTGTGGTCTCCAGTATTGCTATTTTCCCACCATTCATTCATTATGCCCTCTTATACATCATTACTTTTGTATATTCAATGAATTGCAGAAGGATATGAAAGGGATCACGCATGACTTCACTTACTTGGACCTCAACTCTTGCCAGTAGGCTTCGTCATTCTGGTGCATATTTCGTGCAGTAGCACGTATATATGATGTTCATCATCTTATGCATATTCCTTCTAAAACCCATTCCGAAAAAGTGTTTTCCGCATGGGCGTGTGCAGTTGTAAACATCACAATCCTCCATATTTTGTTGCCTGCTGAGTCTTTCTTGCATACTGATTGTGAGGCTCCTATAAACTGCTTTGTCATACGCAGTCAGAGTAGTGGTATCTTTCCAGTAGTTACCCATTATGTTCAACGTTCAACCCCTGTCCTTTCTTGGGCACGGCACTAGAGGCCGGTTCTGGACTGGTGACTGATTCGCACTGACAATTTTAGCTTATCAGTGGAATAATCTAGGGCCGTCACAAATTAGCCTTGTGACGTAACAACAAACGATAAAAGTGGATTATTTTTCCAAGGGTGAATTTAATAATATCCGTGCTGAGCTTTAATGAAAACTGCAACGACAAAAACACCAACAATAATTGATTAAAAACCCGTTTAATCCCTAAATAAGGTCGTATACCTACAAATACAATTTTTGAAATCTACAAATGTTTCCTGAATCTCATTTACAAAGATAAACTTACCTTTAGCTTAAAACTAACTAAGAATATAAATTATAAAAAGTGAACCAAAAAGTCTTGTTAGTTCTAATTTTGAACTATTTTTTAATGAAACAAAAGGTGTTAAAATGAGTGTGCATCAGTGTCTAGTATTCACTGAGTGTTCCAAAATAACGGTATTGAAACCAATTGTACATTTAATTACAAATAAACACTACCGCCAGCTATGAGATAAATGAGAGGGTGTACGCAAGTGCTTGTGGGAGCGATGCTACGCGTTCGATTTTCGGGTGCGGACTGGAATTTCTTCCCTTACCCGCCTGGTCGGGCACTTAAAAAAGGTCTTCGCTGAGAAGATCAACGAACCAGGCGGTTTTCATGGGTTTGTTTTTATAGGGGGAATTTAGAGTGTTTTTGACCGTTTGTTGCAAGAAAGTCTGCAACATACTCCCCCCATTGAAGTCTCTTCAATTAAAAAGAATTTATAAAAGGAAGACCACTGACATGCTCTAAGCACGGAGAACCTCCTATTCAAGGGAAGAGAAAGCGAATTGAGGTTGATGGTCTTGAAGTGGGAGAGGAACAATTTTGGTGATACTGAGAGTAAAGTCTCCAGTAGAAGTCTTAATTTCAAAGGGGGTGTGTTATCCTCCTTTAGCAGTACAATCGTCCCCTCGGTTAAATTTGGGTATGGACGGTACCACTTTTCCAAAATTGACTCGTCAATAAACTTTTTGTCCTCGCGAAAGTACCTTTTGTCGCGTGAAAATGTTTTCTCCGAATTATCAAATCGCTATAGCAATAGCAAAGGAATCACCAAGCTTGAGGTTTCCTTTAGGGGATTTGAGTGGAGGGTCAACCTGGAAAGCGCCGTTATCCAGAACCCGTGCTGTGGATTCGAAAATATTTTCAGCAATTTGATCTTCCTCGGAGAGGTAGTTTCCAGAGGCAATTTCCTCAATGCTCCAGAATCTAGAAACCAACGTTTCCAGAGAGGACTTAGTTTGCGTTAAAAGGGACACATTCAAGTTGGAACACGACTGTACCCCATTGTAAATTGCGGGTGATTGAGCATACGACCCTCCCATAATCCATCCAAGCTGAGTATTTATCAAGGTTGTCAAATCTTTACCTAGACGAATTACTCCTTGTGACAATAGGTCGTAGTATAAGTCTGCCCCGAGTAGAAGATCAATTGGGCCTGGATTCAGAAACATAGGGTCAGCTAGGACCACTCCTTCAGGAATCACCCAACTCTGCACTTTGATCTCGGTTTGGGGTAAAGAAGAGGTAATGTCTGGCAAAATAGCACATGAAACAGTGAATTTATAGTGTGGAGAAACATTTGATTGCATGATAACATCTATCATTTTAGTGGCAATGCTATCCGTTAGAGCGATTCCTGTAATTTGCATTTTCCTGTGATAAGAGAAAAGTCACAGACGAGTTGCCAACACTTTGGTAATGAATGAATTCTGCGAACCATTATCAAGCACTGCCCGAGCAGATATTAAATTCCCAGATATGTCATAAAGCGAGACGACCGCTGTAGCCAGCAACACTTGACTTTTTCGGGTAGACAAAGATGTGAGCGCAGCACCTTGTGTGATTTGCGATTCGTTAGGGCCAGAAACTCGTGTTTCATTACAAGCAGATGTCGACCATTGAGATGGGTGAAAATTTGAATTTCTTTGAGAGTCCCGGGAAGTGGAGGTATAAGTGTTCGCATTAGCAACACGATAAGAATTATTTTTGCTATTTTGAGCAGAGCGGCTATCATGATTCTGTCGACCAGAAAACTTTGCACTAATATTTTCCCTAGATTGAGTTTGAGTCGACCCATATTGTAATTGTCGTCGGTTTGAACCTGCATCATTGCTTGTAGGATCAGTGTAGGAGTCCTGAAGAAGTGTATGGTGTTTCTTGTTACAAATCAAACAATCTTTTGTAGAAGGACAGTTACTCACTGAATGTTTAGAGCCAAGGCAGTTAAAACACAGCCTAGAGGACATAACAAACTTTCGTTTCTGACTAAATGGCAAGTGTTTAAATTGATTGCAAGTGTAAATTTTGTGATTGTTTTCTTTACAATACAAGCAATAAAGTGTAGAGTTTGAAGGTGTGTTGGTAGGCGCAAGTAACGCTGTTCTGTGTTGGATTTTGAAATTAGGACAGGCTCTTGTGACTGTCTTTTCAGTGCTAGCCAAGTTTTCTAAAATTAAGCAGCAATTTTCCAGAAAATTTAAAAACTCGCTCAACTCTGGAAGCTCACCTAAGTCACGCTCAGACTCAAAAGCACGTCTTGTGCCGAAATCGATCTTTTTACCCAAAAGATAAATTAATAAAAATTCAAACAACTGTTTATCCGAATGGTTTAAATTTTGAAGAGAAGTCAAACTTCGTCGACAGTTAGTCACAAATTCTCTAAGGGCTGAGGCATTACATTTGGTCATACAACTAACAACGCTCTACATCTAACAACGTGTTGAAGTGTGCGTTAATTACAGATAATTTATTTTCATAACGTCTACGCAAAATGTCTAAAGCCGCATTAAAATTTTCGTTTGTTACTTCTAGACTATCGATTAAGTTAAGTGCTTTATCGCGCAAAAACGATTTCAAGTAAATACATTTCTGAATGTCAATAAGGCCAGGATTATTTACAATAAGTGCAGTGAAAATTTGAAAAAACGGAGTTCATTCAGCAGTGTCACCTTTGAAAGGCTTAATATTAATTTGTGGTAGTGTTACTTCAATATTAAGCTGAGATAAACTTTGAGACAAATTAGGCGTACTACTAGCAGGTGTTTGCAAAGACTCAGAAGAGCGGGACAATTTTGATATTTGGCCTTTGATTATAACCACAGTATTGTAATATTTGTTTTCCAACATATCCCGATCTTCCTTGTCTTGGCCGGGTTCAGAAAGCGCTTCAATTTGATCTTGGGCACTATCATATTTCGAAAAAGCGGCTTCAAGTGTCGAAAAAAATAAATGAGAGGGTGCACGCAAGTGCCTGTGGGAGCGATACTACGCGTTCGATTTTCGGGTGCGGACTGAAATTTCTTCCCTTACCCGCCTGGTCGGGCACTTAAAAAAGGTCTTCGCTGAGAAGATCAACGAACCAGGCGGTTTTCATGGGTTTGTTTTTATAGGGGGAATTTAGGGTGTTTTTGACCGTTTGTTGCAAGAAAGTCTGCAACAACTGGTGTCTTAATAAACGCTTAAAGGATAGCCGCAGTCGTTCCTTCACTCCTGTTTGTGCCAGTTGAGCAAATAAGTCCCACTTTGAGCTCCTGGCCAGGAGGCCTTCAGTTCTTCTACACCGTTTGTCTCCTTCACCTTTATTTTCCAGGCGTAACTTGTGGTTGAATCCTGCCTGGAGAGCGGTAGTGAGAACTTGTTTAAGTTTATTCTTTCACTAGAGTTTCCGTTCCTATTCCCGCTATTATTCTAATGAGTGGAACGGTACAGAGACTGTTAGTCTTAACTCTGTCTCCAACCCCATGAGAAGTTTGTTTACATAATGGTTGTTGGAAAAACCAACATTGATAAAAAATGGTAAGAAAATATCACTGCTTTTTAAAGAAAATCATCTGCTAGATGTTGTGCTTGTTAGTGGCAAAATGGGAATCAACTGGGAATGCAGGTGGTATCTTCTGGTGCTTTCACACCCCTGCACGGGAGTGATGGGTTTTAATTCAGTCCTCGGTGGCAAAGATTGTGCCGCATACACAAGCAAGCATTTCAAAAGCTCTACTAAAGAAGAATTGAGAGTGGTGGCCGATGGATATTAATATACAAAGACCACTGTATGGGAACACCCTCTTCAATGCATCAACTCTTGTTGCCACAACCCCACAACTTAGCCGTCTGGCAAACCTGGATGTCCGATAGCACCTATCAATAGGCATGTGAGTTCGAACAAAGGGCTGATTCCGCTGAACAATTAAGATTGGATAGCACAGTTAAAATATAGAACAGAAAATAAAGCTTAGAACACACACTCATACTCACGAACTAATTCCCGTGTGATTAAACTGTTTCCCAGGGAGCTTGGTGATGGTATATCGATGTTTATTGCCTCTATCGGCATTAATGGGAAGGGTTGTTCTTCATTGGAATTTCTCGATTTGCTGCTTGATCGTTATCGGTGCAGATGAATACCGATGGAAATCAAAATCGGTGGGGCTGGTAGGACAGAGAAGTGTGGTCTGTTCGGTCGGTCGGTAGGACAGAAAATAAGTGCCGAAACTGGACTGCGTGTCCCTTCAAATACCGTTTTTCGCCTCTCCCTACTGCCTACTACTTGGCTGATTGTGGGAGCCCTTTTTAGTAAAGATACCAGTATAATTGTAAAGTACTATTAATACGTAAATAAGTGTCCGGGGGCCCTTGAAAACGACCATTCACCTGGTGCTGGCTTAAATTAGCCGGACAGAAAGAAAATTTTAGTAGCCTTCGTTACACACACCTTTTTCTTAGGAAAAAAATATGTATTCCATAAATATTTTTCTCACAGACGGTCGGAAAATAAATCGAAAAATTACGCTAGTAATTACCACCCAAATAAAATGGTAACTCATATAACTGGTTGATTATATCCCGTCACCATATCGTGTCTCCGGGTTTGGGATAAAGTGGAGTGGGGTAAGTGCGCCCCAGTTTTTAGTCAGTTTGGCTTTCACCCATATATCTTTAATTTGTTTTATATTTTTTTTCTTTTTTTTTTTCGGTGAGGTTCGGGAAATGCTCTTTTATGCACTCCCAGAGCTGGTGGTCTGTCGCTCTGGTGTGTGTGGGACTCCACCTCAGCTCTTTACCCACTAAAACCCTTTCCTCACCGCCGAGGTGGTGTTTGGCCTCGCACCGCGGTCATTTCTGTCCTATTGTGCCCTCGTACTTTTACTCCCTCATTATCCCTGTATATTCAATGAATTCCAGAAGAGTCTTGAGGGGAGTTCGCATGATCTGGTCTGGTGGAATTTCATCCCCTCCCAGGAGTTTTCGTCTACCTGTTGCATATGACGTGCAGTGACACATAACATGCAGAGTAGTTTCGTCCTCTAATTCGCAACCCCTGCAGGTCGGTTAATCACTCAGTCCCATCCTGAAGAGGTGTTTTTTGCAGGGGGCGTGTCCTGTTAAAAAGGCCACTATCCTCCTTATTTTTTGCTGAAACCTAGCAGTTCGTTTTTACGTACTGGTTGTGGAGGTCCCACCAACTGCTTTGCGGTATGGAGTCGCGGTGTCTCCTCCCAGTACTTTCT
>NW_026017110.1:21103573-21136042 GCF_020466585.1 Dendroctonus ponderosae
GGTTCCAACGCTTCGGCGCACATGCTGTTTGGCGCAAAACGCGCTTCCAATCTGGATTGAGTGCCGTAATTTCTTCTTTTCTGTTAAAATTGTTTTAGTGTTTAAATATTTCGATGGCCTCTCTGGTGAGTCTCGGGTAGTATCTTTCAGATTGGTGCAGGATGTCCACTTCGTCGAATCGTATTTGTTGGCCGTCTAGCAGTGCGTGCTCCGCTACTGCTGATTTTTCTGTTTGTCCCAATTTGCAACTTCGTTTGTGCTCCGTGATCCTAGTGTTTATGCTTCGTTTTGTGGTGCCGATGTATACTCTTCCACAGCTGCACGAAACTCTGTAGACTCCTGGTGCTGATAAAGGATCCCGTTTGTCCTTGGCCGATCTCAAAGTCTGTTGGATGGTTCGAGTTGGTTTAAAAATGGTTTTTACTTGGTGTTTCTCCAGTACCTTGCCGATCCTGTCCGTGACGCCATGTATGTACAATAGGCAAGCCCAACTCTTACGCTCATCATGCGTCTCTGTTGTCTCCGAGCGATCTTCACTGTTTTAATTCCAACCAAAGGCCCTTTCCATGTGTTTTAATTCTCTCTCTAACTCGGCTGGTTCGCAGATTCTTCTGGCTCTTTCGGTGAGAGTTTTGATGACTCCTCTTTTCTGACTGGGACGATGGTTTGAACCAATGTGCAGGTACCGGTCGGTATGTGTCGGTTTTCTGCACACCGTGTGGGCCAGCTTTCCGTTGGCTTTTCTGGTCACCAAGACATCCAAAAAAGGCAGAATTTATTATTTAATCCGAATCCAGACATGTAAATTGAATTGAATCCGATGTCGCCGAATGAATGGGGGTTCGTCCATTAATTGGGCGACATCTACGTGGATAGGATGGTATCAACTTTGAGTACATTACTAGATAATGTATATTGCAATTTATGTCATATTAGTTTAATAAGAGCCCGTTTATACACTTACCCCACTCCACCTTAGTATTACTGGTGGGGCTGTCCGTGCGGGCAGCCACACCGATGGCAGGACCGATCAAGAGGCAGGTTAGGTCATGTTTAAAGATCTCAGTGGCCTCTCTGGTTAGTCTCGGGTAATACCGTTCAGATTGGTGCAATTCGGGTAATGTAAGTAATTGAAAATTTGTCCAATTCGGGTCCAATAATGCAATCCATTAGTCTTTAGAAAGTAGCTGGAGCGGAGTGTAACCCAAGTGGAATGACGCGAAATTGGTGAAGGCCCGTTCCCGGAACGGTAAAAGCGGTGATGGGTTTACTCTCCTCTGTGAGCGGGATCTGCCAGTATCTTTGTTTGAGGTCAATACTGGGAAAATATCGCGCTCGTCGCAGTTTATCCAGGATGGCATTGATGGAATGGAAGTGGGTATGCGTCTTTGTGGCTTACGGCAATTACCTTTTGGAAATCTATACGGAACCGGTATTTCCCATCTTTCTGGCGGACAATTACTACAGGTGAACTTCAAGTACTGGCGGATGGTTCTATAATGCCGTCGGCCAACATCGTCCTGACTTCCGTGTTTACGATCTCCTGCATTCGGGGATTCTGTGGTCGGTCTCGCTGTTTAATTGGTTCGGATTTCAACAAGTGGATGAGATGTTTTACCAAAGGGGTAGTGCCGTAAATCTAGTCAAACTTTGGTAACTCATGGTCCAGAAGTTGCTTCAACCGGGTCTCCTCCGTTTTTGTCAAAGTTAGACTGGGTTAAGCATCCGATATCGGTCCAATCAAAAATCTTTCTTTTGAGACTTACTGGTATCCCGGCTTTAAAAAATGTTGCTCACTATTCCAAAGGCTATGCTAGCCAATTTTGATCTTGGTCTTATTTCAGCCGGTTTACTTTCTTTGTCTATCATTATGGTATGTCCGAAGTAAATGTATTTACTTTGATTTTTCCAAGGAGTATTCCCTATTCTTATATTTGCGTCCATGTTAATGATTACTTTTGTTTTGGCAGGCTCATGTTCAAGCCGATCTTTTTTGATGCTGGGTTAGTTGTTTAATCATGTCTGTCAGTTCTTTAGTGGTGTTACTCATTAGAAAAATATCATCGGCAACTCATAAAAACAATCACAGGAGATTGTAAATTTGGATTGGGTGCGGTTTAATTAACCCTAGAATACAAATATGACCTAGCGCTTTCGATTGTTAAGTCACCAAAATGAAACCGTTCACATTGAAGTCTGTAAAGTGATGTCCACATTTAAAATTACACATTTAAAAATACCCTTAAAAATGCAAAAAATGAAAACTTAAAAAAATCAAAATGTTGCAATAAAAACCATGGACTGGTCGAAATGAGTAGTCAGGCGACCAGTCCAACACAATCATAAATACCTCAGATAGATTCCATCGATGTTGATTACTACCGCTTCCTATGGCAGTGATTTGAAGACATTTTCCTGTGCCAGAGTAAATAATTTGTACACATTTGTTATTAGCACACACGATCCCTCTTCCATTATATTTTTCCTCCTCCATCGTCAACATTTCACAAGTAGTTCTGTCTTTTCTTGTTTTGTTATTTTGGGAAAATATTTCCATTTTATTTAAATATTATTATTATCCTAACTATGCCAAGCCGGAAACAGTTAACAATCGCCAATATTAAAGTTATCTGGATTCTGACCTTCAAGCCCATCCGTGTTGTAGTGCTTCGTAAGATGATAAAAATTGTCTAGATTATGCCCATTATTTGCCAATTCATAGAAAGCAGCCCCTCAATAAAATCCTGCCGTATTCCCATGTTACTCAGGATTAGCTTCATTCTGGTAGCTATTTGCGTGCACTGCCTGGTTAGCTATAGCTAGATAGATGTATCTGTCGTGTTCTTTAGTAAAACACTGGGTTCAGACTAATCGTGTATTATAAGTATTAAGACACTGAACGGATACTACAAAATATTCTACTGAACAACATACTGTTACTTTTTTGACAAACCCTCTGGTACTCTTCTGCTCCGAATGTAGCCACCATACATACACCACAGTATCCACTTGGATTGGAGTTTGTCATTCCCACATGGGAATGCCTAACATACCTGGGACATACCAGTTATTAGCTTTCCTTAGTCCTTGATAAGACGAAGCGTGTGTTTGGAAAATAGGTGATAGGGCTGCTATTGGGGCTAACTGATGACTTTTCTGTGGTCGCCGCTGTCTCAATGTCTCACTAATTTAAGACTTGTGGTAATTATGTACTCGACGGTGTTAATAGTTGAATTAGAAGCGTAAACCTTGCTTGATCGGCCTTCCAGTACTCCGCTAACTTCACTAGAACTAGCCCTTGTGGACGCCTATTTCTTGATATCCTTCACTGATAAGGGTTTTACATTTGCCGATAAACCCAAACTTCTAAAAACTTAGCAACATGAGCTCATTATTTAAATACAACGTTATCATTTACATTGTAATCCCGCTTCTGCAATGAAACGATATTCTATAGGTATTCTAGAGGAAAGATGATTTTTCTTCTTCTTCGTGAGCCATTTGCAGCCCACTCCTGGAGGTTGGCCTCTTTCATGTATTTCTACGCCTGTCTGTCCCGTGCCATCTGGAAGTTCGTCCTGCTTCCTACTCGTTTCTTTATTTTTTTTCGTTTGTTTATATCATTACCTCTTTTGTGGTCTCCACTGTGTCAATCTCGTTGTCCATCGATTTTCGTCTTGTCTATCCACGTGTCCATTGCCATTTCAGTTCTGCGATACGCTTCTTTATATCTATGACTAGTTTTTTGTCGGATTTCCTCATTTCTAATTTGATCCTTTAAATAAAATAAAAAATTAAATTAGCCCTAAATCACCAGGCGTGCTATTAATTTATCCATTCTGAGATTGTTGGTGTGTATAAAGAAAAACATAATCCGCCTTATCTTAGTGGACTGCTTATAGGCATTTTGATCATCAGAAACAGTCATGGTCTTAAAACATAAAAATATGCTTCATTAAGCGATTGAGTGAGTTATTTTTTTAAACTTTACTCACCATTTACCGACAAGTATCGCAAACTCTAACGGGCGAGTCCCAACCCTTCATGGGAACAGGTTTTCTAGAAGTTGAGCAATTGTCGCAAACACCCTTACCACAATCTCGACAATGATGTAAAGGGAGCTGGGCTCTAAAGGGATTATTACACAACACGCAATTGATGCACTTACTGTCTGGCGTCCAGTAACTTGGCCTCACGTATTCCTGTAAAATGTATCATTGTATTCATTTGAAACAAAGCACAGAAAAATATTTATTATCGATTAAAAAAAAGATGTACATGGTCTTTCCAACTCCTCACAAACGCCGTATTCGTTCGAAAAACGACCATTTTTACAGTCTCACTCACCTTTATACAGTTTTTAGGTACATCGTAAACATATTTAATGGCTGATATGGCATGCACAAGTCTTTCACCAATATATCTTGGTGTAACTTCTCCACTCAATTGTTCTTCGGATATGTTCGCTATTAAACTTTGCCCTCTGCCCTCGAGTTCCTAAAAGGTGTCATGTTATATTTCATAAAAAAAGGTAATCCAAAAATCTTACAGCAAGAAAACTGACGCATTTTGAGCAAATTTTCCAAATGAAAAATTAAATTGCTTTCAGTTTTTGCAAGGTTAAACTTGGGATACTTACATCAAAACATGCATCGCACACTCGTTCGGATTCTTTCCATCCTCTATGTGGCACAGGGCATTTTTTCGAGGAACAGCTTCCACAGAAACCTTCACCGCAACTTCGGCAATGATGTTTCGATGGTACAACTCTATTTTGCCCACTTACAAACGATACATTGCATTTGAAGCAGGCCTAAAACAAACATTTCCTGAGTCACTTTCGTTTCAGCAGCAACTCTCACATTTTTTCTAATTCACTCAAATAGATAATAACAAGAACACCATTTTACCTTAATTTCGTGGTTAGGTCTCCAATATCTAGGAGCAATTTTATCATTCATATAATCCAAGAGCATCTTAGTTGGCGGGGAACTCACGCTTGCCACAGCGTCAGTAATCACAGAAACTCCATCCACAACTCGTTGTCCCGAATGGAAACTGCCGAAGAGCGGTCGATCCTGCAAGTTGGGTTTATCCTTTTAAAACAACATTGAATCGCTGTTCAAATTGGCGATAAATTATACGAGAGGCTGATAAGAACACGTTTGCACATGGATATTTACACGCGGGGTTTGATGGACTTTATGATGATTTAGAAAGCAGCAAAAGTGTTTACAGAAAGGATGCAAATGAACAGAATGCAATACTTTTATTTTTAATCTAATAAGTTTTCAGTGTTAGTAAAAAACTAACAGCAAAACTGATGTTAGGTTGTTTGTTTTGTAAACATCTTTTGAACGGGTGTTCTAATAAGCCTAAACTTATTCCTGGCCACATGTGGGCGACTTCCAACTGCACAGCACAGTCTTCAGGATTTTTGTTTCCATACCAGTGCTCTCTGGAAACAAAATCAACTTAGCAACCCAAAAATTGGGCATCGCTTGAAACTTACCGGCTTTTGTAGATTACTCCGCATTTCGGACAATGTATAACATATCCTGACCACATCAAATTTAGGTATGATGTCCAAGAATTATCTTTGGTGTATTTAGGTTCAACAGTAGACTTTTCCCCATTTCTAACACATTTCTGTAGGAAACCCAAGATCATTATGAGCAAAAATAAATCAGTGAAGAATCTCTAATATGCTCCCTTACCTTACATAAATACACAAAGTTTTGATATTGGTGTTGCAATTTGCAGGGCGTATTGCATTTATGAGGCTCATCATCTTCCTTATGACCAGTAGAAAGCACACAACTCGCACTGCATGATTTACACTTTTCCGGGCATGTGAAAAATTGAGCCAAAAACTTCTCGTGATTTGACTCAGTGAGTGGAGAGAAAAACTTATCATTCAGACTCTAAAAAGTCCAGCTTATTGAACATTCAGAATTGCCAATGCTGCAGCTCAACTCACTTTAAGCATTATGAATACGTATTTGGCCTTTCTGACCGAACGCACACTGGAACTCTCTAATTCCGTTTTTGAATTTCTGCGCTTAGACGGTCGCACGACGTCTCTTGGTTATCTCGTGTTTTTACACCAATATATTTGATAAAGCTGAATTCTTCACAATTTGACCCCAAATCGGCAAAGTTTTGTCGCAAAATGTCTTCAGGTGTTACGTTCGGGTGATTGTTCAAAACATCAGTATATTGTGTTTCGTGATATATGATCACACCAGGAGCCAATCCTGAAACAAATAATTAAATGTAAACCAATAAACGCATTATATTATCTTGAACTAGCGAGTTCACAACATTAGTAGTAAGAACGTTTCAATGTTTAGAAAGTCCCAAAATGAGAATTACATTTAATTGAAGATAAAGCGGGGGGTGAAAAGGTTTTCTACCTGGCCCCAAACCAAACAAACAAAGGTTTCATTTTGGCCATTTGGTCGCTTTTAGCAGCCGGCACACCGGGTATTATTATTTCATTCTGTAAAAACTGAAACAGTACATACCCCAGAAATGCTGGAAAATAATAAAACTATATTTCAAAACAGAAATTAGTCAACTTTCGATACAAGCGACGTCTGAATGTTCGAACTGAATGTTCGACCGTGAAACGATGAGATACGCTACGTGTTTGTGACTCAGCCACCCTATGGGATTAGGGCTCTTGCGGAATAACAGATGTGTAAAGAAAGAAGGAGCCATGGGTTAAAATGGGGGTGGAAACAAAAGATATGGTTTTGTCAAAAAAATTCACTAGCATTTGACCCTCAAAAATAGGGACCACTAACTGTCGATTTTTAATTCGTATTTCTAATTTTTTTAAAAATATTTCTATATTTTTCTAGTTATTATTTCTTAACCATAACGACTACGACAATAAACGGAATTAACCATCTGACAATTATTTCGCCTGGTTGAAAGCTTGAGTATAATGTCTGATAACATGACCCATGGCCCATGACGTAAGGTCACCACTTTTTAACCCTGTCTTTTATGAAAACGGGTCGCTTTAGGGAAAACTTCATTAGAAGTATTTACTCCATTGAGTCTGAAGATTCTTCTTCTTCATAAACCGTAGTTTCTCTACTACTGGAGACAGGTCTCTTCAAGTTTCTTCCAGATATCTCTATCCTGTGCTTTCTGTGTTTAGCTTCGTCCCGCTGCGGCTTTAATATCGCCAGCCCATCTCTTCATTGGTCTACCCAACTTTCGTTTACTTTTTTTCATTTCAGTACTCTAGATGCCCATCTGTTGTTGTCTATCCTAGCCACGTGTCCTGCCCACTGCCACTTCAATCTGGATATTCTCTCGATTTTACTCGTTATTCCGGTTCTCCTTCTAATCTCTTCGTTCTTTATATGATCTCTCAAACTGACCCCTAGCATTTGTGTTTCCATAGCTCGCTGCGTGCATTGCAGGCGATGTACGCTGTGTTTTGTGAGGCTCATTGTTTCCAGCCCGTAAGTGTTTACTGGGAGTATGCAGCTATCATACACTTTCCTTTTCAGGTTCATAGGGATATCTCTGTTCCTGAGTATTAATCCTAGTTTTTTGTATGCAGCCCAACTTTGACCCATTCTTCGGGGTATTTCTGCTTTTTGAATTCCTTTATCAATTTTGAGTTTGTGCCCCGGGTATATATACTCGTCTACATTTTCGACTTCATCCGCTCCGATTGAAAGTTGAATGTTTTGTGTGCTGAAGATTTTTGTTTTTGTAATGTTGACCTCGAGTCCCATTTTTTGAGAGGTATGGTTTAGTTGTTTGATCATAGTCTTCAGTTCCAATGGGTCTTCGCTTATTAGAACTACGTCGTCCGCAAAACGTAGGTGGTTGAGACATTTGCCTTCAATTCTAACTCCGTTCTCCTCCCAGTTTAGTCCCTTGAACACGTATTCTAACGTTAGCGTAAATAATTTGGGTGAGATGGTATCGCCTCGTCTTACTCCTTTTTTTACTTTTATTTGCTCCGTTTTCAGGTCTTCATCTAATTTAACTACTATTACTGATATTTCGTATATGGATTTGAGGAGTCCTGTATATCTTGAGTCTACCCTGGCGTTATCTAAGGAGTGCATAATTGCCCATTGTTCCACTGAGTCAAAAGCGTTCTTGTAGTCGACAAACGCTAACAGGATATTGATGTTGTATTTGTCAAATCAGTAACGGAGAGTTTGTATATGGTCGGTCGTGCTCTAGCCCTTGCGGAATCCGGCATGCTCCACTGGCTGGTAGGAGTCTAGTTTCTTAGTTAGACGGTTTGATCTTCGTGAGGAGCTTGTATAGGTGAGATAGTAGGCTTTTTTTTCGGTGTGGTTTGGGAAATGCTCTTTTATGCACTTCCCAGAGCTGGTGGTCTGTCGCTCTGGGTTGTGTGGGACTCCAGCTAAGCTGTTTACCCACTAAAACTGAATTTGTTGTTGATTTGGTTTGAGAATATCTCAGGTAGGTATTTTGTTTTTGACTCCTTTACCATGTTCTTCCTTTCTTTTCTTAGGTTTATTTGGAAGATGGTTCTTACGAATCTATGGCCGCTGCCTGTGTCAAATTTATTATGGATACGTTCTTGCAATATGTTTTCTTGTTTGTAGGGATAAAATCGATCTCGTTTCTTGTGCGACCGTTCGGACTTTCCATGTCCATCTTCTCTGGGGTTCTTTTTTAAAGAATGAGTTCATCCAGTAAAGCTGTTCGCTTTGTAAGTATTCTATCATTTTTCTCAACTGTGGCGCAGATCCCCCCTCCGTTTGCTCGAGTTTCCCTAGGGGGGGATATTTTGTGATTCTAACTGACTGGTGACTTGGTTTTTAACCGCCGGGCCATTCTCGAATAGCGACGCCTAACCTCAGAGAAAGTCGTGTGGCGAACTCTATCCGCCACTTCCCAAGTAGCAGCTCCAACCGAAATGCCAGCTATATCTCACCGCATAACATCTGCCCCGTTTCGGTTCAAACACAAGTTCTAATACTAAATATTGAATCGGACGTCTAAGCTAGGGCCTACCCACAGACTACATACTATACATACAGGCCTACCATGGGCCTAGCCTTACTGTATAAGTATTTATATAAACAATAAACAACAAGTAATATATATTTATATGTATTTTTGTGTAGTTGTGTCATTTATCCCTATTATCAGCTGCCCCTTGCGACACAATTAAAAATAAGCAAATGTAGTGGGTTCATAATGCAGGTTTGTTTGAATTCTTTAATTCTCAGCCACCAGGGCGCGCCACTTTAGCGACACACTTTCTACAAGAGTAAGAGTCGTTTCTCTATATAAGCCTTGTTCTATGCTGTGTACCTATTCTTGACGACTAGGGAGTAGAACAGCCGAGAGAAGTGGGCGGGGTTTTATGACAGTAGGCCGAAACGGTATTCTTGAAAAAAAATTGAGAGAGGGAGTCGTTCCCCAGGGAGGGGGAATGATCGACTGATAGGACCCAGTAGAAAGGGCATCTCTCCGTGTTTTCCAACCTCAAATTGTATTTGTTTATGTTTTAGATATGAGGAACGGGTGTATCGATCTTTTCAACGAGTTGTGCTTAATTTAATTTTAAAATGCAAGTTGAGAAATTCAATAATATTATAATGACATGATAACTGAGGATGTCGATGATGCCATGGAATAATTTGGGGTTCCAAAACATCGCTGGGACAAGATATCCTTTGATCTAGGAGACCATAAAGTAATAAAACTGTTTAGAAGTCCCGAAAATATTTGTACATTGTTGGTGGAGATGGTGTTTTATTAAATATACATTTGTTAAGGATCCTACACGAGAATAAACCTTGCTATTTGGGACCTGTTGTGGACAAATTCTATCAGCGATTCCCTTTGCTTGAGCGATAGCAGCCTTGATTTTTCACAATTTGCAATGGATTCCATTGTGCGATTCCATTTTTTCTGAAAGGTACATTTACTTCAGTCTCTTTAAGGAACATAGACTTATTTTACGATTCATTATAAAGTGCTGAAGGAAAGCGGCTACATAAATGAAATTACCGTTTTACTTTCAATTTGGTAAATGAATATCCTTAAGCAGTTAAAAGTGTATTCATTTTACTAGTACATTACCTTACCTCAATAGGGCACAAAAGCAATGAACCATGCTTAAAAAAACAAAAACTTTTAATAAGTATCTATAAACGGTTTGGAAATAAATATGTACCAGCAGAAAACGAGGTAATAAACGACCGTTTCTTAGCTTAGATAAAGACAAATACATGATTCTTAGATGTCTTTCTCTTTTAAAACCAAAGGTTGGTACGAGTTCCGCCACAATAGTAAATAAATGACGTTGGCGAGCATGTCAGACCGTCAAAAAATTTTCAATTTTGATCGGTCAGATAAGCTGGCAACACTGCTTGTAGGGACTGCGTGTTCACTGGCAGTCCCTATCATTCAAGAATATTATTTTTTTCCGCTAGGGATCTTGAGCGAGGAGCGGCTCCCTGGGATGCTCCCGGGGATACTCCCTTCTCTCAATAAGCCTTATTCTACGGAATAGACACACTGATGAGTCCGATAGGTATGCCCGGGACGAAACGCATGGTGCTTCAACGAACGCCATAGTCGTTTACTTTTTTTTAGTTAATTGTTTTGGTTAATGTTTGTTTATGGTTAAGAATCAATCTTATAGGGGAAAAAATGTTATGCTACTTATTTTTCTGATTTTTCACAGGCATGTATATAATTAAAGTGAAGGTCATAGACAACATTTAAATATATCTGTTCATTATTTTAGTAAGCAGAAAACAATAAAAAAACAAACAATATCCATGACTATTAAAACTCCAAGAGTCCAAATCTTTACTGCGATGAAATAAGCATGAATTTCAGCAAAAGCCACTGAACTAAAAAGGTGCTAGAATCCACAAGAAACCGTGGTTTTCTGTGTTTATAACTTTGTTCGCAATGGAAGTATCAAACCGGCAACGCGGCAGTGATTCGCGCAAGCGCAATCAGCCAGGACTGGTGCGGACGGTTAAGAAAAAAATATCTGCGGTAGTTCCGGTATTTTGTAATACACATTTTCTAATACACATTTTGTAATACAATACTGTCAAAAATACACCTCCTTATAAAAATTACGCATATGTCCTTAGACTTTAATGTCTAAGAAAACTTTTTTAAACCAAGTCTAAAGAGATAATGATTTATCACATTTTACACACAACAGAAGACTGAAACCAAAAAAATCAAAGAGTTATTTTTTCTGATGTGCTCTATTATTGGTACACCCCATGGCAATTTCATTAGAAAATATTGGTTTTTGTCATAAATAATTGTGTTTTACCAAAAAGCTATTTTATCGAGGTGAAGACGAACACCATGATTAGACAGTATAAAAAAATCGGTTTTAATTTTAAGAACTATAATGAAGAAAACGTCGCTAGGGCACTCGAAGATATTCGATTAGGCAGACAAAGTTTAAGACTGCTGCTGAAAATAATAAAATTCGAAAATCTACCTTACACGATAAGAAAAAAGGAATAAAAACGAGCAAACATAGCGGACAATGCCTAATTTCACACGAAGAAGAGAAACTTAATAAGAATAAGAATAGGCCTCGTACTAGGTGCTAAGACGATTTTTAACGCTTTATAAAGAGTCGTCCGCCTTTACTCCAGATATATCTCAAATAATTAGGGGGTATATAATAAATCAATATTTCAAATAATTAGGGTTATTGAAAATTTTCTTTTCAAAATTATACTTGTTTTTCACCCCGAACGACGGTAGTTTATATTCAAAATTAATAATCTTGGTATTAGTCTCTCCTCGAAATAGAGTTTCTTGCTCCCATTGCCTTTTATGTTGCCTTGAATATTAAACGCACGTGGCCACACAGATCACAGAGTATGTTGGCAACTACACCAGAATTTAATGCAAATTACATACAGTTTATCGTTTATATAGGAAAATTACCAGTAATTTTGTGATACCTTATTGGTTGATTTTCTCAACTTAATAACGGTTTTCACCGTTAATATGTATTTTCCTAGCAGGAAAATCGATAGCTCATATTATTTGTGGCAATTAGCCGCAATGGATGGCGGTTTTTTCCTTTGACGGCGTCAGGACTCTGATTTTTCACACGATTTCAGGTGCTAACTTAAAGAAGTGCCGATCCTTTGTCGGCACATTAATATATAGTAACACGGCGCAAAAGTTGATCACGTTCATTATCAGAACACAGAAACGTAATTCTATTTCAGTTGCAGGAGGGTAAATAATAATTTTCATTGAAATTAATGGGGTTTTCGGGTTTTTAGGCCGTCGTTCGGGAGAATTTCTTCCTGGCGTTTCGCAAGCACGTGTGGCTTGCATCTTCAGAAGTGGTTTGCTTGGACACTGTTCCAATACGATTCCTTGGGCACAGTCCGTATTTATGCACTGGTTGCGATGACGTGGTTTGTGATGACGTCAGGAAGAAATTCTACCGAATGACGGCCTTAAAACCCGAAAAACCCATTAGTTTCAAGGAATGGCCTCAAAAGTCTATCTCTTTTGTTAAGAATTATGTTTTTAATAAAGGAAGTCATTATATATCATCACTATTTCTACTATCATCATCATTGTGCATTTTTAATGAAAAATTTCAAAAGTAACATGTTCCCTTTGGAACAGCATTTTGAAACCTATTACCAAGGTAAATCTGGAACGTTGTAACCTTAGAAGAAGTTACAGAAAAATAACCGTTTATCACACCTAAATTACGAAACACCTCTCCTATATCTATTAATCGTAATCGATTGTCTCCGGTTGGCGACTCCATAGTTATGCGATCGGTCCTATTAGGGGAACAGCACAGTTTGCAGGTTTTCGATATCCGCCGATTTACGCGAAGGCCCGTTTTTGATGCCATGCGTTCGATAAGTCCTTTTGTCAGACTCCAGAGAAGAGAAATTCGGGCGAATCGGAAAAAATGCGAATCAATTGGGGGAACGTATTTGATTTCAAACTATGCGAACTTTCTTAAGAGAATGTAATTATTGCAAAAGTGATTAATTCTTTTAATGTGACAGTCTATTGATAATAAATAGATGAATATAATGTATAATTAAGATTACCCATAACTAGTCAACTATTATCTAATCAGATCCATTTATTTATGTAACATCAACAGTCCCTCTCAAAATGTGGTCCATCGTATGCGGGTTATCTGTTGGTACCTGTTGATGGTTAGTATAATATAATAACGTTAATAGCCTACATTCCAATGGTATGTAATGTTGGGTTCACAGCAAGAAGCAATTACTCACAGCGTGTCCAGCTCTATTGATCCAAAAAAAGCGAAAATTTTTGTAGCTTTTATAATATCCCTCATTTACGCCTTTCACAATTATAGGAAGACGAGCTGACTGTTTATATCCATCAGCTCCACTCCATTGCAATTTGTTTATCCAACTTATGGTTCCTGCAAGATTTGGTTAAATATAAGCCGATGAAGCATCGTTAATTTGATATATGTCAGTGGTGAATTCATTACAATATTTTATATTTCATCGTCACGACTCTAAAGTCGGAATTCACTTTAATTATAACTTAATAACATTTTATAATTTTGTAAATGTATACATCAATAAAACATTTCAAAACCACTGTTTTGGGAGTACAGAAAATATAGTAAAAAAACTTAATTGTTATTAATAACTGAGATATTTGCAAAAAACGAGATCAGGAGGATGGCAGCAATGTTTTTCAAGGTAGTCTGCCTCTTTAACATTCCGTAAATATCATCCTTCTCAGAATAATACGTAATAACAAAGTTGAAAATTTCAACTGTTAATATTTTTTTGAAACTTTCGAAATATTTTTCTGGTACTCCCTAAGGAAGCTTCCAATTTTGAATCGCCCTGTATGATCTGCTTTTAAATTGAAAAAATGAAAACGAAAAAAAAAGAATTAATTTTTCGCACTACATTGTTATTGGCAATTAGTGCAACATCTGCATTTCGTTTGCCAAGAAAAAGACGTTGGTAGGTGAGACCGTGGATCGAAAAACCAGCAACTAAACTCTGAAGATTTATTATAACTTCGTTGTCTGAAGAACTGTAATTGGACGGAGTTGGAATAGGGAACGTTCTATAATTGAACCAGAATATTCGAGTGTTGCAAAACGGCTATATAAAGCAGCGCGGCACACCCTAGTTAATTATTTAGTGAACAAGCTATAAATCAAGCTTAAATAGTAGTGCGAAAAATGTTAACATAACCAACCCAATATAATAAAGAGACGGAAGAGTCAGGATATCCTGCTGAGAAACACATTCTGGGTGGGTGATCTCCAACATGGCTCTTAAAAATGTCTTCTGCACTCTGAGAGCACCTATTGAAACTCAGCTATTCGGGGCCAGTGGATCCATCTTTCTGCTAGCATATGCCAACGATATAGATACGGTGAACATAAGCGTCATAAAAGTAAAAAAACTGTTTTACAAAATCGAAAATAAACCGGCATATATGGGGCTTATAGTCAACTAGGCCGAAACAAAATACATATAGTTTCAAGACGAGGCAGAGCTAGGATAGTACAAAATGTGACAATGGACACATACAACTTTGAAAATGTAAAACAATTTAAATACTTAGGGTCCACAATCACATCCGACAACGACATGAGTGAAGAAATCAGAGAACGCCTAGACTCAGCCGACAGGTACTTATACGCTCTAAAGGATATACTAGAGTCGAAATACGTGACTAGGAGAACAAAAATCAAAACACATCAGACCATGATGAGACCCGTGGTAATGTACGGCTGCGAAACCTGGACCCTGACGATGCAAAATGATGAACTCATTCGAAGATACAAGAGGAAAGTTCTTGGAAACATTTTCGCACCAACCAAAACAATCAAACACCGAATCAAAACAAATGCAGAACTAAAACAAATATACAACCAGCCAGAAACCTCATAAAGGTACAAAAGTTGAGATGGACAAGGCAGCCAGAGGATAGAATGGTCCGCTTAAAATGGGACGTAGCACCAGAAGGAAGATGACCACTTGGATGGCAGAGATTAAGGTGGCGTGATAATATAGCATCGGATCTCCGAAAAATGTGCATCGATAATGGTTTAGAAGTTATGGAAGACCGAAGCATAGGGATTTAAATTGTTGCCTCAGCCAAGGCCTTCCAGTGGCTTTAGAGCTACGGAGTAAAGTGAAGTATCATCGCAGCGTCCCATCAGTTATCCGTCTTTTTCTATCGCATCACAGAAATGTCGGAGCGTATGCTGCTTCAGATCTTGGCCAGTCTGGACTGGAATGTGAACACGTTCACGATTTTTAGTATCGAGTGTATTTAGCGAGAAATGCCATTTAAAAATGTTTATTAATAAGACAGCCTTATTGTTGATATGTGAAGTTTTGTTGATAGAAGAAGTATACCTGGTGTACTTGCAATTAAATCCAACTGGCCATTGTAGACTGTAATTTCCAGTGCTGTTTCATTTAAAAGTCGTTCTACACTCTCAGTTACTGGCTTCATGAAGTCCATTTTGACGGCTTGAAATACTGCTTCACTTTGCTCGCCCCATTGTATGGGTATATCTTTCAGTTCTAAAGACTTTCGGACTGGTCCGTTCATCAGCTCAGAAAGGTTTCCATCAACGTCTTCCCTTGTTAAGTCGTCTAATTACGAGAAGATTTGTCAGTTTTCTCAACGTATTCAGATTTGACCAAAGTGAATGTACCTTGTAAGTTGACGTCGTTTATTTCGATGTGCAGGATATCTCTAATAATCTGCCCGGCCATTGTTGTATTTCTAAGCCATGAATCTAAATATGATTGATGATCACTTCAATGGAGGAGTTTATAAAGGAGTTTTTCAATCAATTTGATAGTATAGGTATGGCCTTACGACTGAAATGCGTCTTGTTGCTTGATTAAACTTACAATCAAAACATATTGTAGTTGACTCGTTTTAAAGGTGAAAAACTCACTTTGATTTTGCTTTACATTTTTGGCTTCCACAGGCTTCAAAACATTGTAATAGTTGACACTAGTCATCCCATTGATAACTACCTGGGTAGCTTGAAAGTATGCACTTGCTAGTTGAAACTCGTTTTTATCAATCTCTGTTTCCGCCACATCGGTCACTATCTTTAATAACTCGTAATTTTCAGGATCGATAAAGCCCTATTTTAAAGTTATTATTTTTCCAATGTGTGATTACTGGACTTCAATGACTGTATTTACCAAGTTCAACAAATATGGTGGCCAGCTAGTGAGTGAGCTTATCGGCGAAACCCATGCATCGCCGAGACCGATTCCTTTAAAATTGCAATTAATTCTTGCAGCCATAAATTCCTAAAATTCGTTGAAGAGATTAATTTTCTAGTATTATCGTGTGAAACTACGATTAATTTCAGTTTTATAGTCAAGTGGTTGAGTCTAAATAGCAGAATATGGAATATAGAAAATGGTCGTTAGTTTTGCTAGGTATTTTACTTACTTGGTGAAGCTTGAGTGCAATATCCACAGTCATTTTTCCACCATAGGACTGTCCATATATGTAGAGGGGAACTGCTTCAAATTCTGGTTTTTGGGTAAAGAATCCTTTGAGAAAAACTAAAAAGTCATCACTAATTGCTTCGTTGTCACCAGCAAAAAGAGATGAGTCATTCACATCTTCTACGAAACTATATCTGCAAATCGTAATAATCTCATGGTGCGTTGCAACATGTGGATAATGACTTGTAACTTGTATGATGAAAGTACACAGTAGATTTTTAAAAACATGACCACATCGCTCAAGTTATCACGGTTCATTTATCAAAGGGAATTTCCGATTGTGTACTAGTGCATTTGTGAGTAGTCAAAACAATTACATTAATTTTATACTTCAACGAGGCATTTACTCAATATCCAGTCAGTATCAGATTGTTGTAGTAATGCACGATAGTGATCAATTTAGTACTTCTGAAGTATGCTGGCGACAGCTTAATCCAGGTATTCTGGATTGACTGAATATAAAGAGCAGAAATCTACGAGAACTTTTTCACGTAGAAATGGGCCACTTGTTTCTGGTCAATGCGATAAAATTCATATTTGATATTGCCGTTATTTCTGTGAGAGTGGGTGTTTTTTTGCTTGTAAAATCTCTAACTCGTACCCAGTTCCTACAGGATTGTCAACGAATAGAACGTTCAAGTAATTTATCCAGCTGTAATTCCTTATGTTTTGAGCTTCATCCCATGGCCCAATTTCCTGGAAGTTGCCGATGCCCGTAGAAGATCCTCCTGGTCCTCCTGTCAAAACAACTGTGTTATTGTCTTTGGTATAGTCGTTTAGTCCAATATATTTTTGCATCTGCTGATGGATGGGACGCATATTTCAAAACTATTTTGATTTTCCTCCAGCATTAGAGGAAAAAGGAATTGGAAATTAAATATTTTCTTGTTATATGTTAATAGTAAAATGTTAATAGTAAAATCTCATGTGCTGCGTGGCGTGAATAGAGTGCATAAATGCGAATAAAAATTTAAATTAGATACGCAAATTTGTCCCTGCCTTTTGGCAATTTATCATTTCGTTTTTGATCAGAGGCCCAGCTTAAAGCGATATTTATTCTGGGACCCTGTTGCTCTTGTTTACTTAGCACTGTCGATTTTCAGAAATTTGCATAGGCACGGCTGGAATTTGTACACAAGAAATATCTACTACTATTGAGATTTTAACCTACACTACCTATTCAATTTTAACTTTTCGGAATGATAACGAACAAAATATTTTTTTCATGTACCACGGAATCACTGGGGAACTGTTAGTTTTAGAGTGCTATGAAAATTGTCAAGTTTTGATAATCAACTCTCGTTGTTTTTAAAGCATTTGGAAATCGATTATTGCAGAAATCAAGTGGGTTCTCAGTTGTCAAGTTTGGGTTGGTTTGAGTTAGTTGTCAAGTTGGTGTTAAGTTTGTTGTTGTTGCAAAATTTGACAATTTTTTTTTATGTATGATTGGTGTCCTTTAATTATTTTATTTAAAAATGCTGCTTCTATTCGTTTTTTTTTTCAGTTTTCAAGATAGTTCTGATATTTAATTTGTTACCTACTTAATTTTATTTGGGATCCCGGTAATAAATGGAATGAAAAAGTTTGGAATGGGATTAGTTGGATATTGTTTAAATTTTAGATGTTCATTTTCATTAAAACATTTGACAATAAAGGAATTTATATAATTAGTGAAATTTAAAACTTCGCTTGCGCATTGTCTTTTTTTTAATTAGATTCATTACAATTTTTTTTTTTCTATTATGTAAACTTTTTACCATAATCATTCGATTGCAAATAAATTTACTTTGCAGATATTGTTAAAAGTTGAATAATAGTATTAATACTTAATTGTGTGCGTTCTTTAAGATTGACGTAATTTTCGTTTCATTATACACAAAGGTGAGTTAACAGAGACGTTAGTGAATCAAAACTTACCAAAATATGGCTTCGAATTATACCTATCTCTGCTATTTTTTCTAAAAAAAGTGCTGATTTTTTTATATGGTAAGTCGATTTTCTTATTAGATGATTTTGAATGTTTACTAGATATTTGGTTAAAAGGTGTGTAGGTGAATTTAGGAACTACTAACTATTGGTCGTAAAGGAATATTTTTATGAATTTTTGAAACTCTGTAAAACGGTGCTGTTTTACTACCAACGTTCTGTTGGATTTTTATAAAATTTTGAACAGCTGTCCATATTTAAAAGTTTATTAGTTTTTTGGTTATTGAAACTATAATTCACGATAACGGGTGTGTTCACCGGTATGTTTTTCGGCATCAGTTATTTGTTTATTAGACAAATTGATAATTGTTTTCTCCTGAAGTTATTTCTTTTGTCTTCACTTATTTATACCATTTTTTCCGGGGATTTCAAATAATTTCAAATGAGTGGGTAACAACATCTAACAATCTGTAACAGATGACGTTAAAAAAATACTTGATTTTAACAGACTAAACTTTTGAGGCAAACACACAGGAGAAAGATATTGAAGAAACAATCGCAAGGTTTTAATCTTCCTCCGAAAATGGTATCATAGGTACCGAAATCGCGTATCAGCTGAAAAACTAAGTCGACAAAACAGCAAAACTTGGTTATTTCAATAATAAAGTTTTCTTTGTTTCTTTATTAAATCAGCATAATACATAATGACACATAAGTTGCGATTTTGGCTTCTTTACTTCTTTTGGGTATGATACAAAATATATATCTTTTGGTTTTTCTTACTCGTTTGCAAAATAGTCTAACGTGAGTCTTGCCATTGGTGAAAAATAAATGTATTGTATTTCTTTTTCAGATGAGACAATTTGAATCAGCGTTGATTTTCAATAGGTTTTCGACTTATTAAACCATAGGTATACACCACTCTTCGCACTTTATAGGTTTTCGTTGAGTTCAATTGCTTTTCATCGCCCATTCTTGGGATATTTCGCTCATTGTCTATTACCAGATTAGCTTTTATTCACCTTGACTAGTTGCAATATTGGCCGGTCATTTAAAATTAATTAGTACAGACTCCAGCTGATAATTTCTAAATTGAAAAGATAACCTTTTTGCGTATAAAATCATTACGGAGGAATAGTAGGTACTGCAAGTAATGCGTAATACAAGTACCTAATGCCTTGAAATATTATTAAATATATATGGTTACTGCAGATTAAATTTTATGTCCAATTATATCCAAGTCGAAAGATGTGTGTGACTCCCCGAATGTGACTCACTGGAACTAAATTTGATTTAATAATAATTGTATGATATGCATTGTTAATTGTTAAGTTAGACAGCGGCACAGAACAAAAATGAGAATAGTACATCTTATCTACTACTACTATCTACTAACGACTACGGAAAAACCAGGTATTTTAACAGCATGTGTAAACTAACCTTGCAGCCAAATAACTAACGGTCTTTGAACATAATCTTCAGTTGCTGTAGTATAATGCAGCCACCAAAACATGTGGGCTTTTTCTCTGACCGTAACATATCCCCAATCTTGTTCATTGGGACCAAATCCTACTCGTCCTAAAATTAATTTAACAAAATTAACATTTTTGCTGAAGATCATCTTATTTGCAACGTGATAATTTGGAGTTATATTTTCTCTTTTGTTTCCTATTTTGAGGTTTGCATTTTTTAAGCGGGTGGTTAAGGTTACGGATCTACTTGCCTTGAGTTGCTGGTAGAGTACAAGAAACAATAATAACAAATCGTTTAAGGACAGCAAACATGTTGCTTTGTAAATTTTGTACTTTATGTGAAATCAAATTAATAACACTAACGCTGATGTACCTGACACTTGATAACTGATATGGATCAGATACAATATCTGTTTAGTACTTGAGAAATACAAAAAAAAAACATGTGTATTCTAAAAGTGTTATTGTTTTGTCATATCCTCTATGCTAAATGCGTCTTCGAAATTAGGAAAATGTTATTAAACATTTCTCTTCTCCCAGCTTTAGTCTTGAATATTTAGTGAAAAATTAAGCTAAGCTGTCACATCTAGGGTTTTTCCAAAATTTACGACCCATTCCCTTGTCTTATAAACGAAAGGCCATTAATATCCAAAAGTAATTTGGTATTAAACCGCAGTCTACGCAATATCTCTGGAGAACGTCGCCTTAAAAATTTAATACCGCACCATGTGTACTTGGCAATAAAATTTAACACTCAGCGGACGAAGCTCATTGGTCCAGGAAAGATACAAGGGAATAAAAGCAAAGATAGAACGGAAATGGCCGCTTTTATAGAAGTGCACATTTCACCCTGCGGTTAGGGTAGATTAAAAGAGGGTCCAAATGTGACCTGTGAAAGGAAATGGCGCCGAGGTCACACTATAGTGCAGATGGTTTACAATTCAGGGTGTTGCGTAGCGATAGGAAGACGATGGGGTGCATAGAGAATAAATTTTAATATTTTAGACATACATGTTTTAGGAAAATATTGAACAATGGGTCCGTGTCTTCTTTTGGTATGTGGATTTTTTTATGGAGGTCTAGTCACAGGCCTTCCGAAAGTGCTCATACAAAAACAATCACGTTTTAAACGATTCTGATAAATCTCATATTGCAAATTCATAAGCAATTGCCAGGTCACTATAATTGCATAAATAGCAACAAATAGCAATCAAATAGATAATTGAAATGCTGAAATGACAAACAAATATGAACCAGAGTTAAATTTGTTTTATTCACTGAGACAAATATTTTTGCATTAGTTGAGTAGGCACTTAGTAAAATATATTAAAATCCACAAAAATTAGTACTAGAAATTGTTCAAGCTTTTACTCACTTTTTTCCAAAATACAGTCAAAATTATTTCAGATTATTAGTCATTATTTTGCSGGTTTAGCTTAAAAATGGCACATCCAAAAGCCTGCCCTTCAAAAGGGTATGAATGAAACACCCAGGTGAGGAATTGTTGTAGTTTCTATTAATTTMTTTCATTCGTATAAATATATTGAATAATGCACGTACAATATGCAAGTAAAAGTTAAATAAAGATAAAACGACATCACAATCCTCATTAAGAGGCTTAAAAATAGCGCTTGCTTGTGACAGCAAAAAACCTGTGCTGGTCCACGCATTGTTTACTAACAAACAACAAATTTGTTTTCAATTTTAATAACTTCACTTGGTCCTTGTAATATTATTTGCCAGCCAGCTATTTCATTTGTAGTATTAACTAGATTATAATCAATCATTATAATGCATAACTTTTAATAACACTTCTAATGAGTAAAATTTAATTCGTCCTCTATGTGGACCGATCTAAACTTAAATATATGCCTACGTATCAATGAATGAGTTTAGACGTCTTCTGAAACTCATTTTAACTGAACAAAAATCGGCAAATTTTTGCACTCGGCAAAAACTCTTGTACTTGAATTACACGATATTCCAGAGAACGCATTCCACATTTTTTAAATCTGCAGAGTTGATATGTTGAAATATTTATTTCCGAGTTTTGATGAAATACATGCGAATGCTTCTAGTAGACCTTGATAAAAGTTCGGCGGGAAATTCCATGTCCACAATTTTGATTTCAATAGGAATATATCTAATCTGTGAATACAAATTCAAGGATAAGAAGGTTTCTCACATACCCATACCCTCGCTTCGACAATGGGTTATTTTTTGCTTAATTTACGACCGTCAACAAGGCACAATATACATTCTCGTATCGGACAGACATAAAAAAGCAATAAACTATTATTTGCGTTGATACCGATGTCATCTGAAATCGTTAACATTTTTAATGGGTTCACGGATATTCAAGATGAAGGCTGTAGTATCATTGTAAATCCTCCCTATTGAATCCCTGTTCACGGTATGGACATTTTTCAATAACAAACCATTAGTGTTTGTTATTCTTGTGGGGACCAATCAAAATTCTTCATAAATAATACAGTGTCAATTTTTAAATGTTTTAAGTGCGTTTTGATTTTTCGAATGGAGGAAGTTTCATCATCCAAAAAGTGCTATTTCAAATGGAATTGAATAACTTTGAATTATGCGAAAAGTATGAGCAACGTTTTACTCGATATAAGAAAGTCGAAAAAATTCTGAAAACTAAAAGTGAATTCTGTTTCACTTTATAGAGAAAGTTCAGGTAAACGTGCTGATGCAACTGTTCTTTATCGCATTGAGATCAGTGTTTTGTACACGGGCACTACATCAAACTGAAGAATTTGCCAATATCTCCGATAAGGACTTCAGCAAGAATTTTTGAATTAAGTCTTACTTAATCATTGTTTGTTATATTAGGATATTCGTCTTCTTATACGTTACTAAAAGAGAACTGTAAATACATTTATTTATACATTCCTTGGAATTGCCAACTGCAAAAAACCCTGTTGAACAATGACACTAAAAACCACTCCATAACATTCGCGTTAAATCATACAAATCCACTATAATTTTTGTCCAAGTTTTCTAATTAAGTTTTCAATCATAGTGGCATCAACTAATCCAATAAACTTATCAACTACCAGTCCATTTCGTACTGCTATCACGGCCGGTACTGCCTTAACTTCAAATGTATGCACTAATTCCGCGTTATTTTCCACATCAATTATTGCCAAATCGATATCACTCATTGGTTCTATCAGTTCTTTCATTTTCGGCGTTAATATGTGGCACGGCTCGCACCATTCGGCATGAAAGTTTACTATCACCGGGTTTTCTGAGTTCATAACTTTTGATAGAAATTCATCGTTGCCTGCGGGTTCAATTGATATTATCAATCAGATTAAGAACTGAAATTCCATTACCTTTTATATTAATAATCCTATTAAAGCTGCTGGACGTAAAAATGTGTCTGGCCAGTCTAAGTAAGTGTTGATGTCTTCTTAGAGGCATTTTCAATTCTTATGAAAGCTGTTAAAAGGTTTCGGTCGAATTGGTTTGATGTAGTAGCTCATCAACAAGCTCAACATACCAATTATGAGACTGGCCACCAGTAACGGTGACTTTCTTTCAACTGATTATATAGTCTTTTTCCTGAAAATTGCCTGGATTGAAATGCTAGTTTACTTTACGTTAAAACAACCTTGTGTGTGTTGTTAAAGTAACAGAGGTGCAGAATAGACTACAAATTGGCATTGAACTTACCACAAATTTAGGTAGATGCAGGGTGGCTGGCTTTTCAGTAGGCATATCTAACAGCATTACAGTAATAGTAAAGGCGCTTGATAAGCCCAAGGCAACTCATGCAATGTCACTCTGCAACAAGTTTCCTAATGGAATCTAAGATTAACTCTAATTGATTATTTAGTATTTGATAGTGAATAATTGAAGTCTTAGTATTTGTTAGTATTGTCTCAGTGTTTGTTCGATAGTATATCTTAGATGGTCAACATTATGATTAAACTCTTGAACGGTTTGGCGCAATGGTTTTTCAGGGTTTCGAGCAATGGTAATTGTTTTCTCATCGAGCTGTTGTTAATGTTTATACTAGATTGATTTAATTATATTTAAATCTTCTTTGTCAGTGATGAATTTAAACATTGTCCCAAGTCCATTTATAAGACCACGTTTATTTCGGTTATAGTTAAGGGTCGAAAATTGACTTTTTATTATATATTTTTATATATTTTATATCCTTCAAATATATTTTACCTATAGGTACTTAAAACTTGGTTCTGTAAAATCGGAATAATTTATTTAATACATTTTTAATGCGCGTTAAGTTAACAGAAAGCAAAAATTTTAAATATTTCAGCTTGTATTCCTGTTTTGTTTTAGTGGAATCTGGGAATCTGGAAGAGGATTATTGAAGCAATCGATTTGAGTTTATGTTGACTAACGTTGAAAAGTATGAAAATGAAAACTTTATTGTTTCCTAATTCTTTTTATGTTTTTAATGTCTATAGTTACTTTTCCATTGGGAGGAATCAAACCGGTAATCTGAGTTTCGTTTTCTTCAATAATCTGAATATTTTCATAAAGGACATTTTTATTTGTTGCTTATTTCTAAATATAGTTCTTTCGAGAGTGATTTCACCAATTTATTTTTGTCTGTTTTGATTTACCTTTGTTAAGTTTTGGGTCATTTTCTTCTGAATATTTTTATGAGCGTTATCTACTCTAGAAAGGGTTGTAATTTGTTTCTTCTATTTCGTATACGATGAAGTCATTATCAAATAGTACTTCCTTTTCCTATGGACCATATAAAAAGGTAAACGGTGTAAAATTAGTTGTGGAATGGATACTTTAGTAATAGATAGTGATTGCAGTTGTCATTAAATTATCAATTCGTTCATTATGATTTTGTATTTGTAAAATTCGAAATGTTTCTATAAGAGTGGAATGTAATATTTCAATCGGAGAGTTGCTGGTAGAGAGTTTGCAGTAGTTTTAATATGTTTCTCGATTTTATATAAATTTAGTAGATATTCTGTTATAAAAGGAACTTTCAGGAACAGGAGGAAGAACTTTCTGTTTACTGCTGTGACTCGTTATTGATTTCGTTGTTATATGTAATTATGTTGTATTATGTATGTTAGAGGAGGATTTCTTTGAAAATTGTTTGTGTTTTGGTTACTTTAAGCAAATGATCGATTTTGTGAGCGAAACGAGATTTGAATCACGTTCAGAGAGTTCAAGCATTCATGTAAGGTATGGGGATTGGAATAGTGCACAGTATCTTCCTAAAAAGCTTCCGTATGGTTAATTTTTTTTAACATAGCCACTTTCTGTGGGTTACTATATATAAGTTGTACATGTTTTATAAGAGCATTGAATTTTGTTTTTGTTGTTGTTAATGCGCATATGAAAATATCTGTAATGTCTATTACCATTTTGACTTTCGTTTTGCAATTTATTAAACAATGTGTCTTCGATTTTGTTTGGCCGAACTGTTCTGAAAGAGATCAATTGTTCGTCGGTAATAACTGGAGGAGCCGTTTCTTTTACCTTTTCAGTTCGAGATTGATTGATTGATTTACTGTTGTAAGACAATGTAATGAGACTGAATTCAAGCAGAAGGTGATCAATATTATTGTGCATACGAGCCTTATTAAGAAAAGGAATACGCAACATTCGAATATTGTGACCAATGAAAAATAATGAAAAAGAAATTCAGATTTTCCTAATTACCAAGCGAATAGGTAACTTACTCAGATAGTAGCTTCATGTCAGGTACTAGGCACAAACTTCTTGTTCCTTCTTTCAGGTCTTCAGATAGTCAATAAAGTATTAAAATACACGCTAATAGATCAACTTTTCAAAACAATTTTAATTAATTCAGAAATAGAAAATGAGTATCGATAATATGTTAAGAACAACAACCTGCTTATCAATGAAAATTAATTCTAAATCCTGTCTGCTGGGCAGCGGCATTTATAGGGGGTTGTTATCTAGATGGCTATTTAATTGGGTATCAAGGTCCAAGTTAATTTATGATGATATAGAACTTTATTTAAGGAAAAGCCAACAATGTTATTATTTACAGAAGAAATACGGAAACGTTGCACCGAAAGAAGAAAACCTTAAATCAGTAGTAACTAGCCATGAATGAAGTAGACACCATGAACAACTGTTTTTATGCGTTTACAGATAGCTTGGTAGTTGAAAATCCCAAGCGTTCAATGAAAACTTGCTTGAGAAGGAATTTCAATTTTTGGTTGAGTATTTGGCTTTTTTGATCAATTTGTGTCAGATAAAAGATAAAACATTTCTGTCTCGCAGAACCTATGGTGTATATTATTCTAAATGTATTATTGCAAGTGTTTTGTTGAAAAGTGTTTGTTGATGCGTTTGAGTTAATCGATCAATAGATAGCGGCCAAAATATTGTTTTGGATCCAAAGTAACGTCGATATTTAAGTCCTATTGAAGGCTCATGAGGCTTAATAGTATTTTTTATGTTATTCGACTAAATATATACTTTTCCCTTGTCCCTTGGCCTCTTGCTTGTCGTAATTGACTGATTAAACCAAACAACAAACATCTTTCACTAAATATTATGTTTTGCAAATTATCTCTACTTTTTCTCGTACGTAAAATGTAGAATCCTACTTGTTACGACCCTGTAATAATAGCCATCCTCTATAAAAGAAAAATAAAAACTCTCTTGCCCTTGACTGTTGTAGTGAGGCCCCGCCTCTTTAATAATGGCTTTCCTTTTCTGCATCCAACCAATATCAATAAGACCCGTAACACAACTCCCCCAATTTTCAGTGCGGTATTCAAGTATTTTCGGTAAAGTTATTATGAAACGTTAGTTGCCATTTCAAATTAATTTTTGATTTTTATTTGAATATTTATGGTATCCATCTGAGAATTTACTGTTATCTTTTTGAGCTGTTTCGATTGAGTATCGTTCAATATTTAAACTGCAAACATTTTAAAACCGATAAATTTATATAAATACCTAAGATTCTATGTTCAAAGTTATATAGGCAAATAAATATTGATTTATTTTGGCCAGACACTGTTTACTGCAATTAACAACCGGATTATACAGTATGTTTCGAAAACATGAGCTTCTTACTAAAAAGTTTCAATTTCGTTTCTTCAGCTCCAGAATCATCATTTTGATCTGACGATCTTTGAAGATGATAGTTGCTGCTATGGAGTCATAACTCTTTTATATGTTTATAGATACCTGTTGATACTTTTGTTACTAGCCGAATTTCGTTGAATTTAAACTTAAGCACCACATTCTATCTACTTTATTTTACTTCTCGTAATCAACGTTCAAGTAATCGTATGATCAGAAAACTTGAATATGGAACATTAATTAGCCTACAAGGTAGAATAATTGAATCTAATGTATCATTTTGTTTCTAATAATATCTGGTTAAATGATGTGTATTTGGATTTTTCTCTTACTAGCCATGCAGGTTATGAACAGTGAAATTGTTTTCGAATAAATTATGGGCTAAAAACAGGACGAGCCAAATTGTCTCCATTGTTGAACTTATTACATTATATGTAGAGAAGATTCCTAAATAATTCATGTTTCGTTTCGTTCGTTTCTGATATTTGTTGTCGGGTTTTCATTCACTACATTGAGAACTGATTCTTCCCAGCATAATCATTCAATTATTGATACATTTTCATGAGTTCTCAAAAGTCCATATTGGCTGCCATTAATAAATAATTATGTCCAAGTCACATTGAGGAAACTGGAAATATTTTCAATTTCGATGGTGCAATGCTAATAACCTGAACGTTTGTAACATATAATTCCACTGTTTCAACCATTAATTGACGTTCGATTCTATCAATTATACTATTATACTTTCTTCGTTGCTCGACATTCGTTCCAAATCGGTATTCATTAAATATTGGTGCTTTGTAATGATTTATGACTTATGCCTAGTGTTACCTTAATAATCCCAAATTTTATGAGAAATCGTATTGGCATCGATCGCTTACACAATTCACTAATTACAGTTTTTATTTGATATGGTACTTGCTTGATTTTTGGCAATCGCATTACAAATTGAACTTTATTTCGAAGCGGCACTACATAAATGGCATACCACACGTACTTGTGAAGCAGACTTTTCTCAACTTAAACGGACATGCTTTTGCTTGAAACTGGACATGCAATTCCGAAAACTGATTCAGATGACACGAATAAACCTTTATTTACAAAGCCTTCTAATGCATCATTAAAACACAATAGATGCGTTGTGAGCTGTTTTCATATGTTGTTAATGTCTTTCGCACCATAAAAATGGACGCTTTTCGAAGAACCGGTTGCACTTTTGTGAATCGTGAATTGAAATGAGAACAGGTTGATTGTTCGGCGTGCAAGAAAGAAGTGTGAATTTGCATCTTGTAAATTCAATCAAGCTTCAAAAGATTTCCGTTTGGAAGAAATCTCGGTATTTCAGGGAATCGGTTCTTTTCATTTATTTAAGTTGATTTTTAATGGTCGTTGAATGGTTCAAGGACGTGAGACGTGGTTTTTTATATATCTAGATCCGATCCAATATTTTTGAATTTTAGGTCGTGAACATTACAGCAAAATATTTTTTATGTAGTTCGAATATGTCTTTTTTGTGGTCAAACCAAAAGCTCATTTTAATCCAAGTGGATCAGGATTACTAAGTTCTTTTTAAATTTAGACATTAGGCCTTCGTGCCACACTTTGTCAACAGCCTATGCAACGTCAAGAAAGACTGCCTCGCAGTAGTCTATCCTTTCCAAAGACTCCCTCCTGATAGCGGTAGTGGTCCTTTGAACTTATTCAATTATAGAGTGTTGTGGTCCGAACACAAATTGGTGATCTGGAATAAGGTGCTTGGAATCTATTATTTTATTTAGTTACTTTTGAATAACTTTTTCGCATAGTTTTGACATTACAGGCATACTAATGGGTCTATACGACGTTGCCCCGCTTACATCCTTTCCTGGTTTAGGTATCATTACGACTTCAGCAACTTTCCATTTTGAAAGAAATTGACTCAATCGGAGACAAGAGTTAATTATAATAGTAACAAATCTTGTTGCTTTGGGTGGAAGTTATTTAAGCATGTTACCTCCAATGTCATCATAGTCAGAAGCTTTTTTGTTTTTCAGAGTAGTCGGTGTCGGCCTTTCCAGTTTACATTTTTAGGTAGTTTTGGACATTTTTGTTTTTTGCTGTGTATGAAAGACAGGTTGAGGTCGATTTCGACTTTTAAGTCCTCGAGATCCACTGAGGGGTTAATTCCTCTTAAAACCACCTTGTAAGATGTCTGTTGAGTGGGTTTATTTTCTTTGACGGTGCTATCCGGTGTTGCTACCTGTACAAGTCTCTTGAGTAGCAACTTTGCTCTGTTGAGAGTTTGAGGCAGCCATTGGGCTACACGGTTTCGGAAGTTTTGCCAAGCCAGTAATCTTTAATTGTGAGTTGTCTTTTGAACGACATTGCATTTTAATCTGGGCTACTTCTGTTTCTCATTTTGTTTATTTTGTATTGTACAGGGGTCTATTGCTGCGAGGCTGGATTCCATCTGATTCCATGGCCTCCTGTCCCCGGAAGCCAAACGTAAAGTTTTGGAAGTTTGATTCGAATCACAAGCACGAATTTTCAAGTGTAACGAATTCATCGGGATTTTTTTGCTGTTGTCAGAGATGCGAGTATATGAGACGGATGAATAGAGAGACAAAAGAGAGCGAATCGAATACAACAAAACCTAAAAATAAAAACCAGTAAGATTTTGACATTGTCAGAAAAAAGTTTTATGTACAGACGACTCGGCAGTTTTACTTAACGAACCCGTCGACGGCCCTTTGAAACGGGTAGTTTCTTTTGGTGCACGACGCAACATTTGGCGACCGTGACAGGAATTTTCTGGAAGGAAATAGTGGAACTTTTCGGTCTGTGCATAAGCAGGTGTAACTCTGAAAAGTGTGTGGAATATCCGTACCAGCGTAGTTGAGTTTTGCAAACTTTTACCGGGTTTCGAACTTTGTCGTTTTAACCTCGAAACTTTGAGTGATTTTGAATCGGGTTTGCAAAACGTTTATCATGGCTACAGGACTTGAAGTTACAAAGAAAAGCCGTACCGCCTACCGGAGTGCGTTTACACGAACCGCAAACGAACTAGAAGTGGAGTTACAGTCGGAAAATCCGGACAAAGATTTTATAAAAGTTTCCCTCGAAATGTTACAGTCAAAATTCGACTGTCTGAGCAAAATTGACTATGAACTATATGACCTGTTGTTGGAAACGTCGACAGCGCCGAACTTGAATATAGAAATATAGATATAGAAAGCTGTGATGTCTATACCAAGAAATTCACTACACTGCGGCTGAAATGTAACAAGCTTCTTGAATCAGGCGCCCTAACTGGAAGTAGTGAGAACAGAGGGGCTGATGGAARAAGTACCGTCAGTTTCGAAGATAACCACACAGGTATGCGTAAATTTAGACTTCCTCGAATTGAGTTCAAACACTATGACGGTAGCATTAAAGGCTGGTTGGCTTTTTGGACTCAATTTAAAAAGGTTCCTCAAGATGAGAGTATAGACAACCGTAAATAAAATTGAATACTTAATTCAGGCAACTTTACCTGGAAGTCGTGCCCGACAACTTGTTGAAAGCTATCCCGCTATGAGTGAGAACTATAATAAAATTATAGAAAGCATGCAAAGTAGATTCGGCAGGGAGGACCTTCAAATAGAGGTATATGTTAGGGAATTAAAGTTGATTTTAACCAACACAACCTATAAACAAAAGTTGGAAATAAGCAATCTGTATGATCAAATTGAAACTCAGTTGCGAGCTTTGGAGACACTGGGGATAACAACTGACAAATGTTCGGCCATGTTGTATCCATTGATAGAGTCTTGTTTACCCCAGGATTTACTTAGGGTCTGGCAACGTTCAGCTATTTTTAATAGCCCTGCTAGTGGTGAGGACCCAACTGACTCCTCGTTGGAAGTTCGTCTAAAGCGACTTATGCCTTTCCTCAAACAAGAGGTGGAAAATGAGCGGGGCATTAGCAGCTGAAGGTTTTGATTTAGCCGGTGGTACGAGGTCATCTGGAGGAGACTATGCTGCACAAAGGCGGGGAAAAGACAGATTTCATAACGAACCAACTGCTTTGGGTCTTGTTAATGCAGAGAGTAGTCGCACTAGTCGCTGTTTGTTTTGTTCAGGAACTCACTTGTCCGAAGCCTGTTTTAAAGCCCAAAGAATGAGCTTGGAACAACGGAAAGAAGTGGTTGCTAAACGGAAAGCCTGTTTTCGTTGTCAGAAAATTGGTCACCAGTCGAAACAGTGTAGGGGCAGGATGAGATGTTTGTTATGTAGTCGTTCTCACGTTTCTTTAATGTGCTTTGAGCTACCCGCAACAACTAAGCAGGAAGGTGGAAATGACAAGCAGGGTGAACCATCCACGTCGGACGAACCAAATGGTAGTCATCTTAAGGAACATACGCTAGCTAATCACACGTCTACTCAAGTATTTTTGCAAACGCTGCGGGTGGCCATAAAAGGAGATAGAGGTTCGAAAGTAGTTAGGGCTCTGGTGGATACTGGTTCACAACGGTCATATATACTAACGGATACTGCCACACAGCTTTACTGTCAACCCAAAAGAGCGGAAAAGGTTGTACATTGCCTTTTTGGGAGATCAGAGATGTTGGTAACGCATGACTGTTTCGATATTACTGTTTGTAGAGGTGTATTTTCACATACTTTTGAAGCCTTGGACCAGTTTACTATTTGTGGAACCATACCGCCGGTGTTTCATGGACCTTGGACCAAGGAGTTAGACATTTTGGGTATGAAAGTATCAGATGATGTGCAGTCCGGTCCAATTGAATTGCTGTTAGGGGCTGATCTTATAGGTACGTTATACACCGGGCGACGAGAACAATTACGCTGGTTTGGGTGCCACGGAGACCCAACTACGCTGGACACTTATGGGAAAGGTTTCAAGCAGCCATGGCACTCGTTCAACTACCGCCATGACGACGTTAAACTTGTTGGTGCAAAACGCGTCCCTTGCTCAACTGTGAGAACTGGAAACTCTTGGGATTAAGGAGCCCTCGGATAAATGTAGCAAAGAAGAAGCCGCCGTTGCAGCCAGGGAACATTTTATTCAGACAATCCACATTGATTCGGAAGGGCGCTACGAGGTCAGGTTACCATGGCTGGAAGACCATCCTCCACTTTCCAGCAATTATAATGTAGCACAGAAGAGATTGGAGTCTGTTGTTCGAAAATTGAAATCCACTGGTTTGTGTGATCAATACGAACAGATTTTTTCCGAGTGGGAAGCATAGGGAATCATCGAGAAGTTTAATCCAGACAAAGTTAATCATCTTCTAGGACATTATCTGCCCCACAGGCCTGTTATCAAAGAGAGCAGTATGACTACAAAAATAAGGCCGGTTTTTGACGATTCGGCTCATGAGAAAGAGAAACCTGCTCTGAATCACTGCTTTGAAAAGGAACCCAATCTGATAGAACAAATACCTTCCATGTTATTG
>NW_026017110.1:21137041-21139338 GCF_020466585.1 Dendroctonus ponderosae
ATACGAAGCGTATGGAATGGCCCATCGGACGAGTTGTAGAAGTTCTTCCAGGAAGGGATGGGCAGATTCGTTTAGCCAAAGTGGAGACTATCAAAAGATGCTTGCTCCGTCCACTACAACGATTATTTCCATTATGTGGACGTGATCCTGACAGACTTTCAGAGTTGGACGCTGTTAAGCCTCGCGTTCAAACTGAGATAGAAGTGAATTCGCCTATGACTTCGCGAAATGAAGGCGAAAACCCACAGAAGTCGTGAACCTGAGATTGAAGATGTAGGTATTGAAGTCGAAAAAACGACTCGATGTGGACGTATTAGTAAGATTCCAAGTCGTTATTTAGAATAGAGTTTGTTCTATAGTTAGTTTCATGTACTTCCGATATTAGCTCTGTTTAGCATTACAAAGTTAATTTTTTCAGTTTTAAGAAACATTTTTGTCAGCAATGTTTCTTAGGTGGGAGAATGTCAGAGATGCGAGTATATGAAATGGATGAATAGAGAGAGAAAAGAGAGCGAATCGAATACAACAAAACCTAAAAATAAAAACCAGTAAGATTTTGACATTGTCAGAAAAAAGTTTTATGTACAGACATCTCGGCAGTTTTATTTAACGAACCCATCGACGGCCCTTTGAAACGGGTAGTTTCTTTTGGTGCACGACACTACAGTTGTTGAACATGTCCAAATAGCGGACTGCAGGAGCGAAACTGTAAGCAGTTAAAATAGTTAAATTAACAGTTAAAGTGATAAAACTATCTATTAGTTGTAGATGTTGGTGTAATAATATGTGGAGTAAGTAATAATAATTTATCGTTATAGGAGAAATCATCGGTAACAATTATGTATGAGATTAAGCTAGTTTCTCAGAGATGGCACACAGTTTGTTCGTCAATAATGGATAACCCCCTGAATTGTTTCCGTTATATAGCTGTGCATTCGCCAAATGAGTGGTATTTGTTTTTCCCTTGTTTTGCATAGTTTTCACTGTATTTATACTTGATGAACTGAAAACTACTATTTTCAACACTTCAATACCACTTCATCGTACATCACACACTATGAAATCAACTACTTCTTACGATGTTTGAATCTCAAAGAATATTATTGGCATAGATGAAGACATAAATACCAGATTTTCGACAGAATCATTGTTTTAGATATATCATTCTTTAAGATAAAAAAGAAGTAGATGTCGATCAATCTGCATTTAACGTGACTGATGCACCGCACCAGTGCAATTAGCCATGTCTAGAACATTGTCATAAATACGTTATTCATGTTCTACTCCCCCATGTTCTAACAAAAGTTTGACAAACTTGATTTAAGGTGCAGGTTATTGCATATTTTGCTTATAGAATTTTAACCCGCGTTAATTTCAACATTACTCAAATGTGAGTACAAACTCAGTTATTAATAATGATCATGATTCTGGACAAGGATTGAATCATCTCACTGTTTACACATAAACTTATTTCAAGACTCTCACGATTGATATTATTCAGTGGTATTTATTTACTATATTGATAATTCCAAATCAAAATCAATTCCTGGGCTTCAGTCATTTATTTTCTATTTATCAACTGAAATACGTTTCGGTGTTTTCCACCATCATCAGTTTCTATGTGTAGCGTTGTTGCTACTTTAAGCCTTGGCATATATTCGGAGTATTAAATTTTCAATATATTGATAATATAACTATATTTATATATATTCACTATATTTAAAATGGTTTCACCATTTTATAGAATATGCGTAAAAATCACTTTTTGTTATTACTTTCTACTACAAGTTGTGTAATATAGGTGTGTTAGGGTTTCATAGCGGTCCTGACTTCAGTCTAAAATAATTCATCTAGACATACATACTTTAAAACTGAATATAAATAAATAAAACATAAGAGTACAGGTTGTGTTAACTTGGTTTTGATCGGGACCGCCGTTGTTGCTTACAAAGCCAAACGATAAATTTGCGTCTTTGGGCAAAACGTTCCCCAATTTGATTTTTATTGAAGAAAACCGAAGCTAATTTGCTACTGTCTATTAAATTTAATTCCAAATCAAATTCATTCCTGGGTTTCAGTCATTTATTGTTTCTATTTATCAATCAAAACACGTTTCGGTGTATTTTTCCACCATCATCAGTTTTTCGAAAATAACAGATAGTTAAAAAATGTTGTCATTAATTTAAGAAACAACCACAGTTTGTCAACAGCATCATCATATCACACATTAAAATACATCACAATTGCAATACTTTAAAACATTCTAAAATTAATTAGACCTAACAGGTGATTAGTCA
>NW_026017110.1:21140337-21143158 GCF_020466585.1 Dendroctonus ponderosae
GTTAGTTTGTTCCTGTTCCGTAGTTAAAGTTGTACCGAGTGGAATAAAAGTTGGAAGCAGAAGAAAGAGTGTGATACTCGGCCATCCACGGTACAATATTATGAGAGATAGCGAACCGAAAAAGTCTTGCTAAACTCTCGCAATACCTTCGCAAAAGGCCTGTGTCTTACAGAGCATGATGTTGGTGCTGTTATTGATCATGGCCTTGCTAACGAAAATGGAGTTTTGGTCTCATCACTATTTTCAGTAAATCCTTAAGTTTAACATTTTCTTAAAGTTGTTTGTAATGTAATAATGTCCAGGAGAGAGGAGAACTGAAATGGAGTAAAAACTGTACACTGGGGTCTAGCACACGTATTCTCTATTTCCGTTCTCAAGTAGGTACCTACCTACGGCATTTTTGCCTGGTTGCATTGTTCCAACGCACATGCAATTAACCTACTTAACTACGAATAATTATACATTATATAAAGTGTTACTGTATTATGTTACTGTTACTTGTATTACCTTGGATAATCTGATACATGCCAATGCAATATTAAATTTGCTTCTTTTCAATATCATGTTTCTCTTGAAACACGCAATAGGTTTGGTAAATAATAGGAGTTTTGGTAGATATGTAAAAAATCGTTTAAGAATACAAACTAAGAAGCATTATTTGTTATATAAAAGAGCCCTACCATAAAGGCTCAGTCGCGCATATTTGTGATTAATAATGTGGAAAAAATCCAAGAAAATTCGCATCAGTGAGCTGGACCCGATTTTGAAGAAAAGTTATATCCAGCAATAACTCAGTCCAAGTAATCAGTGTGCATTTAGCGGAAAATACTTAAGAAAATACAAATACTCCACTCGGGCCGTAGTGAGCAGTAAAACATCCCGGAATGAGTATTGCCCATTAAAAAGTTTATGACGATTGGACAACCCTCTGCGAAACTTTATGACGCATTTTCCAACGGAATTGTTTTTCCGTCAAATTGCTCCATTTTCTATCCGAAGCAAATACAGAAAATAGCAGTGGATGTTTGTCCAGTAAGCGTTTTGATGAAGCTGTGATGAAACCCCGTTTTATTACAAATCGTTCGTATGTTCTTTTACAACATGGCACAAAGTGGGACAAAAGAACTAAAAAAAATTAGTTGCTTGTCTAACTGCTGAACGTTACAGGATCTCAGAAAAAGTAATCATATTAAAAATACTGAATGGGTTTTGGTTTCTAAAATTATATTTCTACAAACAGTAGCTGAACGCCAAACAAAGCATCAATAGAATTTAATAAACGCCTATCTCCCGATATTAAGGTTCAAAGCGTATAAGTTAAATGTTTGTTATGACTCTATAAAACACATAGATAACCCATCAAATTCTAAATGATGGCATAAAGCAAGATAATTTTGCCATTTGCATTTATGACTGCTTTGTTTTGAATAGGATTTCGTCATAAAATTGCTAATGGGCCATAGCCCAAGAGTATTTGGATATTTGGCAGTACATTAATTGTCTTACAGCCCAGCAGTTCATGGCAATAGAAAGTACCTTAGTTGATATTCATAAATAATCCGAGTATTGAAGAAAGGAAAATTTTGCTAATTCAATATTGAATGGTTATCGTATGTAAGAGACTGTCGACCATTTAGCTGCAGACATATATTAGCCACACTTTAAACACATTCATAATACATCTAACTTTCCGTTTAGGAATGTGTTCTAAGTTGATTTATGAAGTTCTGTTTGGTTTTTCATCTTTTCTTAAAATATTCTTCCCTCTAGTGAGTAGCTCTTCTAGTTTACATTTTTCATGACGATTATATTGTGTTTCGGAGTTTTAATATACAATTTTTGTTTGTCAAAGGGATTGCATACGCCAAGTCCTTTTCCCATACACAAAAGTTAAAATTTAACGGTGTACACCATTATCCCAAACCAGCGATAATCATTATTATTTGGTATAAGAACCACAGCACATTATTTTAGTTCCGAGCAGCTCCTTCTTATTACGAGGAGCTGAGTTCGACCATAGAGCAACTTTTGTCCGAATAATTTTAATGCATCCGATTTTTTGAAAATGTCAAAGCTCTAGGCTTACCTTGATCATTTACTTATCTGAAGAAAATTGTTTTCTTGCCTTTTTAAATAAACAATTTCGCAAAACCATGCTGGGTTAACAAATTCTTGGTCTTGAATATAACACTTCAATATAAACAGGAATCTACAGAGTGTTCTGTTTGAAATAAGCAAGTTCATTTTTTCATGGTTTATTGTTGTCAATTCAAAAATAATTTCTTCACATCGAGAACCCCAAGTCAACTAAGAAATTCAAATTGTATATTCATTCAAAAATTGTTCAAATTCAAAATTCAAAATTGTACCTGTAGTTTACCAAAAGTTGACTAGGTATATTCCTGTAACTTGGACCTTAATTAAAAGCAGGTTGCAGCAGCAGCAGCACTTGCAGGTAATCAATCTTAGGTCCCTCAGCAAAGCACCGCCAGTACATGGTCGAGATGATCAACAATTTCTTAAAAATAACATATCTTGTAAGATTTGAGGAAAATGTTTTAACCAATTTTTACAGAAAATAACTGATTGCTGCTAAGCGAAAAATTGCAGCCAATCTAATTCAGACAAAGGAACAAAGGACAAAAAGATAAACAAATGAACCATTTTAGGGCACCGCAATAACCATCAATGCAGAAGGCCGAGAGTGATAGAGTGGAAAAGGTCGCCTCAAAGATCCGCTGCTCTGACGCAAAATAGCATTCGCGACAAAATCCCTATCTGGGATGATATTTGACACCAAGGGCAGATCCAGGGGGGGGTC
>NW_026017110.1:21143560-21159946 GCF_020466585.1 Dendroctonus ponderosae
ACTTTCTAAAAAGGCCATTTATTTCTGTCTAGAATGATGTACAAATGAGCGTTCTTGCTCATTTTGTCTCCGAGATATGAGCAAAAACGGGACGGAAAACATTAAATTTTGACATAATCTTACGCCACCCTTGCACAAAACGACGATAATTTTTCTAATTTCATAGACAACAGAAGACTGTATTTTTTCTACATAGCCCCCCCCACCCCCCACCCTCCCGGAATTTAAAGCTGGATCCGCCCCTGTTTGGCACCAACTCTAAAACTTAATAGAAGTTACCAGGAAAACTCGAATCGGAAAGTCTACCAGGAACAATCAGTGCTTAATGAAAAAGCACACCATCCGAAATATGATGCCACTATAAGAGATCTTCTTTCGAAGTAAAATCTCGCTGGACTTGTTATAGTCATTTGCAAATTTAGACAATCACCTTATTTTCTTTTTAATTTTTTTGAAAATTTTCTTCATCTGCAAATTGGATACTGTAACTACAACCAGCTAGAGGCGGTTTTGAGAGTTTTTGTTACAGCGTTTTAGTTACCCAAGTTGCTCTCATTTGTTGTCAGGAAAATAATTTTAATCAGCTCTTATAATCAGTGGAAAATAAAGTACACAATTTACAAAGAAATATTTTATTTTCCAGTCACTCTAAACGTTGAATGACAGGAAACATTTCCATTCTAACACTGAATATATTCACAATAATTATTCTGATTACTATTTGAACATAACATCCGGTAAATGGTTTAGTTTGAATTTCAAGAATGTTTTAACAATAAGTCTATTGATTAAAACATATAAACCGCGTACACACAGCCCGTGTACATTAAACTTTGCATTAAATGAGCTGACGGCCAGGCAGCTTATTATTTAATGGCCACACGCTTTTGGGCGGGATGCTTTTAGTTTGAACAACCTTAACTTTGTTTTACGATTATTGGATTTTCGGATATATTATGCCATACCCTTCAGTTATCTAATCAGGAATACTGGAACGTAATAGCAAATTTTACAGAATTTACATTAAACTTAACACCCATCTATTTCTTCATATGTATGGTGGTCTAAAACTTACGAAACATATACACAAACATGAATTAAACGATATTAGGAATTAGAGCCATAAGTGAAACTGAATTATAGAAAAATGTTAAAAGAGATTTTTTATAATAAATTAAGAATTTTAATGCACCTATATCTAAGTGCAAATTGCGATATCTATAATTTAGTAACATCCACCTTGTTATTCATTTTGTTGCATTGCAAGCATTTAATTAAAACTTAAAAATATATAATTTCGGTTTTCCTACTTTATGGGCTTGGGGATGCTTCGTAAACTGAGCAAATTTTTACAACCAAAGTTTGTTTGAATTAAGGGTGGGCGCCATTAGAGCGGACGTGCTCGGCACAGGAAATGTGCCCTCATTAAAGCTTACGAAAGGGAACTTTTAAGGAAATTAATATAAACAAAGAGGGGTGCCATTATTTAATTAAATATATGGGTCTGAGGACGGGGGATATTAATATGCAAGCGAAGGCGTGTTTGTTGTTTACATACACAATTCGATTGAAAGTAGGTAGTTGCCGTCATTGCATGAAATCCCTAGTGAATAAAGAGTTATAATGAAACTATGTTATACTGGGCGGCAACCTAAAAGTCAATACAAACTGAAAAAATAAATAGTGGTGCCGCCTCTTGATGTGGAATCATACATTTGATGCATGAGTCACATCTCCTGAGAATGGAGACCCGGCACAAGCATTGGTCTTCCGGATGGAATCCTAAACATCTACAAAGATGTTTCTATCATCACGGCCGTTTTCTCTAATGCGCATTATCCAAGTGCAACTGGCTCTTGTCTGGTACGTATCTTCAGGCACACGAACAGAAGTACTTGCAGAATTCTGAAAAATTACTCCTAGATTAAGCGAAGATTAAACGATGAAACGAAGTGGTGTAAAACTTCACTTTAAACATTAAATTTGTGTTAAGCCACAATTCCAGCTGGCTTAGCTGGTAATAGTGTTGAAGTGGTAGAATTTCAGTTCTTGTGGTCTTCTGGTGGGGAGAGACCTAAAGTCAGAGGTGAAGTTCAAAGTCTATTTGCTAATCGACAGAACATTTTTAGTTATTTGGAGTTGATGGTGCCACAATTTATCTACCATCGTCTTTTTAATTTAATTTAAATAACGATTATATAAATTGTATTAGTCGGGCAGATGGTGATTGAAAATTTTGCAAATTCTCGTGGATCAGCATTCCTTTTGAATCCAAACACATCTACAAAATGTTCGGCTTTTTGTGGTTGGAAATCTACAACTGACTGGAAATCTATCTATCAGTTTATCAACGAGGGAGTTAAGTACTTTCAATTAACAAAATTAATGTTAAAATAAGGAGAGGTTGCTTATATTAATATGCTGTTAGTTGCGATCAAAAACTTTCTGCAAAAATCTACAGTTAATTCTTAAATAATTGTGAAAAATGTTCGATTTCCGTACCCCGTCGGTATATAATTGTCCTCCTAGAAGCGTGTCTGTCATCATAAGAACTATGTACCTATGTTTTAACTTAATTTCATAGAACCAGTAATGCGAAAGTAACGAAATGAAAAAATCCGATTTCAAAGTTTTCACCCTTAAAAACATGCACACCATTTAAGATTTAATCTAAGTTCATGTCAAGGATGAACAATGTTTCAATTCCTGTATTAAAATTATATAGAGAGTTCAATAAATACGTTTTCTTGTTAGGTGCTTGCTTTGTTTCCACTCTTAAGAAACCGAAGCTTAAATCATTTTCTTGTGTAATTGGCAGCAGGTTTATGTTTATTTGTAATTATTTGCCTTTTTCATAGATGTAGTAGTTTACTGGTTACTGGACGTGATCGTGGCAAAGTGAATAACCAGAAAGTCATTTGTCAGGCATATATTTGCTTATGATGGCCATTTTTTTAGGACACTCTTCCATAATATATGCCATGTTAACTGCAACATTGTTCGAGGCCACTCGTAACCAGGACTTTAATGCAGTCGCGGGGTCGTAAAGTGCACATAAATCCGGGACCACAAAGTACGTACGTCGTGGTCGAGGACGATCCGCTTACGCCCCGAATGACCAATCTGAAACTTTAATGGTCCCAAATTACGAACGGGCTGCCTCAGAAAACGACACCCTCTATAATTAATTATTCATACTCAGAGCCATCTTTAGGCATGGACCTACGAGCAGTGGTCAGTGCCTCATAAAAAATTATGATCCGTCAACGAATAAAAAAATATGTAAAAGGTTCCTATTAACAATACATGTCATAAATAACTTAGCCTGTTATCTGCTGGATCTGCTCCATGCCCTTCTTCACTATCTCATTTGAAAACGTTCTGTGCTATACTTACCTGGCTGTGCTGTCCTTATATTGGCCAGTACCCTGTAGGCTCATGTCTAGACAGTTCTGACCATATAGGAACAGAGCCGAATTTTTGCTCTATATGTTTCCATCCAATACACCACCTGTGTTGTATGGCGTTGTAATTAGCACGACTCTATCAGCTCTAGAAATACTATTTAAAAAAATCCTCCAAAAAGATGTATTTCTCAGCCCGCGTTCTGCACCAACATTATGCACCAACAATCATTATTAGAACAACCCAGGATTAAGTTCAACTTGGTGCGAAGGCCACTCACATTCTGATGGTATATTTGCCGTTAGGAGCTTTCAACTTGCTTTTTCTTGCTCAGAGTGAATCTGTGAGCTATCTGGGTGTCCTTTTCTAACACTTTGGAACATTCTCCAATGTACCTAATGTTATACCCATCGTTTGTCTCCCAATTCCCAGCTTGAAATTCGGTCCATGCCTTCTTGAACTGGTCTATTTGCATTGCAATCTGATCTAAAATACGAAAATAATATTGGTAGGTATATATCTATAATTTTTGACCTGACACTTTTCTTAATTTTTAGTACTTAGTGAACAAATTAACTGATTAGCACCGACAACCTTTGATGGTAGGCCTGGGTAACACTGTGTTGAGTTGCTCCTTCGAGTTGATGCCGCTTTGTGAGTTGGTGAGTTATAACTCATATCGCCTCATGGAGCCGCACCTCAAATTGAACCTGTGGCGGAATAATTCTTGTAATCAGAACTTTTAGAAATTATATTAGTTGAAATTCCGATGGTTTCTATCATCGCTCGGAAATTGAGCAACAGTTTCAATTTAAGTGATTCATTCACGGTTGTTTTGTTTAGTCAATACTTTTAGGAAAACAAAATTAATTCGGTTATTAATGTTAGTTTTCGCGTACCATTTCAGCCACAGGGGTCGTTTTATATCATTGAATAGAGAGAGGATTGATAATTCGATTCAGTTATAGCAACGTGCATGAGTAAATTTGTCACAAAAAGTCACACGAAATTTGAATATCAGAAACTTAGGTGCAACTTTTTTCAACAATTTCATTTAAAAAATCCGTGAAACCTACAGAACGTCAATCTTTCAAGTTTCAACTGGCTTTACTTTGGAAGTTGGAATTTTTATTGAAGAGTCTGCAGTTGCGTAGAAGCGTTCACTTTCAAATCAACATTTAAGAAGCGCGCAAAATTCAGGATCTCATGTGATTTGAATGAGTTTTTGAAGGGTTGAAGAAATTTGGCGACATTCAGAGCGCACTGTTCTTTACTGAATGCACAACTCTGTTCTTTTCGTTTCTGAGTTTTTCGTTACAACGCATCGCATCTCACTGTGTCGTAATTTGCCCGTGTGTAGTAAACCCGGGACTGGAATTTTTACACCTAACAAAAAAAAAGGTCACTACATTTTTTATGAGTAACGTTTTACCAAATGAGTTACTCCGTCAACTCCTGAAAATTGACTGAGTTACTCATGCGTATTCGATGACTTGGATGATTCTGTGTTTTTGGCGGAAAACTCAGAATAATTTCTTCTCAGCTTTAATTAGTCCATCATAGGCCACATTCATGAGCCTGAAGACAATCTGCACCAATTCTTTGTTGTCTTTCTTACTTCTGCTTTCATTTTAGACGAGCTTCAATCGCCTTTCTGTGTTCTATTATTAAAATAATTTACAGCAGATGTTGATTACTGGATTTGGTTACTATAAAGTATTTATTCAAGTAAAAGTAACTGCAGCTTCACATTGTCAAAGTACAACTGAAAATGCTCTATCTAGTAACTGCTCCTTGAACTATGCAACACTGTATATCCAGGTAATTTGACACGGACGAGCGCCGGAATTATTTGATTTTTTAAGAGATTATTTTATGAATAAGTGCACGCCTAACGGTATAAAGTGGCGATCGAGATTCGGTGACTGACATTCTAGCTCCCAATGTGAAAGCCATCCCTCATATAAAGAAATAAAAGACTAAATCGGATTACAAGATTCCACCCCGGAATATATAAAGACACACTTTGTATGGAATGGCAGCCATAAAACTGATTTATGCAAGAGAGTTTCCATCAACTGTAGCTTTTAGGCCTGGTTTAATGATGTGCCAAGGATGGGAAAGATGGGCAAACAAATATAATAGTGTTTTCTGGTACCGGACGATAACGCCCTATGTTTTCCCATGTCACAATGGTGCGATTTTTAATCTGAAACATGCATATTTTTAAAATATATAATGATAAATATCAAGTCAATTAAATAAATAATAAGGAAATATCAACTTGTGCATCAGACTAGAAAAGGAATATACTAGATCAATGTCTTCTATAATGTTTTTCTAGCTACACATAATAATAATAATAATAATAATAATACCCTCTTCAAAACATTTCTTTGTTCAGTGAAATATGCGATTTCATTAATAATTAACAATAAAAACAAAGAGGAAAATGCAATTAACGAAGTGTCATCCGACTGTGTTCATACAGCTCGTACAATCTCGTCATTATTGATCGATGGTTCGGTTAGTGACTGGTTGATACCAGATGGGCTATTCTTCGTCAAAAAGTTCTATGTACTTTACCGAAACACTGTTCTTCTCTTTGCTGTCAAGAACTATCTGGTTGTTATTATTAACTGTTACAGTTAATCTTCATTTTTTATGGATGCCAGCTTTAAAATGATCCTCTTGGGTTTGAAGCTGTTCTAGTTGGAAGCATTCACGTTTGAGCCATTCGTTTCTCGCTATTCTAATGTTCGGTCTAATGAATCGTTGTTGCAAACTGCTTTGTTCTTGAGCTTTCGACGATCGTCCCTTAACAGCACGATCTCGGCTGTCATCTATTTCTGCTTTTTGTTCTTTACTTTGTATCCTAATCTTTTGGCACAAATGTATGAATTTTGTCAACAGACTTGCATCATCTGGTTTGTTGGGCGACACACGCACATCAGCATTAATTTCATTAAAACAATAATTATCAGGAAAATCTCAACAAACATGAACTATCATTTAAACTTGTTCAGCGCATAGGCACCAACATCATACAGTTTACTACTACTTTTTTACCATTATCAGGTTATTTGAGTTAAAGTTTAAATACCGTTTAGTAGGGGTTGATTTCTTATATTTCAAAGATTCGGAATAGTTTAGATTGTTCTTTATTAGCATTTACAGGATGTTCTATGATGTAAGGTCACTAATTAATAAGCGCAAAATTCAAACCGAATAGGGTTCAAACTTGAAAGAAACTTTTGCCATAAAGTGAACTGCTTTCATAGTAGGTATATTGGTGCACAATTTTAATTATATAATCATATGCAAATTGACTAATAAGCTTGCGGTGGATTGTTAACATAAGTTGTACAAGAAACATATTATCTTTAATGTCATATAAGTAATTGGTATAAATGTCTGTTTTTTATTTGTCAGACTGAAATATTTGTATGTGTAAACTCACTTGCCTGACTCAAACTTATTTGGGTCTTCATTAAGAATCCTATTAGCAATAGCCGGAAAGGATTTTTGTTTAATCGTTATTCTGCACCGCCATTCGCTTACGCCACTGACATTCTTTCTACCCTCATCTTCCATGTTTTTTTCTCATGGCCGATCACATGTTGGCCCCAGACTTGCTTTGGGGCCGATCTTGGCTGTCATCGTATTTCATCGGGCCCCTCCTGATGGCTTTTCTAAAAATGATCAAAAGACGCCCCACATTAGATAAGGTTAAAAGCATTCTCTGGAATGTATAGTTGGCCGTAAAAATGCTGATCAACCTGTTATTTGATTTATATAACCGAGTTCGGTTCCAACGGCGTAAAAGTTCAGATATTTTATTGCCGATTAAAAGCACACATAATTAAGTATTTCCCAGAGCAAATTAGAAATAAATATCCAATGAATATCTCGGCTATTTTGCTATCGTTCATAAAGTTGTTAGAATTACTACTGCTGCAAATTGATTTGACTTCTAAGTCAGGTTATTATTAAGTTCATGTAATAATAAATTTGTCAGAGATTTTATGGGAAAAATTGTGTTACATTAGGAAAAAATGAAGTTGTGAATATGAAAGGTCTTTCAATACGGTTTTATGATTTTATTTGGAAAAGGCAGAGCATATTTCATGTAACACATACCAAGGGTCGTTTTACGATTATAATCCATTCACGGTGTTATTATGGAGCGAATTTTAAAATTGCTGAAATAAACATATATTTTATTAGTAATATTTTTTAACGATAGCTCCTCTGTTCCATTTATCTATAAATCCCATTTGAACTGAACGAGAAAGATGGACTTTATTTGAAAGCATAGCTGGCAAATCGTCGTAAATTCCTCTATTGGCGCAAATATGTTATTTGAATGTGCCAGTTATAAGTTTATGATAGTAACTCCCAAAATAAACTTTTCTTTGATAACGTCACAGTTCGTTGGTGATGTCAACTTTCTTTGGAAGTTTATGTGATCTCGATGCTATTATTCGATTAAGAGTAAACTAAAAATGGGTTTGTAAAAGCTGACCTAAAAATAAACACATATCGTCAACAAGTGTTTAAGATATTTGCGTCAAATTGAAGTACCTTTATCTTCACCTTCATCTTTTGAGTTAACGAATATGATTATGTAATACCTAAATCAGGCTCAACTCATATGTTTTTTTCTCGATACAATTTACTTGGCTCCAAGCTAAGCACTAAATCTGGCTCAATCGTAAATGTCATCGGGTTTTCCCTCTTTGTTCTGTTCCAATGAAATACTGAGTAAATTGTCAGATCGTATTAAATAACCATGCATCCTGCTGATATGGATATTAAACCAAACGAGATTCGTAGGGGGTCCAACTTTATATACAGGCCACGGCTGTATATTCTCCTCACTGACGTTTCTGAAAGCCAATTTTGAATATTTGATCTTATGGCGAGTTTTCACTGTGATAGTAAAACAACTTTGGTAAAGTTTTAAAGGGTTTAAAGAATATTTGTCATCATAATCACTATTTTCCTCTTGTATCTACTCTAATTATATTGTATATATTCGTGAACCTTTAATGATTCTTTATTCGCATTTTGTTCGCTTATAAATGAAATATTATCTTGGTGAATGTTAAGTTTTCGTAAACGTGAATTAAAAATAAATCGGTCAATGGTCTGAAAAATTGCGACTATTCGCAATTGTTACGTACATATTATGTTGAAACAATTGATGCAAACATATTATGTTCAATTTAATGTGATTCTGCTGGAATGACAATAAATAACTCATTGTAAACTGTGGCAACAAATGACGAATGCTGAAAAATTCTCTTGTGTACCAGCACCTCTGAGGTACCTGGGCCAGATTCCATAAAAGAAGAGCCCCAAAATAATGCAGAAACAAAAATGGTTCCATACAGCAAAACCGCTGAAGAGCAAAATGATTGGTGCAGACTTGAACTATTCCTAAAAGCATCTTCAATTAAGACTATTTAGTACAGCCGTTAATCTAATAACGAAAAGGTGCGGCTCCAAAGAAGAAGGTACAAGAGCAGGTGAAAAACCCTGCCATCAGCAGGGACGGATCCAGCTTTCAAGTCAGGTGTCATGTAATAGATACTCAGTATTTTGTTGTCTATGAAATTTGAAAAATTATCGTTAATCGACATAAACCCAGCACAGGGGGGTGGTCAAGACATAACATTGGTATCGGTGGATAGAAAATTGAAAATTCGATTCATTTATAACAACATGTGTGATGAAATTTGTGCAGTTTTGCCCCAGAAAGAGAAATTTGAATATCAGACATTTAGTCTTTAGGTTTGAGGAAGAACGCTCATTTTTACATGATTCCAGATTAACTTTGTTGCCTCTTTTAGATGACTGATGTCCTTTTTAGAAAATGAAATATTGATGAAGAAATGTTGGCAGCTTTCTCAAAAAAGTCTTGATTTTAGGTTTTATATTTGCGTGTTTTCTGTATTGTACTGTATTGTACTGTGTTGTAGCCTAAACCGACTAAGAACTGTGCTTTGCAATCTGAAAGCAAATAGAGGAATATCGTCAATCCCATATCCATATATGAGTAGTGATAATAATCAAGAATTCTTTTTTCAAGGATATAAAGTTTCCTTGACTGTTGATTTTCTGTTTGTTTTATTTTACAAATGAGTGAATTTTTATTGTGTATTCAGCTGAGTCTTTCCGCACTAATCCACTAATCAATTCAGACCCTAGCTAAAAGTCAATGGTATAAATTTCTTTTAAGTGGCAGCAATAAACGTCTCTAAGGGGGCAGTAAACTGGGTTGAAATAAGATATTCCGATATTAGACCTGAAACTCACTCGTGTAAATTGAGCCATGTGATGCCAGTGAAATCCTATAGGCAGAGGCGACCTTTATAGATAAAATGAAGAATTGTCTGCCAAGATTCTTTTGTGTGTATTTTTATTGGTTTTATTCATTTCTGTTTGGTTCATTTGCATTAAATTGGTAGTGAAAACTCAACTTTCATTCGATGTGATCCGACTAACGTTCTGTTACAGGCCTATAGCAAGGAGAACAAAATCAAGGAGTTATTTTTTACGTTAATTGTGTTATCAAGAGATTTAATTTATCAGCATTCGTTTGGTAAAACGTTGCGTATAATATCCATATTTTTGGCGAGCTAGTTTTTCGGTAAATCCAATAACTCCATACAATAATGTTTTAAGTATTTATTTCTGCATTAGCTGATTTTACAAATAACACTGGACAAAATATGAACGATCAACCCCACTACTATGAAGACACAATCAATAGAAATCGAATGACAATAATTCTCTCTGAACTCTGATGAAGTGATTTGATTGAAGCAAACCTGAAGCTACTCCGTCAACTTCGTGTCGTAATATAACAAATCAAATACAAGAAGATGACCTTTACTAAGAGATACTACAATTTGCTGTTTCTTGTCCACTCCTCTCACAACATCGCTGACAAAGTTTTGGGTTACAGAGAAACAACGAAAAGACAGCTGATTTTATACAAATTTGCATTGCTTTTAGCACCGTGTATTTGAATGACTTGGATTTTTCAACCAAATGGTTTAAACTGAACTCAAATGTGTAAATTGGTATAAAAGAAACTCGTATGAGTGTCAGAATTTTTCTAAATTAATTGTCGCGTTTCCACTTCTTTTGATGTACTTTTCCATATTATGCAATATTTTTTATTCTTGCCACTGCTACTAGGCAATTTTGCCAGCTTATCCTGGAGAAGGTCCTAGATGGTCAAGCCTGTTGCTCTTCTTCTTCAGCTTTAATTCATTATAAAATAATTATTTCTTTTCTATCGACAGACTGAGAATCGATCTGCCGACCCACAGATTACTACTAGTTTGCAGGTCTATTTGTACAACTAGCATGCAGGCAACCATAATTGTTGTTTTTTTATAAAGTGGCCTATTAGGTAAAACTGAATTCGATAAACTACCTTTTTCGGCATCGGATCTGTTGAAATGTTAACAAATAACGGTATAGTTGTTGTCTTTAAACACTATGGCATCTTTATCAACACCCAATCTATTCACGGGTGTCTGAAACACGCTAAAAACAAAGGGTATACAACTGCCTACCGTCGTCATGAGATGTTCTCAGAAGATCGCCGACAACCGACTTTTGTTTACTTATAACGGCTCGGTTTGTTTTAACAGAACACTCGGTGCAAATACCTTTTGAAAATTGAATTGTAAACAAACGTTAAAAATAAATTTGTGAGCCAGAGTAAATTTACTCACTAACACGTAAATGTTTGAAATGAGTTTGGCATAATAGATTTATGTCTTTTTAACAAGTCCGTTTCGAAAATTTGGTGATATTGATTTGTCAAATATTTAATAGCGATTTCTCTATTACAATTTCTTCATTATATTTTGTGCTGATTTTGGATTATTATCAGTCATGAATAATTTTTTACGTTAACACTTACTTTAGAACCAAGTTATTCGAGAGTGTTTAAACCACACATCCATTCTTTACGTATTAAGTTAATTATCTAAGTTACGTAAAAATGTATAAGTATTCTAAAAGTCCTAACTGAGGCCCGGTTTAACGGTTAGCTTCCAGCTAACGGTTAGCTGGTAGCTAAATACCAGAAAAGTGTTTATCAGTCCCCTGGCTAACTCTGACTAAGTTTAACTCGTTGTAACTGTAACTGACACCTAGAAGTGCCAGTTTAGTAGTTAGCTGGAGGCCAGGTGTCCGATTTTAGGTTAGTTTTGCACTTTTCAAACTATTTTGAAGTCAGCCACTTTTAATATTATTGCTTTTGGAGATTTTACATTGTATGTCAACTATTCGTAAAATGGACATATAAATAGATATTCTGGATGTATTCAGTGATGATGATCAAGATCTACTAGAATTTCTAAAGTATGAACGAAGACTTTAAACTGTAAAACAACGAGCCAACCCAACATCATCAACCTGTATTAATCTACTCCTGGACATAGGCCTCTTCCATTTCCTTCCATGTTGGCCTGTTTTGTGCTGGGAGTATCCAGTTCTTTCCCGCTAGTTTCTGTATGTCGTCTCACCATCTTAGCATGGGTCTGCCCATAGAATAAGGCTTATATAGAAACAACTCTTACTCTTGGGAAAAGTGTGCCGACAAAGTGGTGCCCCTGGTGGTGGCCCTGGTGGCTGCGAAATAAAGAATTCTTCCTATTTTTTTCCTAAATTTCTATTTTCCATTTGTTTGTTTTTTGATTGAATAATAATCTAAAGTGATTTCTACTTACCCAACTCACAAATTTTTGAGACTGGTGTTAAGGGCACAGGCTCACCTTAACATAAGGGTGGCAGTTAAGTGACAGAATTCGTTTGCACCACTGTCACCTAGCGTTAAGGCGAACCGTAACAGGCAAATAATTTAAGGGGAAGATGAAATGCCGCTTAAGTGGAACCTAAATTCAGATTCCAGTCAGATTTAGACTAACCTCAAACAGAACTGTTATTGCATAATTTTGCAGTTGCAGTATTTTGTTGCAAACAAGCCCACTTGTCATTACCAACCGATAATAGTTAGTATATTCCGTGTACTAAACCATTTTATGATGAATGTGTTAAGTAATGATCTGTTATTTGATAATGATGACAGCGAGCATGTGCGAGTTCCTAGACTAGTTTACGAGAGAACACATTATTTGATAGTTTGATGATGTTCTGTTTTTTCAACGTGTTCCGTCTCACAAAGTACACCGCACTTTTCATATTGAACCTCATAGAATAGGAAGGTTCTCTATCTATTTATATGTACCTCTCGTATATTTAAACGATATCTGTTACTTTCTGTTTATAGTCGATGGATGATATAGCATAAGGCCGTATTTATCAACTCAGTTACAACACCTTGCAAACCGTGCATAGCAATTATTCAACGAGTCGCATATACGGATAAGAAATATAATTGAACGGATATTTGGTATCTGGAAAAGAGGATTCCCAGTCCTTGCATACGGTTGTCGTCTAAAAATAGATACGGTCTTAATGATAAAATAATTGAGTAGAGATCAAAATGAGGAACAGCGACCTGATCATGAAGATATTGAACGCTTCATACATCTTATGCAAGAAGATGAAGTACCTAACATAAGCGACATATATTACAGAAACAATATTTTGTTGCAAGGGAATCAAACTAGGAACTGATCCTACTTTAGATTCATTGGTAAATAGCAATGAATTGAATTGAAAGTAATGCTTTTGATAAAAGATCAAAATTATTAAATAACAGTTCATTATTAAATTAAAATAACTTATGATGCATTACTAAAACAAATGGAAAGTAGCATTATTTGCTTAAGTCTTTTTTAAGTATTCCAATTTTAACTTTTCCTACTGAAACTCGAGCATGATTTTGTCCTGCTCTATTTTGGGTACATTGTTTTGAAGCTCCTCTTCATAACATTGCATTGTTCGCTTCTAACTGGTAGTCTAAGGTTTTTCGTTATAGGAAAAATGTAGTCCGTTTTTTATTTTCAAATGACACCATCTTTAATAATATATTATTTATTAGTCACATTTGAGATGTAAACAGTAACGGTGAACTCGCATTAAGATAAAGGTTATTTTGGAAAGAAAAGGCGGGAGCAAAAGCATCCCAATTAATTGGGATCTTCGGTTCTTTAAGGATATATGCGAGTTTTCCAAATGCTGCCCATGCCAAAATTATTCTCCTCCTTATCTCGGCTGTCTGGTTGTCTTTGCGTAGCCTGATGCTGTGTCCCAGATATATATATATATTCTTCTACTAGTTAAAGTGTTTGGTTATCTTGGTTATCAATAATGACATTGATGTTGGTGTTGTTTGAGCTCAAGATCTTCGTTTTCTTTAGGTTCATTTCTACCCAGGCTTCCACTACAAGCCAACCCATTCGATGATTATGATAATACGAATTTTTTCAACCGCTTTTGATTGAAAAAAACTACAGTTCTAATGATTTTAGAACACATTGAGGACAATTTAGAGACTCCTACAGATTGGAAAGCTTATTACTGTTTTTACTGCATGTACGATGGATACGCGCAATATCCATGGTGGAATGAGTGGAAGTTTTGCGGCAAGAAACCCAAACTCTTTTGTAATTTGATATATTTAACGGAGTTGCCTGTAGCCACTGAAATCTGAAAACCAAGCACAACAATGAAAATAATAGCCAGTAAAGGAATCCTTATCGCTTCCATCCCAACCAACAATAAGACCGAACGGTAGTGGCAACCCTTTTGCGGCAAACGTTTCTTTGTTAGGACAATTTATTTTTACAACCGTTCTGTATTCAAATTTATGCAGCCCTCCGACTTTTATGGATGTGCGAAACTTTGGTTTCCTTTCAGATGTTATATCCTGCCGTTGTGGCCTGGTTTCAACCCATGCCGTACTTCATCAGAAGAATTGGCAATCGTTCAGTTAAGTAGAGATTTCTATTCATTCATAATGAATTGAATCATAAAAGCACGCCGGGTCAAGGAGTAAGTCTGCAAAGATTAAATACCTAATGAAATAAGATGCAGAAGCGCGTATTAAATTCATAAGCATAACAATAAAAATCGTAGGAGTCTTTTCATTAGTAGTAAGTAGCTTTAAAAGAGGTCTCTTCGACCTTTCTGAAACACACTAATGACACGTCTCTACTTTGGATCAACAGACTTCGCCGAAAAGAAGCCGATAAATTTGCCGAAGAAATTAACACTTCCTAACGAAATTCCCTATGTTGATATGATGAAACCTTTTTCGTTAAGGCGTTGCGTTTGTTAAATTTACGGGTGTTATTTCGTTAGTATAGATATAGGCTTATTACAAATTTTGTTTAGAAATAAAGATTTGTGAATGCCAGTAATTAATTAATTTTCATTATAGCTTCAAATACCTTGGCCTTTTTTGCTGTTTTGTAAATCTATTGGAATCGCTAATAAATGTTCCCAATTTCTATGGAAGATAAAATGTAAAATGAAGACGCATTTAATATGTGTTAAAGCTTAAATTAAATTAAATTGTCGACTATCCCCTGCAGGCAAGAACAGCCACAACAAACGATTTAATGAACATGAATTGATCATTATTTCTCACATATCCCTGGTATCTTCTCCAATATGTCAGCCTGTGTTTAAAATAAACGGCCAAGTTTCTTCTCAGTTTCAACTGACGGACTTCAAGATACAGACTTTTCTTTATACGGTTTTGACAAGTAAAACCGATTCTTTGCATGTTTGTAGCATCGACAATATCAACACGGTCGTTATTTTTCCTTTTTTCCATCTCAAAGTGGTGTTTGGATTGGAACTATGTGTCGAGTGTTTATATTAGTGTTTCTAACAGTTTATGAAATATAAACTATTAGGATCGTTAATGGACTACTCGAGTTTTCCAAGCTTGTTACAAAATGAAGTCGTTTAAAGGACATGTGGTGTATGAATAAACTATTTTGTTAAAGTTAACGTGAGTGTTTATATTTCCGAAAAGAATCCCGCCATGTAAAGTGGTGAAAGATGATTGCAGTAAATGGTGAGTACACATATTTTTATCCAAATGGTGTTGTTTTATGAATATAGTGAATCACGTTTTACGATCAGCAGCAAACAATATTTTCTTTGTTAAATTTTTCCAAAACTTTGCAGATTTTATCTGTTCCTTTTCTTTCCGTTGCTATTATTTACCTACATCGTTCTTGAGCAGAAATATTCAGAAAAATGTATGTATGTCAAGGTCTCACTAGCAAACAATTGAAGGGGTAGACGAATGAAAACTGTTAAGTAAAAATTTGTTATAATAATACAAGACAAAAAACCACACTAACTGTTGACTTGAACAACCATTTTTGTTCAGAACTAATTGAGTAAAAATGAATGAAACCTAATTTCGAAGAACATGAATGATTTGAGAAATGTGTTCTTTGCACTAGCGTAATGATCTTAATGTTAACTCCTTTGGTGTTATGGTATGGTTTGTTTTAAATCATTAATAGTTGTTGTTGCCATATATGTATTTGAAAATAGCCTAATCAGAAGCTAAAATGTTTCACCCTTACCAACACCATGGAGCATTTTGCGACTGGTATTTGCAGGTTTTGGTTTGAACACTAGCAGAGCACTGAAATAGGCATGACGACAGTATAAAAGGATCAAAGAAATATTGCTTTTAGAGAAAAAATATGTTGAAAAGATTCTAAAAATTGACTCATTCCTAAGAAAAATTATTATTTTTTTCAATTCAAGACAATATTTTTGATATAATAAAAGTATAAAAGTTCCGGGACATGCCGGAATACAGGGCAACGTGGTGGCTGACACCCTGGCAAATATCGGTAGACAACTCAATATACCAAAAAAAACCGGCCTAGATAACAGAAACATAAAATAAAAGACAATATCCTTCAGGCATTTAAGAACGATTGGGCACAGATAACGAGAAGCAAAGGCTCCTCTTACAGATCCATACAGGAAACATTCCCTAAGGTCAATTGGTTT
>NW_026017110.1:21160256-21215997 GCF_020466585.1 Dendroctonus ponderosae
AAAAAAAAAAACACTATAATATTACTGCTAGTGAGTAAGACTTTAGAGGATCAGGGGCACAAGCCCGCTTACTGGACCTCTTACGTGACGAGCCTGCAAAATACCCCTAGTTGGTTGTGCCAAAAAAAAAAACCCAAAGAAGAAGAAGAAGAAGAAGAAAAGTATAAAATGCAGCAGTCGGCCATATCGCTTGACGCGCCAATCAGATCGCATGACGTCACGACCCTTGAAGGAATAACGCAGCCTATGTATCAGTTGTGGTAATAACCTGGTAATAGTCCTATCGCATCAGTGTATTTGTTATTTATTCGTGGTTTTGTGCTAAATAATCGAAAGGAATCAACTGCTAAAGAAATTAACAACGATGGAAAAAGGATTTATCAAGGCCAACAGCTGTTACTTGCCAGAGTTGATATATTAATGTTAGAGGAGTTTTTTGCATACAATAAAGACTTTTCCTTACCTGAGTTCGTAATGTGAAAACTTCTTTGCAAGTATAATATAATTCATCTTTAGTGCTAACGATAATTTTATTCACGCAAGCCTTTTATAACACTTGTTTTTATTCATATCATGTACAATATCACGTACAATTTTTTGATGAAAACATGTGTCACATTTGCTGTATAAAAGTATAGAGTAGAAAATTTAAAAAGTATATTTATTTAATTAACCGTCTAATCTGATTACCCGTTCAATGTGAATCCTCAAGCTAGCTATTTGTTTTGTATCCTTTTTTTTTCGGTGAAGTTTGGGAAATGCTCTATTATGCGCTCCCAGAGCTGGTGGTCTGTCGCTCTGGGTTGTGTGGGACTCCAGCTAAGCTGTTTACCCATAAAACCCTTTCCTCACCACCTCGGCGGTTTTATGGGTTTTAAGGTTTCGATTTCGATTCCGATATCATTAGGCAGCCGAAAGGAGAATAAATAGTCTATAGGGAATGATAATTGTAAGATTATTAATATAATGTTTATGTTATCGATATTTAATCTCAAAAAACATTCTGAAATACTCCCTATCAATCTAAACCAAATATTTACATCAAAGTGATCTTCACAAAAATTACGTTTTGTATTTCTGCTTATATCTGATGGTTTTCGCCTTGCGAGCTTTAGCCATTGATCTCTCACTATTTTCTTGATTGGGATGAAAACAACTAATTTATTAGGTCTTATTATTGATGTGTTTGTGCATAGAGAAATCGCACAGCAATAAAATTTGGAAGTCATTTTTAACACTCAAAATGTATAATATTTTGTGAACTTCCCTCCTTAAGCATAGGCACCGTGCACACTGAATGAGGTCGTGACGTCACCAGCAGACGATATGACACCCACGAGCGTTTTCGCGCCTTATATGAAATGGCAAGATAAAAATGCCAAATAATTGCATAATTTTTAGTACGCAGTTCGTACGACGACGAATTGACAGATCTCCAACCAATAGAAACACTTTCGTATCATCATACCATCGTATAAACGGTTGAATGGGACACGGGCTTAACCTGTGCGGAAGTCATAGCAATCATTGTTGGTGTCATCAGCAAAGCACAATATTTTCACATTTTCCAGTGTGTTTAGCTGCCATTGAATATGTGTCATGCAAAAATATGACAAACAAAATAAACCTTTTAGTCAGAAGTGTCTTAATTTCATTATTTTATTCCTATAACAAAAATTGAAATGGTGAGTAGGAAAATGTATAGATACATTTAAATGTATTACAGCATACTTTCAAGAAAAATATCCTACTCCTCGGTTTCTGTCGACAAACTAGCTGAAATCAGGTTCAAAAAATCTGGGCATAAGAGATAAAACCCCTTCTCCGGTTTCAATCCCCCCATGCTGTTTAGACAGTAAACCCGCGTATATCATTTTGACAGCTGCCTGAATCACCGACCAATCAAACGACTTGCGCCTTTATCGATCCACGTTTGAATCAGACTCCCTGTGGACGCAAAGGCCTTATGGAAAGTAGCACCGACATTTATCTACATTCAGAAAAATACACAAATTTATCTGATATAAAGCATCCCTATTAATTTGTTTAAGTGCATTTTTGCTGCTTAAACAAGGGTGGTGCTGTTTCTGAAGCAACTCTGGGGTGCATGTACTATAACTAGTATATTCTGAACACACAAAAAAACGCGGTTACAGTCTTCAGATTAGTTTTTCAATAAAATATTTTATGAACTTTTTTTTGCTCCTATGTCTCTACAAACATACGCTAATTATTTAACTGTATAGAATTTTCATATACAGTTCAAGTTACATTCTACCCGAGAATCCCTGTCAGATGTTCATTTGCGTCTTTTTAAAGTATACCATTTTAAAAAGATTAAACTAAAAGGTCAAAAAAGTTATGAATATTTGAAAAATCAATCTATTGCCGTATGTTGAATTACTTATGCTTTCAAATCTGCAGATGCATCGCATTGTGAACCGTTGCTGCTCAACAGTGTTACAATTTTATCATTAGACATTAATCAGATTTATTCAATACATCGCTGAAATCGATAATCACTAAATCATGTCAATTTTTCAGAACTGATAATTTTATGTTTTCACTTCTTGCTTTAATTTGTTCATTTCTCCTATTAAGAATATATTTCAACATTTCAGTTCATATAAATGAAAACTTTCGAGAGACAAGAACGAGAAACACAGCAATTTTTCTGATATTTAATTTTGTCAAATGGCACAAGCTACGTGAAATATATAATTAAATTAGGGTTGATAGCAATTGTGAGATGAATCGTTGGACCGAATTCAGTCGTTCTCATGTAATAACTATGATCTGATAATGTATCGCCTATAACGGACTGATTTATAGCCAACCGTTGGGCGTATACTAAGTAAAATTTATTACTTCAAAAGCGGGACTTACAAAATGGCTCGTAAATATAAAGGCGCTTGAAAAGTACCAAGTTACCGAGAGATATAGATGGGCTTAATATTCCGGTCTGAAACTGGTTTCCACATGAAATGTTTCTGAATATTTAACACTTGACTTTCCTACAGGTAACCATCTATTATTTGCCCAGAAGGAAAACTCGCAAAAAAAAGCTGTAGGTTTTAGAACTATTTTAGAATATTTCAGAGATATTTTTGAAAATTATGGTATTTTTTTTAAATATTTTATAATTAAATTAACAATTATTATGACGTTGAAAACGTAATTAATAATGATTTAATCTTCTTCTTCTTCAGCTTGTGTTCGTTCACTCCTGGACATAGGCCTCTTCCAATGACTTCCATGTCGATTTGTCTCGGGCGGTCTTTATCCAATTTTTAAATCTAATATAGCCTAATAGTCTTTCTATAGCTGTGCAAAATGAACGTTGATTTTGATCTTCGATAGATACCGGTGAGAATCTGTTTAATGCTTATGTTCCTATAAAATACGTAATTATTGGATCGAATTATTTATCGTGTAAAATTAAGGTGTGATAATGAAATGTTTTCCTGTTTCTCCTGTGCAAATTACAACTAACTAGTGAAATAAATCCGCTTGAAATGGTCTTATGCTTGGTCGAATGAAAATATTGCTTAAAGTACTCAGTACTCAAGAGTCCTCTTGCAAAGAGATCTATCTATAAATATAAATTCTACAGAAGCACAATTTTAAAATTGTATTTACCTAAATCCCTGATTATTAGCTGAGTCATAATTATTGGCATGATTTATTGCCAAATCTAAAAATGGTTACAATGGCAGCATTCTGATGTAAAAGTTCGCCTGAAAAGGATTTTCTTTTTACGCTTTTAGTAAAATTATATTTTAATGGAATATGGCTGCTATGAATTTCCGTTATGGTTACTTAAAAGGTCGTAATGTGCATTTTAGTGCCACTTCCTTTTAACCTTAAATATGTAGACCATCGTAACGCACAGGGTGTGAACCGACGCGGAGCCCTTATATTGTACTGCACTAAAATTGTATTTTTAGTACCCAATCCACTTAAAGTGGTAAAAATAATTTAACTTCTGGGTTAGGTAACAAGGAAACAGATCGAAGAGGCAGGACGAAATACAACACTTGAACCTATTTGTAATATAATTTCTTAAATTAACACCATCTGATACGTAAAAGTTTAGTTTGTTTGCTTTTCACTTTTTCTGTTGATTTTCTGATTTTCTCGATTCTGTTTAAACGAACTGATGCCAATGTAAATATAGGTTCAACACATAAAGAGTATAGTTTACGCTGGGGCATTCCATATTAATATCTACCTGTAACATTCCATATTTGTTATCGTTGTTTATATCTATATTTAAATATTTATGAGATCGTAATTCGATGAGCTGTTAATTCTAGAAAACACGACGGTACTCCCGTACCAGCGATTAACGAATTTCGAAGGCTCAAAATTCATAAATGAATTGATACGAAAACATTTGTTGAACATTTTCTCTTCTGCAAATAAATAATGTTCTTAATTACATTAGGCAGATATGAAAAATATTTCTAAGCCCTTAAAATGTTTTTCTCGCTACCATATGTTTACTCTCGGATACCTTTACATGTACCTAACAAATTAGTAGGTGCCTTGTCAAAACAATTTCTTTATGATGCAGGAAACCAAACTCGATCCTTTGCGACTCGAGATAAAAATGTACTTCAGAGCATTTGTACATTTCTTCGTCGCTAACTACTAACGCAAACTTTTTCTACAGAAAAAAGGTGAGATGTTTTTAAATTAGTTAGGGACAACTTTCTCAAACACATTTTCGACGACGATTTAACCTTTAATACAGTATCCACAGTATTGTGAATGTAGGGCCTATTGTGTCTCAGGACGTTTAAAACTGTCCGTTTTATGTCACAAATAACTGCAGTTTGAGCAGCAATAGAATAAGGTTTAGAATGCACAAATTTTATTTGGAAAAAAACTGGAAATGTAGCAAAATTTGCTACGAGTCGTTTGCTATGAAAAATTTGGCCGACTTTTGTTTAACCATATTTATAAAGAATGCCTGTTTTCTTCATGAAAATGGGCTAAATATTATCACCGAGCGGTCGATTCAAGAATAAAATGTTATAATTCGTTTTCTGAAAAGAAAATTACAACTTCTAAATTTTCACGAAAATTGCGAGCAGAAAAATTCTATAAATACGCTTTTGAAATAGATTGAGTTACACCAGTTAAGTAAGTATAATTATATAAAGGTTACGTAAGTAGATTAATCTCTTGGCGAGAACTTAACTGAAATTCACGTTTTTCTAGTACACAGAGTATGTAAAAATATCTTTCAGCAGTACCAAACAAACTAATCGACCAGACGTCCTAAGTTGAGTGCCGGTAAATAAGAGTAGACAATGTGTTCTGAAAAAACCCTTAAATGTCATAAGCTTCAATATCCGATAAAACATGTCAGCGCTTTTCTTTAAAAGATGCTGGGAAAACATTCAGAAAAACCATCAGAAGGAAAGAGGCGGTTCTTGTCATATCGCTGGTTAAGAAAGATGCAAACTTTTATAATGCATTTTAATGAAGTGTTAGAGGCGGCAAGATTAAATGAAATTAATTTATTTCCTGTACCGCTGGCTAGCATAAACTACTAATTTTATTACATTTGTCACTTACATGGGTTTTTGTGATTTAGATGTGCAATGAATAACATTGCGTTCCTCCAATCCAGTCAAATGTAGTTCCTGACATTGCAGTTCACTTGCTCTGTATGAACCCCACTTGAGTAGTGCAAAAATTAATGATTAATTTTCGAATGTATTTGTACTTGACGATGTGCAGACAGTGTTTAAAATGGTTTAATGGACAATTTTGAGATTATTCGCATATTGAAAGATTACAAAAATGGCAGTGTAGACTTGTTCATTACAAACAATTTTATTTTGAAGCACTTGCGTGGTGAAAAATTGCTTCGACCAATTTACTGCACCTGATCGTAACCCATTAATACCGTTTTGCTATTTTCGCTCATGGAGACAAGCAGTAAGTCCAGCATCGAAAACCCCCCGATCTAAGTATACTTATAGTTGCGGATCCGCTATATCCCCATCATCCAATCAAGGTTGAAGATTTTCAGATGAAAACTATTCGTGATTATAAAGCCATGGTTGGCTTTATAATCACGAATAGTTTTATCGAAACATGACCGGACAGGTTTTGGCATGTTCAAATTCTTCTAAAGCAGTTCTCTGGTTTTCAGTGATTTGACTCAGCAGAGGGCGACAAATACAGTTTAATGAACTTCCTACTATTTGATGGTGGTTCAACAAGCCTTCAAACAAGCAAACGCACTCAAACTTACTTCTTTTGTTGCTTGTTATGCTCAAATAACAGGCAGATAAGCCAACTAACTTGGTTTTCAAAGGGTATTATATTTGAACAAATGTTGATAAAATAGATACAGCCATTTTCTACTTAAGAAAAGGTTGACCAATTTTCAGAAAAATCACCATAGTACCTAGGTACCTACTGTAAAAATAAAACCAATAATACGCTGTGTATAAAGTATGCATTAGACATTTATAAACACAAAGGCCCGCATAACTAAAATTTAATTTGAGTATGCATATTTTAATGAATTCAAGAAGAAAAAGCCAAATTGCTCAAATTGAAACACTGGTATCTTGAATTGAACCTATAAAATATTTCACAACAATAAGCAGTACATAATCAGACAAACTAAAATGACATTTACGGGTTATAAAACTGAAAGGCAAATAAGCTTTTGCTATTTAAACGAAGCCTTTAGCCCTTCCAACCAACTAATATACGAACGCACAAACATGACCAAAATTTCGGAAAGACTAATACACTTACAGACAAAATGGACAAACAACCCTCACAACTGGACCATACTGAATCCCCTTTGCCTAACAAGACGGGCAAAACATTCCCGTTTTCGTACCCCAACAGATACTTTACTAGAATATCTACAAACGCAACTGAACTAACGACTAAGACCTGTTTGTTTTGTGGGCCAGGAATTTTTAATTTTTTTTTTGTCACTGATTGAATTATACCAGTGTTAGGAATAGGACCTAATTTTAGAATAAGCTAGGCTAAGACATATATGTACTACTTAAGGGCAGAAAGACCGATTGGGTCGATAGCCTTTTTCTATAGGAAATAAAGATTATTTATATATATACGAAGCCTTTATTCATTCAGGAAAAAAGTTTCTTTCTTGTGTTTAAGCCTACACAATTGCAGTGAAACCACCTACCATCAAAGTTGCTCTTATTTACTTATGGGGTTCAAATGTCCTTACAAACTTCCATAAAATTTTCCTATTAACTTGCCGTTAAAATGTCTCGCATAAAATTAAGACGCCTGCTGCGGACTTAACTTCGCTATGAATGTTCATTTAACATTGGTTCAATATGAGCAACTTTACCCTATGCAATGGACCTTAAGCGGGAGAATATGAGAAAAGTGAATGTGTGAATGATGAAATCTAAATTACTTCATTACCACATCAGTAGATACCTTTAGTTGTATGATAAATTTAATGCAATTATTAGTTGTGAGAAGGCATTATGGCACAGACATTTAAATAATATAATGGTTCGGGAATGAAAAAACATTCTAGTTTTAAAAGTATTTCTCAAGCTGATTCGAGTGATTAATTTACAGTCAAGTGCTGTGCTTCTTAATACACATGTAGGTACATATCTTAAGGAAGAAAAAAGTGATTTTTAATACTGCATCCACTGCATGAATACTGAAAGAACCAATCTGTTTTTTTCGACTTCGCTTGTTTTCTTCTATCAAGTGGGTATTAAAATTCGAATACAGTAATAATGAAAACGGGTCGGGACACATGTGTGAAGCTTTAATGGCCGATCTTATTAAAGAACGGGACCAACACGGCTTTTCCACAAGCAGGAGCGAAAAAGAGCATCAGACAAGCGCATGCCTTCACTCTCCTTCAGCATTTGCTTGACGTTATCCTCTTTTCATGTGTGCCGTCTAGTAAGGCGCAAGCGCTTTCCTGCGAACGTAACGATAATCTTTGACCGTGGAAACCATTTCGTGATAGCTGAAGCTTTCGAAAAGCGGTTTTCGGAAAAATAGCAGTTTTATATTGTTATTGTGTGTGAATCTTTTTGATTGATTGTAGTATTGCTTGTGTTCGACAATATTTCGCGCCTTCAATTGTCCTGCGAATTTTAAGTTGCAAGATTATTGGTTTTTTATACCATCTGCTGCGACGGAGGAACATTCTAAACGTAAGTTGTTTATAATATAATCAGTGTCATTAGGTTTTAAATCCTAAATAATATAAGACAATAAATACTTAACTAATAAGTAGCTTAAATATTTTGCGTTGGAAGTATTCATTCTTGGCATATTTTGGTCAATAATGCTTATGAAGCATCTAAGTATTTCATTTCATATTCCTTCTATAGATATGTGAGAGAAAGCTAACGACCTACATATAAAACGTGATACACATTATTTTATTTAGGATGTAGGTGCCATCCTATTATGTGGTTTGTGTTGTAACCTGAGTCGTATTTATGCATGTTTCTACTCTCATGAAAAATATGATATGAAAATATATAAAAAATTAAACTTTAGTTTTAAAATTCTATAAAATTAATTTCTTATTAACAATACATGTTATAGATAAATTGTAAAGTTTGTAGTCTGTGGTCGTAAGCGCACACACTCAAAACAGGCAAATCTTTTCGTGGCTCTTGATGCGGTCCGATGTGTTTCCGAATTTGAACCCGAAGTTTCGATTCCCGCAGAAATACTTGACTAGCCCTTATTTTTTTCACTGTGGAATTTCTCCTCTCTGTAAAGTCGCGCTTGAACGTGGGCCATCACTTGATCTCCAGTTTACAGACGTTGCAGAAGCTCTGGAAAGCATCTTGGAAATGGAAAAGCCATACCTGAAACCCGGTGTGGTTTTTGGGTTATCGTTAAAGGTAGGTACTTGTGAGGCAAACGAAAATGGGACCAATCATGATCTCATTGTGGATGGGACATTTCAAGACAGTAAGTCTTCGTACGGGTCGTGCGACTCTGGGGTGCTTGTAGAGGTGCTCCGTTTTCTGCTGGATATCCTCTACGCTCTTCTTCACTATTTCATTTTTACAAACGTTCTGGTTGCTTAAATCTTCAATGCAAAACTCAATTGGATTTTGCAACGCATTTGTTTGGAGTTTATTATTATTTTCAGACGTTTATTGGCTGATTTGCTATATTTTGCTATATTTTTACGGCTCTAAGGGCGACTTGTCTCTGGTTATTTTAACCAAGCTGTCGTCATTCATACGATCTATGTATTCGTTCCATTATCTCTTTGTTACCAGTTTCATTCATTTACGTTGTCTATATTCTTCTAATGTCCGGGGTTCTCCCCCGGTGAAAAAGTGTTTTTCCAGCGATCCTGAGCACTATTTTCTTTTCAGTAGTTTCTAATCTTCTCTATGTGTTCAATTTATCTGGTCTAGTTTTCGCTGTCTATGTTAAAATAAGGCAGCTAACCGCCTTGTATATTCCGGATTTTGTCTCGTTTCCGATATATTTGTTTCGGAAGATTGTGTCGTTTAGCTGAGGTTCGTGCTCCTTTTGCCGCTTGGTTTCTTACCTCCGCCTCGATGTCTACGTATCCTGACGTTTCTATGCGTAGGTAATTGAATTTCCTCTCTTTTTCTTCTTCTGCTTCTTTGCTGTAGGATTTCATCCTGTTTATTCAAGGATCACAACCCTAATTGAGACGCCGAGCTCCAGCTGTCGTGCCATCGTTTTGGGGGTCTTCCAGGAGGTCTTTCCGATACCGGGTCCTCTCTCTTGGTTTTTGGAAGCTTCATATTGCTTCTCACACCAAATCCAACTGAGTTTTGCATTGAAGATTTAAGCAGCCAGAACGTTGGTGAAAATGAGATAGTGAAGAAAAGCATGGAGTAAATCCAGCAGATAACGGAGTAGGCTATTTCTGGGCCGTGTTTCTCTACAAGCATCCCAGAGTCCCATGCCCTCAACGAAGACTTGCTCTCCCAATCGAAATATCCCATCTCCAATGAGTTCATGATGGGTCTCATCTTCGTTTGCCTCACAAGTACATATCCCTAACGATAACACAAAAACCACCTGGGGTTTTAGGTATGGTGCTTTTCCATTTTCAGGGCACAGCTTCTGCAACGTCTGCAAGCTGGAGATCAAGTCATGGCCAACGTGCATGCGCGGCTTTGCGAAATTTTACAATGAAAAAAATATCAGCCAAAGTGAAGTATTCGTGCAGGAATAGAAACTTCCAGGCTGCAAATTCGTAAAGACTTCAGATGTGATAAAGAGCCACGAAAATATTTGGCTGTTTTCAAAAAGTGGGTCCGTTTACGACCACAGACTACAGACTTCATAATTTATATATAACATCTATTGTTAATAAGTAATAATTTATACATAATATATCATTTTAAAATTGAAATATAATATTTTACATATTTTTTATTCGTTGATACATCATAATTTTGTATGAGACTGTGTCAGTGCACTGTAGGCCCATGCTTACAGACGGCACTGGCCATATAGTAAACCTTTTTATTATTAATTTTACGAAAAAAAGTCATTCTTAATAAAACGTTCTGCTTAGTCTAAAACGTAAAACGAAAGCATCAGATGTTACTTACTTAATTTCAGTCGTATACGAGGTACCTATATCAGACAATATAAATTTTGCTCAAGAATAAAGTAGTAGTAGGTACTTACTTTAATTTATGACAATGTGAACTTTTTGTTGGAACATTCGGAACAGATTTATTCGAGCGCGACTTAACTTGACTACAACATATTCGTGACTCTTTAATTTATGGGACATACAGTGGGCCCAAATTTGTCTCATTCCTGTGGAGTCCTGAAGGGTTAGGAAATAAGTAAGAGCATACTCAATGTTGATAGAGCTTCACCTGCTAATGTCTTTGACGTATGAATGAATTCATATTCACCTTAGGTCGTCAGACCGAATGACCCTTCCAGATGAAAGTCTCTAATTTTGAAGTACCCCGTATGACAACAACAATACTCCTTTTGTCCAATTGCTTGGAATTTCACTATTTAGATAGGAAAAACAAGGTGGTTCATAAAAGTGTTCACCCACTCGCTTTTTAGCAAATGTCTTTAATGCGGGACAACGCCTACACTCAGAAATAGACCGCAGTATCAGCAAGAATTGAGTCAATAAACAAACTAGGTTTATTAACAATAAATCAAACTTTCACAGTTCAGCAAGCTGGTTGAGAATATGCATTATATTTCTGCTATTCAATTTTGAAAAGATTTATATCATAACTCGCGATTAACTGGAACCTTAAAAAGTGTGGTCAAGAAAACATGTAATGTGATTTATTAATCATTTTGAATGTTTACTCGGTCATGAATATGAGATTATAAATCACAGGGTTATCAAAACTTTCCAGGCCGTTCCAAATAGTTTAAGCTGACGAAGTCTGAATAAAAAAAGTTGCTGGCATTTTTGGTCGAGTTCATGACTTCTTTAAAATGAATCAATCGAAAGGAATTTGTTGGTGACAACCCGTCACTTCAACCGCAGTTGAAATCTGTCCCACAAATAGCTGCATCCGAAGTGATTTTTCTTCTAAACTTACTCCCAAAGTATAAATCCGACGGCAGGCAGTTTAAAACAATTTCAATTAATCCTTCGAAAGTTCAGCTTTTTTACCTGTTTAAACCTTTTTCCTTAATTTAATTCTATCTATTAATCTTATTTTAACTGTTGTTCTCTATTAACGTTGAAAACTGGTTCTTATTTAATAGCCAGCCGGTTACAAAGGCGGGACTCGACATAATTTATAATGACAGTTTTAAATTATAAACGAAATTTATTGGACGAAGATAACATTGACAGATATTTAAGGTTGGGAAGGGTCATTAAATTTGGAACTTGTTTGGCTGAATTCTGGTTTAAAATGGTGGTTTGAATTGACTCTTTCCGATACGCTTAATATAACCTTATGGCGCTAAACTTGTCAGTGCAACAGATAAGAGAAACAGTTCACATAAATGTTGAAAGGAAAATTATTGGTTTACGAGTTACAAAAGTTTGAGCGAGTTTCTTTTGTGGAGCGTCACTGATATTTCTTTCTCAAAATTTGTACTCCAATTAAAATTAAAACAAGAAATTGGAACAACGAAACTAAACACATATACAAAATAACCCGACAGAAATTAAAATGTAGCTAAAACGAGCACTGTAAGGAAAATGTCTTCTTTAGTATGCACTTGAGAAAAACAAACAATCGCTTATTTTGGCGAAGCTGCATGAGACAGCAATCAAAATTGCTCGCTCTGTCGGCATAATTTTAAATATAAAACAATGTGTTCAAAATATCAACAATTTATCTGAAATAAAGGGATGACCTATTTGATGCTTCCTCGAACTCATAACAATCAGTAATAGTATCTTTGTTGTCGTACATGTTTCGAATATTTATTTGCTTAAGTATTGTTTGGAATTTAAGCTCTTAAATGTCTTGCGAATAAATCGCAAATATCTACCAATCGTTCCAAATAAAACCAAATATCATTCCCGTATCGTCTATGATTCCTGGAGATTTCTGGTTAATCTGGGATAATTTCTATGGGATTAAATTAGTTACTAAAATTTAAAAATTTGTTGCATTTCTCGTCTTCTTAGATTCGTCACTATTTACTCTCATCTAGTGTGTATTTTACCATTCGTCACATCAGTCGTCATTTCAGTACGCGGCAACAAATGCGTCAAGCTTATTGAGTTATATTTGTGTTTGCATATGACAGGAAAGATCCATGGTTTTGCTTACTTTTCCTAATTATCTAACGCTTCAAATATTGATATTTCAAGTAGAGTTGTAGAGAGAAAACGACAAGTTTCTCATTTTCGGTGCTTTTGATTTATTACGAAATTTGACAGTATGGGTACCTACGTGTTAACTTTTGAGCAAGGTGCTTAAAGGAACTAAGTACATATGTGAAGGTAATCAAACAATGATTTCCAGCTACAATTCCAATTGAATTGTGATAAGAAAAAACTTTGACGTAAAGTGTAGATAGAGGTTTCATATAATCAATCAGCAATCCCAAATATAAGATTCAAATAGAACATTTGGAAGTTGTTTTGATGAATTGTGTGCCTTTCATGAACTTGCAGCTGGTGCTTTCGAAAAAGTTTTTAAAATACACTACTTTAAAAAAAATATTTTGAGGCACAAATCGTTAGTGCTCAGCTCAGGTGGAGTTAATCAGGGGCGGATCCAGCTTTCAAGTCAGGGGGGGAGTCATGTAATAGAAAGATTATGTCAAAATTTCATGTTTTCCGTCACGTTTTTGTTAATTTCTCTATCAGATTATGCCAAAATTGCTGTCCGCATGTTTTCTGTTCCGTTTTTGATCATTTCTCGGAGGCAAAATGAGCGAGAAGGCTCATTTTTACATCATTCCAGAGAGAAATAAATGTTGGTAGTTTTTTCAAAAAGTCGTTTCAAGATGTTTTAAATTTACCGACGTGCTTTTTGTAAGTTGCAAAATCGACTCAAACATGGCTGCTTTTTTCGAAGTTGCTCAAGTTGCTCGCTGAAAACTAGATTCAGCAAGAAAAGCATGAGTGAGGAACTTCGAGTAGTTTTTACCCAGAAAGTGAAATTTGAACAACAGACACTTACGTGCAAGATTATGCCAAAATTTCATGTTTTTCGTCCCGTTTTGGCAATTTCTCGGAAGGAAAATGAGTAACGGTTTGTTTTACTCGACGTGTTCAGTTACGACGCCAGGCTGGCATTATTTGTCGGATTTCTTATTGATCATATTGTTGCATTAACCCATATTTAAATCTTTACAGTATTTATATTAACTTTTCTTTTACTTTGTTGTTATAACTTGTCCGGCATTCTGTGTTTCTATATGAACCCTTTGACCTCAGAATGATATCTACTTACAAACCGAAAACAATAAAACTCATGTGACACTTGTAAGCATAAATTCAACGTACTACAGCCCGTTAGTTCATTAAACAATTCCATGGAACGGCTTTTAATTGCAAGAAATTTACTCCACATACTTAAAATTGCCATACCGTAGCCATAACCAGATTAATTATCGTGTCATTCATAAATGAAACGCGAAAGGCAGTCGCCCTGATATTCAAGAAATCTTGTAGTAATTTTACGATGGTCATTTCGACGTAAGGTTTATTTGTTTACCAGTTTATTTAACTTAATTATATTGCCGCCTATTAGGTATTTACTCGGTTTGAAAGTGGAAGTACTAAACCTGACCTACAGAGTCTTTAAATTATGTCATAAAGCTTTGTTTGTAGCATTGGTTAGTAGTCGTTTCAAACAGAGTAAAATATTAAACATGTTTGCTTATGTGTTTATAGGACTTAAGATTTTATTTCGCTACTGCCCATCAATCATTTATAGGAGTGTGGAGACAACTATTAAACTGAAAAGACGACTTCATCAAATAGCAGTCCGCTTTGAGTTGTGGTCGCCATATAATCCCAGTACGAATAAGGTAGACTTAATTTGTTTGGTTCGATATTTTCTTCTAAGTGATCTTCAAACTTTGAGAGCATTTTTCTTTGCCCAAGCATTTGCTCTTAATGCTTTAATCGAAGGCTGGTGCCTTAAACATGAGAGTTTTGTAGTAACTTTTTTGCAGATCTGCGAATAGCTACTTATATTAGATCGACAGCAGTGTTTCTAAAATTTTTAAGTTGCTTACATTGATTGGTAATCTGTAAAACAGCCTAAAATAATTCCGTTTACATTAAACAGAATCTGCCCACAAACAACAATTTGCAATGGAGCTCATTAAGTTTGAAGAATAAGAAGAAATGTTTTATCAACAGTCAAAATTTTGATTTTTTTTTAAATTTCACTAAAAGATGTGAAAGAGTAATTTAGATAAAATTTCTATCTAGAAAGGTATTTAACAAGATTAAATACAAAGCCACGAGTTAACACACAATGTAAATTATTTACTTCAAACTCTTAATATAAACTTAAACTGCAGATGGTTTGGAAATCAACAGAATGTTATTTTACTAGCGTCATATTAATTAGGATATTTATTTTTTTATAATTAAAAACACCTTTATTATATACCTACATTGGAAACCGCTTTATGTTGCTGTTGGAGCAGGGAAGTCGCAGTTTGTGCAAAATTACTTGGACTTGTTGGACACGTGTGCCCAACACGAACATCATTTAAGGACGTTCTTTTCTAAACTCGTTAATAAGTTTTGACTGGTGTGTCAATTGCAGATGAGTCTTAATGGATGAGGAACTTACATGACTAATAATTTTAGAAGTACCTACTTTATCACTTATTCCGGCACTGCTTAGTTAATTATTGTTTTAACATGTTTTTTAGCATCTTCTTTAGTCTATTTTGAAAGAGTATTTTTTGATATTGGCATATTCGTGAGTTAATCATGATTCAGTGAGTTGGAATCTGGGGTCAAGGAAAAGCGATCTGGTTTATATGTTCTCCCCTTTTGAGCAATACATTGGCAGGAAGCTGTATATGTCTGGGTTTTTTGTATTTGGTACTAACCATTTTCAGCCAATTTGAAATATTATATTACGGTACAAGAGATGCTCGAAGTTCGACTTGACCAAGAGGACTTTCGTCTCGCCAACCGTACATTATTTTTCTTGATTTCAGTGGAAACTAGGCGGGAAAAGCATAAGGCAAAAAATTATTTTGCAGTTGGTCATTTCCCAATTATTATCATATGGAAATTTCAAAATGTTTTGATAGGTATTCCTCGTATGTTAAGAGTGGAGCACTTTGTTTGTGATATTTCGCTGAAGTTTTCGTCTTTTTGAATTTTGAGCGTCCCTCGCTAGTTTAATACGGGGACTCTGAATGGGTGAAACACAATGTTAAACTGCGAATAATATTTTTCTTGCGCAGGAATATTCCAAGGCGTTTTTGCCACACCTTCCTGATAGACGACCCTGCCATCTTGTTTTTTCATTTTGTGTTCCCAGTCTGCAAGTAGGCACATTTCAAAACTGATCTTTGCAAACCCACAGAATCATTTTTTAGAATTTCGTTTTCGCCAGTCACCAAATTTTTTTTTCTCATTTTGCAACTGGCATTCTTCTTTACAAACCGTAGGTTTCATTGTAAAAAGGTCATTTTCATCGGTAATATTGTTGAAAATTTAAAAAATGATAAAATTTGATACAAAAGATCATGGCAGTTGAAAAAAGAAGAATAAAACCTATCATCATATCAATCATATTTAAATTTTCTCTCACAAATAATATTTAATAAACACAAAACACACCAATTGGCAGAAAGGGGGACACTCTTTGCCCGTAGACAAAATATATTTCATTGTCAGTTCACTTAGGGTGTTTATCTATGGTTTGTTTGTGATGAAAAAGGCATACGCCTTTGACTCACTTTACTTGTTTAAATAGAATTTTAGTAAACTTTGCTTGAATCTAAGGTCTAAGGTGAAGCTATTGATACTCTCTGATCTCTACTCTCTGATTCATTTGACAACAAATCATCTAATTGTGGTTGCACAAAATAAGCCACACCTACACAGCCAATAATCTTAAACTAATTCTAACAACGGTTACTTGAGCTTTTGATATTTGAGAAGCAGTATTTAAGTAATTTTTATGAGGCAATGTACCTACCTTGAAAAACAATGTTGCCGACGTTCTGACCTAATTTTTTGGTTTCTTTGATTAGAGTTTTTGATACGAATTAGTCTTTTTACTATTTTCTCTGCTTTTCCTAAACTCTCATGAACAACAAACGCGGAGAAATGTGACCAATTTTCAATCGTTGACTGATTGAAAGGCTTATAATTAGAAAAGTTTCTATTCCATATTTTAGTCCAACCGCATGATTTCTAGGAAAAAAGTTCTTCAGGTGCCCGGTCCGATACGGACTTTGGCTATTATCATGGCACTTGTAATTTTATTTACCGCTCTTCTAAATGGTTGAACCGATCTGTGTCCGAACCATTTCCGTAGATTCTGGAGCCACAAATTCTGAACGATTACGCCACGAAATATTACTGGCTGACCCTCGCTTGCTATCAATTTTTTCCTGTAATGTGGCTCATTATGTGGTCAATGATTCAAGCTTCCTCTGTCTAATTGTGTTCACTATTTCTTTTTCGAACGATTTCAGTTTCTTCTTGACCGTTTCTGTCAGCGTCCCAGCCGCTTCAAGGTACAGCAGGACAGGGAAAATGTACCATTTTACCAGTCGTACCGTTAGAGGTGGAGACAAATTTCTCCTCAAAGTAGAAATTGAAGGATGGAAATAAAAAATAAAACTAGAAAAAAATATCTTAGGCCTTAACATGAATGGAAATAATGGAAAAATATTTCTATCATGTAGGGACATTATTCTAATCTGTTTGATTCCGGAAGTTAGCAAAATTATACTTGAATCACCCTGTATATCAAGAACAGACGACCGGAATGAACAAAATCATAAATTACCGCTAGAATCATGGCAATGCTGTCAATGTACGCACTACTTGAATGTACCGCATTTTTTTAATTACGTTGCCTGTATAGCTGAACCTGTTTGAGGATTTGTAATCCCTTTAACCTGTCCTACACTTTGACATCTGTAAATCCTTCAATATCGAAGGGCGGGCTTCTTTGGTAGTCATGGTAACGAGCCCCACTATAGCATCGATAGCTCCGGTTGTTTTATGATGGTCGCTGCGCCAACAGCCAATCGGAAAACGTTCGAGGCGTGGTTTTATAACAATTACGGTTGAATTGAATCCTCCTATTGGCTGTATCGGTTACCCCCAGAAGAGGACGGCCAAAAAAATACATAGTCCTTGACGCATGACCAGACGCCATGACCGATATCTCAGGCCCTGTTCATTTTACCATTCACTCATTCGCTCTCCTTGTCTAGTTCGCGGGATATGGCGGTGTACCGTGAGCAAAGGGAACATTTTCAACCTAAAGGAATGAGGGTGGCGGCCATCATTGCTGAGGGTATTGATCTGTAGGGTGGGTTCTGAAACCTGTCGGCAGGCGTACAAGAAATCTGTTTTATCTGGGCTTAGTTCAGCGTTCGGCCGGAAGATGGTCCAGGAATATTTTCCCCTATTTTATTTAATATGGAATATAATTCGTTCTTAACACACCAGTTTTGAAAACTTTTTGATGTTATGCAGGCTTTTGCATTTTATGGATGTTTTTCTTTTCCAGAGGGATATTTAGGTCTTTTATGAATGGGTTTTATATGTTTATCTGTTTTCAACAATTTCATTTTTTAAATGGAAATATTAATGGGGTTAACTTACAAACTGTAAGCTTAGCGTAGGTTTTCATATAAGTAAACGGGAATTAGAAGTTAATTCTTGAAAAGTGTATATCTACTAATTATTAGCACCGAACAAAGCATGTACAATTTCAAATATAATTATTAGTTTTTAGTCAACTAATTAATATGTTATTGTGCTCATAATATTTGCGATTTACAACTGGATTTAATTATATTAAAAATATAGTAGGTACTTTAGAAATTTATGATAGTTGATAAACGATAAGAGCAAGTTTTCAGCTCGAAATAAATCGATTCAATAGATCCAATCCACATGAAGGAATTACCTATCCTAATGCCATGAACAAACCGTGATAACACACATAACAAAGTAATTTTCCCGGTAGTATCCATTAACTTAACGACGTGGTTATGGGGGCATAATGTTTTTTTACCAAAGTGTTTTTGATAAGTGGTGTGTATTAAAACTATTATTGATGGGCATTATAGGAAAACAGTAGCCCTGGTTTATGTTTATGACAGCGCATAAAATTCCCAGCAGACACCAATTGATTAATGATATAAATTGAATGGATATTAGGAAGTAGCAAATTTTCGATTCAGTAAGTTTTTTCAAAATTTGCTACAATTTTCTGACTAAACAAGTGATTTTTTATCTACAAACTATAGACCCTTATGAGAAATCAGAAATAAAATTATTCTGAAAAGCAATTGTATACGAAAGAGGCTTAGATGGGAGAAACTGATAAAAAAAGGGAATATAGAAAGTCGTAAAAAAGTCGTCAAAAGTTGAATATTTTCGTAGAAATTTAGTCCCTTTTATATTCCACAAGAATAAAACCACAAATTGTTGACATCTTATTTTTGCCAAAGAAAACGAATTGATCAGATAACAAACTGATGTTCCCAAGATAGCGTTTCCTAACACTTGTGGTATTCATCTCAGGTACTGCTTAAACGATTATTCACTTTCCATTGAAAGTTATATCTATTATTATTAATGGCTCAAATATTCAATAATCAAAGTTAAGTAAATAATTCCCATGTATACGGGCGGTTTATAAATAATCCTATTTAGAGACCGGCATGAGAAAGGGTTTCTCATGGATCTTTAATTAAACACTATATTAGTTTAATCCCTTCGAATAATTAAACTGTTTAATATTCCGAGAAGACCACTCAGTTTGTGGGACATAGCTGTGGGGTCTTCGTTTAACGAACTCAATGACCGCACATATGTGGCAACTTACCTAATTATTTTTATTTATCTACTTATGGTAAGTCTCATGAAAAAATGTCGATACAGTTAACACATATATTTTACTCCAAATGGAGTCACTTTTCTCATTTTTGTCTCAATATTTTGTACTGCACTCGGTTTTAATACCCTACAGTTTTCTGTGCTGTAGTAATAATTGATACAATTTTTCGTGACGGTTTTTGAAATGACAACTGGAAGATCAAAATATTCCAAATAAATTTAGTTGTCCATACGCATGCAAATTCTGTGTGCTTCTTATTAAATGTAACCCTCTTCAGCGCTATCACGCTATCACGGATTGTCTCAACCTTTCCCCCTCTGGCAAATGAGATAAGGGTCGCTTTAATTGACTAAGCCTTTCATGCATTATAAGATACTGGTGTTTTGATAGCGTTTCAAAATGAAAGCCGCCTGACCTTTTGTCGTACTATTGGTGGGCTTTAATGACGAAAAGCGTTTAATTACAAGCATATAAATGTTCATGGCTTTAATTAAGAATAATCGTAGGCTATCTTGAATTTATCTATTAATTAAGTTAAATTATTTACAACGTGCATTTGATTTACTTTTGAAAGTTACATACACTATTGAGATTTGAAAATCTCATAGAAATTCCATTATATTTGAACGAATTTTAGCAATGTGAAGATATGGTTTGGATTAATATAAGCATAAGCATATATATATTTTCATAATAAAATGTTTAATACATATACCTAGATATCTATACTTATGAAAGAACTAATTAGATGTTCAACTCTTCCAGCTATTCTACTGCCTTCTTTTCGTAGTACAGAATGTGTTGATCTGCTTTAACATTTTATTAACATTTTTTCGTACTTTCCAACTGAACTACTTTAATGCAAATTTCTATTATAAATCGTTGTTAGGTTGCTTACATATTCTCATGCGTATTCCTTAGTGCTATTAATATATTCTAATAGGTAAGTCGAAACCTAATTTTCTAAAGCGGTTCGACGTTTCTTCCTATGTTTTCGCAGTTTGAATGACATAATGTAGTTAACTAACTGGATCTGCCTAAATAATAAATAATGATTTGTGATCGCCATATGCCTCCTCGTTTGGACATTTCCATATTTCTTGAATAAAAAAATAGTAATGTATACATATTAAGTAGACGAATAACTCATGTTACTTGATCTCAAGTTTTATGTTAGCAATTTGTTTTAGACACATAGGTACATTAATGTCTTTTTGCAAATGAGTCGTCCAAGGAGCGAGGCAAATCTTATATTTCTGAAGTTTCAGCATTACTTAATAACTTCGAATGGATCTTTGAATACACTCATGATATATGGTTTCAAAAAACTATTTCTGTTCGTACTAAGCAGAATACGTGAAGTATTTTTTACGGGGTCACATGGAGACTTGACTTAAAATCACAGTTTTTCAAGCATGTCCATGGGACTGTAGTTACTTTTTTGACACGTTGAGTAAAACTTTGAATGCTTCGGATCTAAAAGAGCTTATTTCGTGTTGGAGGGAAAACTGTAATTTTTTGCGTGCAAGGTATACTAAAAGTTATTTTTTTGTGCAGTTTTGTTGTGTTAGTTTTACAATAATTAGATATTTATTAACAGTTTGCTGTGACTACTCATACCGACATAAATGTTTCTCATTTTATATGTGGAAAAGAAAAACTTTTTCAATCTTGCCTGCAATTAAATGTGCTATTTTAATTAATTCCAAGCGAAGAATGGCGTGACATACAACAACTTTGGCTTTGCAGACGGAACAGAAAAGCGTGTTCATAAATATTAAAAATGAATGCAGCGCCATTGTAACGTGCACACATGCAAAACTTATTTGCATATTCATAGCCACGCCGGAACATGCAAGTCATTTTTGATAAGGAAAATTGCCTGAGTCTGTTCCAATTCATATAATGTTGCCAACGTCATTTTATCAAAAAAACGTGACGTTTTTTCAAATTGTTATCATGTTTGCTGTGAATTTTTATTACACACCCTATTCTTCTGAATCGAATTCTAGCTAAATGTTATCGAAGCAAAATGTTTATGACACTTTCTGTGCATAACATGAATATTGACGATGTTTTTATGTGAGAATTGCGATATGTCCATACTGCCACAAGGAGGTACTTTATAACAGCCTACATAACTGTGTCTATGTGCAAAATGTTTTAAAAGTTTTCCATTTGCTACGCGCCTTCATGCCATTTATCAAGTGACTATAATTTCCAAACATCACTAAGTACCTAAATTTGCAATTTAGTTAAGTTTTTTTCCTGGAGAAATTTTGTGATTCAATGGATCCTTTATGTGATCCTTTTTCAATCATTCAATAACAAAACTAGCGCAGCAAATATAGTTAATTATTTTTTGCATTTCTGTTCTAAGTCTGTCCCAAATACCACATCCCTCTCGACCTTTAGTAGGCAAAGTTTAATCAAATTTATAATTATTCTTTAACTCATAAAACATGTACCGAGCACAAATTTACTTAGGATGGGCTTTTATTTCCCTGGAGAAAAGGTTAAAATTTGAACGAGCGAGAACGGTAAGAAAAAGTTGTTGGCTCGTATTTCTTTATTATGTGAAGGTATAGGCTGGGGGGCAAAACGCTTTATAAATTTAAGCCGACTATTCTGTATCGAGCCCTATTCTGTGTCGAACTGAAATTTTCAAAGCTGTTTTTTTCATTCTTTCTGTATTTTGCCTCAATATTTCCTCATCTATTAAGAATGAAATAATGAGTACTCTCATATTTCTAAAACGAGCGAATTCTATATCAGAATTCAAAAAATTACCTAATGGGGATTCTATGACACACGTAGGCTCAAGCTGTAAATGCCCGTAAAAAAACAAACTTTTTAAATTGTTAGATCAAATGATTCGATTCAGAAATAGAACAGGGCAGAATTTGGAAAATTTAGAGAATTTAATTAGTCCTAGACTTGTAGACCCAAACCTCAAAAAAGACATCAAAATATATTTGACTTTGTCCTGAATTTGTCATTGAAAAGTAATGTGCATAATTTTCTGAAAAGCGGTTAACCATATTCTATTTTATGTGACATTACAGAGGAAGAAAATTTAATTTAGTTGGAAAATAAAGAGAAATCCATCTCGAAATTTAATTCAGCTTCCCAGCGACAAAGAAGAAAGCAACGTCTGGATAGACGCCTTTCCAAAGTCCAGAAGTTTTATGACTCGCAGTAAATTAAATAAGTTATGTTTATGAGGATGTTTGGAACTTTAGAGTTATGTCTACAGGCACTAGAAAACTTCGTCCTGTCGCATTATTTTTATCGTCTTTCGAGGGATTGTCTTAAGAGATAGGATTGGATTTACAAGCCAGATACTTTAATTTCTTACAAAATGATACCCTAAGGAAACTTATACCATTAACCTAATTAAATGTTTTGCCATTAGCCTTATTAATTTTATAATAAAAATAACTGTGGGTCTCTTTCTCGGGATCTTCTTCTGGTTGAATTTCTGGTAGTAAAATAATATAAATCTGTCGTATTAAAATGTGGCAACAATCAGATGGAGCTTCTGATGCATCTAAGAATTCATTATGTTTTCAAATTATTTCTGTGCAGCAAAATGTGTGTGACATTCACATGAGATTCATGGGATATTAGACGGTAACAATAATGATATGAGTCCGTTTAAGAGATGCTTTGTTGGCATACAAACGGTTACGATTTAGTGGCCTCTATAAAAGTTTAATTGCACGAGAAAAAAAATATATACCGGTACCGATTTGAATGAAGATGTTATTGCCTGGTTGAACTAATTTTCTGCCAAATAAATAACAAAGTAGTATAAATTGAAGAGACATAAACATATTTACTAAGCATAATAAAAGTTTCTTTTCCCATCGAGGGTTACGGCTTGACATGTTTATCAACAGGATTTCATTGCCCTTAAAGGATCATATTTTAGGGCGTCTTGGTTCGTTCCCTTTAATCAGAATTTTGTGATATATTGCATATATTCTTTGTTGTAATAAAGACATTGTGCAAACCTGTTGGAGATCAAAATGGGGTCCTAAATACAAAATTAAAATTAGAGAAAACTGGGGTCCAAAAAGTAACGGCAATGTGCAACTAAAGTAGATTTGAGAAAGCATTAAACTGAGCAACCGTTTTATATTTTGATAGTCGATAGTCAAGAACTGTTCTGGAACGATTATTTCATAACAGTTAGCCTATCATTCATTTTAGAAATGGGTGTATGAAGGATTAGAAGAAAACGATTTTAGTCATAGTTGTGTGCCAGCAACAAAGCCTTTTTGAAAAGGACTGATGTTGCCCTTTATCTTTCTTTAGGCCATCTAACCAAATTATACTTTGTATTTCATGAATCTTGAGAAAATATTCCAGGAAAGTCGATAACCTTTTTCTATAGAAAATAAAGATTATTTATATATTTTTTACATGTATATTCGAGGAATGTTTCTTTTGTTTCGAGAAAACGTTTTCTTCTACTCTGAAACAGATAATTCGCCTCCAGTTCTATTTACCTAGTCTTAATAAAAGAGCAAATCAGGTGAATCATTTACAGTATTGTATTAATCAAGATATTTCACAAAATATGCAAATACTCCATGAATGACATTGAACTGATGATAAAATTCCAAATATGTGAAACTCCAACCATTCTTGACAGATAATGATCAGAGAAGCTTTTAAGGGTAAGAGGGCCCTATTGCAGGCCAGCAATCAACCCGTTGCGTGATGTCGTAAAAAGGGGCCTGAAACATCCCCCTATCTCCCCAGAGAAGGTCCAATGTCGCAGCATCTAAAAGGGTTTTTCCGTATACCATTTCGAAGGAAATAAATTCACATCAAGTGGGTGGCGGGAAAGAGTTATCTAGCTTCCATTATACAGCCAGTTTAAATATTGCAGCACATTTGCCATCCCGAGGTGAACAGTTTAAGGAAAAAGGGATGTTGATTGAAATTTGCATGAAAAATATAGGAATTTTTTAATACGTTTTTGTTATTATAATTTGTTAAAAAAATGAGGCTCTTCTTGACACAGATTTGTAAAAGAGTTTGGCTTCGACGCCATGCAATAATGATGTTGACATCACGTGAGGAGCTATTTAAGAAAGCGCGATGTGCAGTTTAAGGATTATGACGTAATAAAGGGGAACGTTTATTGTCGTCCATTAAATTAATATTGTGGGGAAGAACAATTACTGCCGGTTAGTAGAACGGCAATAGAGTTTTGAATAATCATTCTACTGATTTATGCTGTTTTTTTTTTCTTAAATATTGCATTGATTATGTGTAGCTATTTCGACTTCTTTACTTCACCTGTTTTACTTTACTTAATTTGTAGCATTATTTTTATTGTTTGTTTGCTCACTAGTTTTGTGCTTCGCTGCCGTGCCAAAACTTTACTGTGAAATGAAATTTGATAGAAAAAGTAATATACATTTGGGTTGGTTGGATTTAATTTGATTAGTTAATAATTATTCAACGTTCGATTTGATTAACTATTAATCAGTTTTTAGATTCATTTCGAAATATTTTTGATATTTTATCCAAACAATTCGCTATTGTTCGTTGAGATTGCCAGAATCGAGTAACTGCTACGAGGCGACATTTTTGCTTCTTTTTCTCTTGCCGTTGCTGCTTTGGGTTTTACGACCGACCCGCCTGGTTGGCTCCTATTCCTGCAGATTCTGCTTTTCGTATCAGTGGCGTAGCCATCAGAAAAAGCACGCGTTTAGTAATTTATTAACAGTTTTCAAGTTGCCTTATTTCGAAAGTATCTGAAAGCATTCTGGCTTTTTTGCCTTAATAGTTACATCTGTAATTAAATATAGTTTGCTTTCACTTCTGAATTACAGTATCAACAAACAAGAATTGTGTTCATTTGCAAGGCAAGGGCCAAAGAAATGTTTCGTAAGTTACTATTTCCATTTAAGTAAACAGTTCGTGCTTCTTTTCAAAGTTCGAAAACGGTGCCCATGTAACTTATTTTTTTTACTGTAGTCTGTTAAATACAGTTCGATAAACCTGAGACTTAATGCCTGTGGAACAATAAGATTTCTCCTTGCGGAAAATGGGTCCTACGCCATTGACTGAAAATATCTAAAAGCTTTTCGAGAAAACGCCATGCAGCTTTCCCACTAATGCCCCGACAGCATCAGCGGAAACTTCCTCCCAGCTTCGCCTCTTTAGTTTATACGGTTTGATACGGGCTTCAAGCTTTAACTTCGACTTTAGTTTTATGGCTGTGTGGATATATGCGAACCATTAAAAGATCTGAGCTTAAAACGCACCAATCCTTGATGCTTTAACTTCTCGAATTGAACTATCAAATTCAAACTGTCCAAGATTGTAATAAACACCATTTGGATTTGGATGGAGCAGCGTCCATTTTCAACAGTCCCTAATAACTAGAATTTATATACGAGAATAATGAAAGATGTGATCCGGCACTGTCCAAGACTCACCGGCTAGAAAAACGTTTTTTTTAAACAGTGGATCGGTGCTTGCAATGAATTTTCAGAGAACTTGCCCAAAGGATCATGTCCGTTCGAAACCGCTAATTAAGATACCGAAAAGCAAAATGGTTACCTTCTGTCTACCGTACACCATTGTGCTTTTCCCCCCAAGTGAAAAATCTTGGCATCGGTTACAGTTTGTTCGCTGTTCGCAAACCGCCGCTATATTTATCATTAAAGTTGTGTTTCATAATGCCACAGTTTTACGTTTAATTCTCGATTGTGTAGTCGGCATTTCTTGTCTAATTACAATTAAAAAATCGTCATTGGCTCACTCGATAATTGTGTTCATAAAAGTGTGTTCGTTCGAGGCATCGTTAGGCATGCGCAACTAGAAGACCGTGTGAGTATTTTTATGATTTTTTTAAGGCTTTGCATACATTTATTTCTTGCACGTGTAGTCAGAAGTATTATATAGTTATATAGTTATATATAGAATTCTTGAATCAATCAAGATCTAGAATCAGCGTGTATTAATAACATACGTAAAATGTGTTATAGTTTAATAATTGCCAATTGCATTAATTAATTTGCTTGCTTGTTCTCTACTCATCATGTCGCCGTGAGTCTATGCTAAGTTATATGAGTGCATTTACTAGATATGCTTTATTACATTTCGCCTACGAATTATTCAAGTCATCAATATAAATGTTTCTTTTACATGATAGCAGATGGACTGCGGAAACTATTTGGTATTCACTTAATTAAATGCGACCTTTAAACAATGATTTCAGATAATTGAATGGAGTTTAATAGGTATGCACTAATAATTTGACTCATGTGAGTAAAAAAATTCACAAATGACTAGACTGAACTTTATTCACAAAAATGAAAACAGATCGATTTGCTGATTCAGCTTCATACAGTTTCACGTTTATTTAATTTCGAAAATCAGATACTTGTGATTAATTAAGAATTTCTGCATTGAAATGGTGGCTCCGAAAACTTATTTACAATTTGAGAAGGAAATTAATACCGAATTTTCAATAGGTACCAGAAGAAAATTTCAGGAATAAAATTTGATGATAATTTCACCGTTCTTGGTTTACGTTTGCCGTCAGTTTTCCAATGCCTTTTCAATTTGTGAAAGAGGAGACCTCCTGACTTTTTGTCCAACTTGTCTTCGAATAAAAAACAAGCCCTATTAATTGCATACTTAGTGTAATAGAGTTTGAGATAATAGTTTGTATTCTTCTTACAAAAGATGATTATTTTCTGCAGGTTAAATCAGTGAAACGTAACATACAAGGTGGTCCTCAATTAATATGGCAACATTCACTGGCATATTGTCGCCAAAAAATGTTTTAAAGGTTTTTTAGACCCACAGATCGAAATTTTCGATTATCTAGCTAAAACATTTTTTTTCCGTTTGAAACTTTTTTGGGTTTTAAAATATCGCTTCTTTGTTAGCAAAATTTCGCTTCTGAAATCTGAGATGTTCTGAAACCCTTTCAATAAATTATTGTCATATTAAAAAATATATTGTTGCTACGGAAATCTTCTGCAGCTTTTAAGCGTTTCTTGAGAACCACCCCGTAGATACATTTAAATTTTGTGAGGCCATCTAAAAATTCTATAGAGAGAGATTGTGAGAAGATTCCAGCTTCAGGTGCACATAGCGTGTGACGCAATTTAAAAAATTAGTTGACTGCTGCTAAAATGTTATGCGCAGGGAAAGTGATTCTTCAAAGATACCAAAGACCAATTGTATAATCTGTCTACCCGGGCCTACCTTTCTGTGGTCTCTTGGCTGAAATTCGCCACCTCGCCGAAATTGTCGGTTCCTGGAACATCAAACGTTCAGTTGCAAAAGTCTTTGTTTTATCAGATAGTCGGTTTTCAACAGAGTGAAACTGAAGCTGTAATTTTTGAAATTATTGAGCTAACAGCTATCGTCATCATTTGATATAAAAAATATATAGTATTAGTTCAACCGTCTAAACTTTCGTGAATGAAACACACTTCATATTTGCTTACTTACTTTTCTTAAGAACATACATTTTAAAAACTTTTTGAAGTATTTAAGAAAAGTTTGTAAGTTATGTAATACTGATTAATTGCTTCGTTACGCAAATTGAACAATTTAAAGCAGTGTAATTCTTTGTACCAGATATTACATCATTAATAGGCTTACTGTCGTTGCACAAGAATTCGCTTTATGAAGTGGTTCACAAGCAGTATGAAAAACTTACCTTCCTATTTTGAAAATACTCAAGGCCTATAAAGTGAAATAGCAGAAAAAAAACACCGCACAAAAAGATATACGTGGAATAAAATTAAAATTCACACACGCGAATGTTGTCGTGCAAAAGGTACCCGAACACTAATGAACGAGCCGATTTGCGGTTAGATCCAAAACCACAAAATTCTACCTAAAAGTGAAATCAAAAGTGAAACGCATCCCATTGTTATGTCCGGTTTTTCGGCCTTTGTCCAACGCAAAATAGTTCAACATGTTTACTACCACTCTAAAATGGTGGCAATAAAATTTTATGCGTAGTACGATGCATAGTAAAAACAAATTTCTGAAATGAAATCGAAAGCATGAATTCCTGTCTAATTGAGGGTGATTTACGAGTCCCAAGTTAATTTTTCTACATAGTTTCGAATACATGGGTCACAATTCTCAGATTTCGAATGTGCCAAAAGGGTACAAAGGTGCGAAGGGAAACAAAGCTCGAAATAATAACAGTTAGACAGCTGTAGCAAATCAACAATGCTAGAGTTAAAATTAAGGACTTCCTTTTCGCATTTCCATTCGTTATTCCATCGCCATGCTGCCAACCAGACCGCCGACGAAGTGCAAAATATTAACTTGAGTTTTAGGTCATTGTCCAAACTCACAACAGATAGTCTCTATGTGTTTTGAAGATTATTAGATCTATTAAAAATAGGTTGGTGAATCAACTACAAACTATAGTTGTATTTGCTCATTAACCCTTTCGAAAGATGTAAAGGCTTTTATCAAATATTATCTCTAAACAAATTAAATTAGCGGGTAATGAGGATATCGACTGTCCTGTCTATTCCAGTGAAAATTGAAATTAGCATAACATATTTTATTAGCAATGATTTGCAAAAGCCCAGATTCAAACAACTCCACAACGCATAAATGGATAAATAGAGAAAGTGACAATAAGATACACAAGGATAAACGGTAAATTCATCAAGATTTGTTGACTGCGGAACGTACTTTCGAAATGTCAACCTGTTCTCATAACCTCGAACACCAAACATTTGAATGGTTAACTCCAAACAAGCTAGTGCCTGTGTAATCTCCTTATTRTCAACTCTTTTTTCCTCAATCAACTCGTAATTTGAAGCAAAGATCGTAATTTTTCTTTTTGAATGCTTAAGTATTCCAATATGCTACCAATTATACATGGAACAATTTCAAAATAACGCTTAATAACAAAGTCGAAATTCGACCTTCAACTCTTAATACCTTAAATAGAAATTTTCGAAAAAAAAAATTTCAATATTTTTCTCGTATTCCCCAAGGGAGCCTCTATCACCCCTTAAAAGGAATGACGCCAATTTTGAATCACCCTGTATGTGTTTATTTCTAATAATATGTACAATTAAATATTTACCATCATCATACATTTAAAAAAATCACACGGGCTTCACTACCTCCCACCTGATTTTATGGTTTCATTTTACAATAGCCAATAGAGTCTAGTATGGTACAATTATGCTGAGCGAACTCATAAGGTATTTCCAATATACAGACACTTCATTGTGACACTAACTGTGAAAATGGTCAATGCTCATCCGAGTCGATTAGAATTAATGAGGAAATTGTCCATTTGTCAATTTTTTACATATAAAATCTACTACCAATAGTTCCTTAAACGTAAAATGAAAAGCTCTGTTATTTGGAACGGTTGATGTCAAATACAATGAAAATTGAATAAAGAGCGAGTCCAAATAAAGCTCATCCATCAAGCTCATAAGCGAATGCTGTTTAATTAACTAAAAATCAGACTTTCAGTTGGCGTAGGCTTGAAGGCCAAGGAAGACTACAAAAATGTCATCACGTAATTCGAAGCTTCTAAGAGACGCAATTTAGGACCAACTCACTACAATGTTCCTAAGAAATTTGTCTAAGTGCTAACAGTAAATTTGGTACCTGTAATGCTAGAACGAAGATATTTAAAACTAAAATCCTTTATATAGTGCACAGACGTCCCGCTATGTTAGATGGATTTGAGCAGGCAGCTGCAACATAAATATAGAGTGAAGCTCATAACTGAATGCTGAAGGCTCAAAGCTTCAACAGTTTAACAAAATCCTCATGTATTTTATTAAATTGCTCAAATGGAAACTCATTGTTACCTGATGTTGTAGGTGAAACATTCTCATTGTCCAGCTAATTGCTGTTTTGCTGGAATTTGCTTAGAAGGTGATAGAAAAGATTGCGTATAACTTCGTGAATGTTTTGCGTTTTCAAAAATCATCACCGTTCTCCATATTTTTGTTTGAAACAAAATTTGAATGGGTTAACAGAAATTCTACAGAGGTAAAAATACTAAATAAGTTCCGGTTTTTTGACCGATATCGAATAATTACAAGATAGTTGATTTTCTTGGAAATTCGGTCCGAAAATACGTCATTTCGTATTATTATAATTATTTTATATTAAATGGCGAGTGTTGCATCAATGTCGAAGCCATCAAGAAAAAATCACCAACAGTTTCATATTCTTTAGTATTGTGCCGAAATTCTTTTGAACGATAGTTTACGCTTAACATGCGATTTAAATTTCATCAGCAAGTATTTGCACACAATGCACAGTTCGACTGATTTAATTTCCACTGGTCCATGAGTGCCTCTGGCATAATCCGAACAAAATGAATAATAGAAAATAGCTAATGATAATAAAATCGAATTCTGTCTACATAGTTTAAGGTATATATAAAGTATCAAAGAGTCCACATCCATTAGTTTTTGTCTCAAAAGCCAGTCTATTTTGAGCATTGTTTTTAAACAAAATGTTACACTTGAAAGTAGTAAATAAAGTCGTCTGTCAATAGCACTCTGTAATATAGAGCTTCTAAAAATATATTATTGCCAGAACTGTGGGGACAAATAGCTTTTACAACTCACAGTGTTTTAGTATTGAAATCGAAAAACGGACCGATGTTTGTTTTATCTTTTTCTTTTCGATTAACTGCTTCTAATTTTAGTATTAACGATGGCACTGGTTAAACTTGAAATATACCTACTGTTCACATTAAAGTCAACAAAAATATCAATTTATATAATTAGGACACGATTGGAGTTTTTTTTTATTAAAGTGTACATTTTCAAAAATTATTTTATTTATTCAATATTTTGTGTAGTTAAAATCAAACGGCCCTGTTGGGCAAATGACGCTTGCATTTGAGTCGTATGTTTCATTTTCTTAGCAAACGCTCTGGAAGTTGTTTAGAAGAAACGCAGCTTTTAAACCTGAAATATACCACAGATTCTCGGGTTTCAGAACTAGGATGCACCCAAAAGCAATTCCAAATTTAACCCCCCATAAACTACATCCAGACGTGTATATTTTTAACTTTCTTGCCTTGTTATCGGTATAGGCGAGATAGGGGTCCGCCGACCCTAGGCAGGCTTTAGACCCGTATATTTTTCAACTTTTACAGTGCTTTATTCCCATTGGCCGAATATGCAACGCTTCATTGGGACCGAGATTCATGGTGGTGCTTCTTCATATATGCATTGTTAATTTGGAGGACGCGTTCTTGACTTTTTGTTATCAAGGACTTTATTTATTTTTGAGAAGCCAGAAGTGAAAGTGTTGTGTTGTGTTGTTTTGAAAATGTTGCCTAAGAGTAACAAAACATTTATCAAATCGAGCTGGGTAAGCTGTTCAATTATAAGTGTAGGTAGATACTTGCAAATAGGTATTGTAAATTCAAGATAATAGTAAAATTATAATTGAAACTTCAACGTCTTAATGGGTTTCCATTTGCATTGGTTTTGAGCTTAGCTTTGGTCTTAGGTTTCAAGTTTTCTTTTGCTGCATACATTTCACAAACGTTCACAATCTTCCTGTTAACGAATGTATCTATATGAACTTTTGTGGAATGTTTTATTGCGTTTTTTTTTCACTGGGTCCATTTTGATTTACCTAAATAATCCTGTGTTTAGTTCTTATGGATAATGTTATAGTTCGGTTAGCCAAAAATGTGTATTAAATCGATGAACATTTTATTAATAATTCAATTTGGAATGTGAGGTCGTTACACTACCTAAATTAATTTAAGCTAGATGTAAAGCATCTTTGCTCGTTATCATTTTGCTTACCTCTTTTGTCATGATGCCTGCAAGTCTGAAGCAACATGTAAGTAGATGTAAAATCTGATCTGAACTTTTGCCAAGTTTACCTTAAATAATTTTCAACTTTTTAAATTAATTTATCAAACAATCTAACAAAATGAAGACTGGAAAGTAGTTTGAACTATATTTTTAACATTTTTTAATATTTCTTTGGTTATTCATTGGATTTTTGGCCAGCTAACATTTATTTGAAAGTTAAATTAGTTAGTAATGTGTACATTTTGATGTTTTCTCCGTCAATAAATGTTCTCGATTTTTTTTCATTAGCTGTAATAAATAATGTAATTTTTTAAAGAAAGATTACAGCTTAATTATAGTGAAAATAGACCATTTACTTATGATGAACGTTTATTCAGTAGCGGGAAAGTGTAAAGGAATTTTAGTTCTATCGGCTGAAATTTACGGACCATTAACACTGCCATCAAATAGCGATCAAAATTAGGAAATTAAACAGGATAATGTTAAATTTAAATCACTAAAATATATCAATCCGCAAAGTGCAATAATACACTCGATCTTTGAGTAAAGTCAATAAAAAATTTTACAGCTATTTAAACTGCTAATTAAGAGAGGAAGGTAAAATGTGCGTCGGATATATAAAACAGTTATTAAAAAGACATTTGGAATTTTGTGTACACAAACACACACGACTACAATGGTGCATATGCAAATAGCCAATAATAAATCAACCGTCTATGAAATGAAGCCATAACTACAATTTAACTGCGGATAATATATAGGTGGAACGCGCTTTTATTATACACTACGAGAAATAGTGTTATCTATGTATATCAGCAACACAATGTTGCATATGGGACAACAATTATTTTGGAATACTCCGCAAACCAGACCTGTAAGTTACAGTCAGTGCATAGGTGAAAGACTGTTAGGTGAAAGAAGTTACTGTTTCATCAGTGTTAAATAGTAAAAAATGTTCCCTTGACTGTGTGCCGGAATAGATCGTAATTATTCACCATAAGGCAGATGTAAAGTTGCAATACAACTCTGTGAAATGCTTGCGGCACGGCAATTATATAGACATAAGGCTTTAGAGTAAACATGTTTTATTATAAAATTACATTTTAGTGTTTCCACTTTAAGTGTTATTTCCAAAGAATCTTTATAAGCTGACAATTGCTTTCCATTGCTCCAGCATTATTTTGAATGTATTTTCGATAATCGACTCGTTTAAAGGTCCATACCAATCTGTATTCTAAGTAAAAAATTTGCAGTTTTAATACATCTTTGCCAGATAATACCAGAGAGGCTTCGTAGCTGAAAGTACGTCCCAATTAGCATTATCAATGAAAGCATTTACAACTTCTTCTTCAGAAGACATGGAAATTCCTGCGTAGGCGTCCGTTTTCTAATCACATTATTCTATTCACTGCAGTGCAGCTTCTTGAAGCGACTGAAAGTCTCTTATTTCCGTCCAATGGCAGATGTTCCGTAGCCAACGTATTTTCCTCTTTCGAGTACCTCGGTTTGCACCTTCTATATTTCCTTGCAGTATCAGGCGCAGGAAGTCATATCGTTCTTCACGCAGAATATGTTCTCGGTAGGGGTTCTTTTGTTTTTTTTATGTTCGACGAGTTCTCGATTTTCGAATATAGTCATTCTAAACACTAAACACATCATCATTTGTGGCACGGTCCGTCCATGATATTTTAAGCAACCGTCTCAACATCCACATCTCGAATGCTTCTATTCGATTAATAGTCCACGCTTCCACTCTGTATAGTAGAATCGACCAGACATATCACTTTCTGCATCTGAACCACTCTTTATCTGAACTTGAAATTTAGATTCCGGTTGGTGGTTCAGAGAAGTTGCTCTTGCGTTTTTGTCCTAATGCATGAAATACTCTCCTAGTGCAGAATACACATCTAACCGCTTTGACTATTGATGTTCTATTTCAATTCTGCAGAGCATTATCAACTTTTTCAGTTGCATATCGTGACTGTTTGAAAAGGACCTAAATTGTAGGTTTTAATTTAAAAAATCTAGTCATATACAGCAGCTTTAAACTTTATAAAATGTTTTAGGGTTTACATAAATAACAAGAGAAGCAAAATTAAACGGGAAAAGTAACAGTTTTTCAGTTGAAAATTGTATCAAATGTTTGTTTGAAAAAATGTTAATTTGAAATAACAACACCATCTCATCATTTGTAAAGCAACTTGAAAGTAGTACATCAATTTAAATGTTTCTTCTCTTTTACAAGGGAAACAATTAAAAACTTGTAACTTAATTTTTTTGTCAAGTTCCTCTGATTCTATGGTGAACGACCAGCGCACTGGTATTTCCATCCCAAATCTTCAAACTCATTGACCCTCTCTATTGGCACCCCACTGAGTCGAACACACACGTTTGGAAGGACATCCCTTCAAACAACCATATATTTCGATTTCTTGAGTAATCTGTAGGCCGATCTGTCTGCTCTCATTGACAAACCTTGCAACTATAAGTATAAATTCTTGGCATTTTTCGAAATGTTAACTTAGTATTTCAAGTACTAAAATTCATTTCTACGAGATTTGAAAAACCATTAGCATCCACTTGTAAAATTTTCACCACCGAAGCGGCAGCAAATTTAAGTAAACATCAAGCCGCCCTGAATTAAGGAAGCGAGACCTTTCTTGGGAACTTTTGTTCCCGTGAACGTTTCAAACAATGTTCATATAGATTTTCAAGAATAAATAGATGCTTGGTAAACCACAATGTACTTAACATTTTTTTCTTAACAAAGCAATCTGTTGCTTTAGTGAGGTGATGAAACCTTTGAGAAAAACTTTGTGTTTTTTAGAATAATCAACACATTAAGTTATACATTTTATACTTCTGCGTGGTTTTGTAGGTAAATATTCTACTTTCGTCTGTGGATTTACCCATCTGAAGCTGTTCTGTTCAACACTGACTGATTTGAAGGTTGTCTAGGTAGGCGTGTTGACCTTGTTGCCTTCAGATGTTCGCAAAGTTTTCGTTTCCACTGGCTTGAATGCGTAGCCATCAATTACATGACTTTTCTTTTTCCGTAACTTCTTTTCGGTAACGTAGCCACGTCTATTTGGTTTCAGGGTCTGAAATAATGTCCTTCAACTAGATATAGACAGCACCTGTTAGGTCTTATTGAAAAATATCGCTTCAATAAAATTGCACAGGAAATGTTATGTTAATTGCCTGATTTGAGGAGTCAATACGTTCCTTTGGATGGTTGCCTTTATGATTGCGTATATCACCTGAATTTTCTTATTTTGCTCATAATCTCTATTTTCCATGCGTTCTGTTGATGCGACATTTTTTATATGTCATACATATTTGTGTCCCTCAGTCAAAATGCTACATTAAAAGATTCGGATTAACATATTTCATAGTTCTAAATAGATAGAACCAATCATACCCTGGGGAAATAAGAAACCCATTCTTCCGATGTCTTAGATCTAAAGGTACCGCTAGTCGTGTTTAAATCGCAATATAAAAAGTTGGGGCTTAAATTATAAGCGACTGGTTCTCGTTACCAAGCTCAGGAATCCGGCATCCAAATGCTGCACAGCTGCATCGAAAGGCGTAGCCCATAACTCCTGCGTGCAATTTTTGCAGTGCACGTATCTCGACGAAGGAATATTATTTAGATATATCAGGGCCGAAGTGACACCATCGTAAATATTACTGGAAATAATTTACGATCCAGGCTCGACTCCAGATAAAACGCCGAACCGCCCAGGCCGGGTTGCGGCAAGATATAAATTATCAAAGGGTGTTAGTAACATGGGATGCGGCTGATTACTACAACGTGTCTTAAGGATTATTTTTTTGATAATTTCCATACCGCCGATATAATTACAGTAGAAATACCAAAATTCTACTTGACAAATTAAGAACTAATGTTTTTGTTTATATGATTAAAATTTAGTAATTATTGCAATAACATTATTTTTTATATTGCATAAAAAATTGCACTGTTCACATGAATTGTGATTTTTCTAACGCTAAATCTGACAATATGCACCCGAAAGTTTCACTAAGAACAGATTTAAGGGCAATTCGTTGCCGAACTTTTTTGACCAATACTTAAAAAAATTGATAGCAAGTAGGTATATATAGGGTGTCGCAATAAGGATGGTAAGCGGCTGTATCTTGAAAAGTATGTGTTGTAGAGTGATCGAAAAAAAAATTGGACAACAAACTTGAAGAAAAGAATTTGCTGGAAATTATTTTGAAATTTCTCAGAAGACTACTAGATGGCGTAATTGCAAACGGTATTTTAATGTTAAAATTAAATTAATTTTTTTTTATTAATTTAAAAAATGTTCCGATAAGTGAAATATCTAGTAAGTTTAGCCAAAAGGCCATAAAAAACCATCCCTACTTTCCTTATGAACTTTTATCCTAACTTGTCAAATAAAGAGTGGGGAGAGTCAAGCAGCTTAATTCAAAGAAACCTGTAACTCCGAAACGGCGTGACCGATTTGAAAGTTTTTACTATCAATTGAAAGAGCAATACAAATTCTATAATATGTGATACAAAAACAATCTTAATAATTTTCTAAAAATCCGCTGTTTAAAATTTTTCAAATTTTAACAAAAGTTTCAAATGCTATCATCAAGTAATTTTACACGCATTCGAAAGCACAGAAAAAAATTAACCCAACTTCAAAAATCGCATCTCAAAATAATTTCTAGAACCGATTTAGACCGACAAGTTTGTTATCAAATTTTTTTTTCAATCACTCTACAACACATACTTTCCAAAATACAGCCGCTTACCACCCTCATTGCGACACGCTGTATATAAAGTTTTATTCAATCAGTAATTGAAAAAGATGTCTAAAAGTACCGACCTGTTTTATTGAAAATTCAATTTTTACTGGACTAAGAAGCTTCTTAGCTTTAGCTTGTTCAGTTTGATCCTCAAAATTGTTTTATGCAAAGATATTTCTGACTACATTAGCAATAGAACTTTTTGCTGAATGGACTTGCTTCGACGATTCTTCTACTAGTTTGATGTTTTCACTGCTTATTACTTTCTTCCGATTATTTCAACTTTGTAAAATAGAAAACATAAACACAGAGATGTCTCAGATAAGGTCACTTTTCCATATACCTACCTAGAACAAAATCTACCATTTTTATGACTACTTAGACACTGCAGATATATCATTTATATGCTCTGTTCTTCCATTTGTTTTAACCGGTTTAAATTAAGCCATAAATGGTCCCGTGAGGTTTGAGTGTTAAAGATACATCGCGATATTCTGAAACATCGAAACAACCGTTGTTTTCTTTGGCGTGTTCTCGAATGGAGCAATAATGATAAATCGTTAAACAGTTGGGTTCTTTGAAGAGCTTATAAAAATCTAACTGTAGCATTATTTTAGTTCTACCCAGGGCTGCTCTACCCAGGAATTTCACTTGTTGACCCTCTGCTTTATCTGCTGTAAAGTAGATACTTCATGTTTCGTCTTTTTAGTATTCACTCAAATGTAGTACGATTTTATATCCTAGAGCTCTGGCTGTAGATAGATGAATTCTTAACAAACGCCTATCGTGTTAAGTCTCTTAATTGTTCTGTTTATTTCGCCTCATGATCGCAAATATAACTAATGATTTACTTGCTAAAACGCAAATTTTAGATGATTATAACTGATATCTATTAATTGTGCTGACGTTATATTCAACACCTAGAAAAGCAACTTCTTTGGAATAATCTTCTTCTAGAACTTGAGCAACTTATGTTATGTGCTCTCAAGTCGGTGACAATCCAATATGCTCTGTATTTCTGTGCCAACGACGAATAGACATTTTCTATTATTATTAATCTGAGGACTAGTTAGGACATTATCACGATGACTAAATTCTATGGAATTGCTAGATTCTGTAATCTATGCAATTCCTATGTCCCATCTTGTACTCAAATACCGATAATAGTGTATAAAATTTTAACTGTGCAATTTGAAACATTAGCTTTGACCAAATCCTCTGCACTTGTACGTGATACCAATTTCAGCAAATAAAATTCATGGCTTGTAAATATTGCGCCAACCCAAAATTGGATAGACACAACGCTCTATCTTCCATGCCATTTGCGACGAGGGAAACAACTGAATTTATTGCATACGAATATTTTTATTGCTATGAGAGACATTTCGTTGGTAGTATTCTGTCTTTTTTCATAGTTTTTTGCCAAATATTTTTTGCGGGATTTTCGTGTTTCTGTAGAATTAAGCACGAGCCAGACATTTCAAGTGGTTCATTCGAAAACAGCTTTTGTATAAGCAGTTAATAAAGTAGTAAGAAAAAAAAAAACTTAAGAAGTAGGTACTAATCTGCTATCAATTTAGGCGCTGCTAAGGAAAATTAAAGCTTCGCAATTTATTTAAAATTGATAAGATCAGTTTTCAATTCCTGGGCGTCCAAACGGGAAATTTAGTTTGCACCTACAAAATAATCGTCCAACAGCTTAATCCAGACATGATTGGTTAAAAAATATCAGTATTTGCAAATGTGACAATCGTCGGGTTATCACTGATTGTACCAAAAAATTTGCCGTTTTCATCATTGAAATACGAGAGTGCTTGCTCATACTGCTACGGAGCGAATTCCATTCAATCTGTAAAATATTATTCGAGAAATTCGTGAGATAGCAAGTGGAACGGCTAAGGATGCTGTGCAATTTATTTTATTCCCGGAAACCATTCCGCCCATGAGCACCCAAGTTATCTTAAAACTCGACTCTAAACTTTCGGTTCTTCTCGATAAGGGCTTCAATGGCTTGCACTGTCTGAGAGCCTGAAAACATCTGAGATCAACTCGTTTTGAAGGAGATTGCAGTGTTGCCAGTCCTTTTTTCTAATTTCATTTCCAATTGCGAAAAGAGCGAAATTGTCTTTTTGGTGATTAAAGCAATCGCCAAACAGCTGAGCATATAGGTATGTAAAAAAAATAGTGTATATTAAATGTTACTGCTTATCCACACCTTCGTATAATTGTGTGTGTGTTTTGTTTTATGGCACTGGCCTAAAATATAATTTCTATATTTGCCGATTTACGAATTTGATTTGCAACTAGTTTTATGTATTATGAAAATATTGTGATAAGCTGCTTTTAGTTGGTTGATTATTAATGAACCATCAAATATGGAAACTGGTCTTAATTTGGTGTGACCGTTTTCACACAGAATTCTTGCTTACCTTATGTTTCGGCTGTGTGATCGTTAATTCTGCGATATAAATTCATGTTTTCGAGATTTGTCTGCGAATATTTTAACTGGATTATTGGTGATTGACCTTAACTACTCCCGAATTTATTTCATGTTTATTTCGGTTGCTGTTTTATCATTTAAACAACCGGCTCATTACTTTTCCCCAAACTTATGTTTCTATTGAGTAATTGATAAATTATCATTCAGCTGATAACCATATATCATTTTCTTCGTTTTTATACCTAATATAGAAAAGCTTAAAACTAGCCTTTTTCCTTTGATGTTTTTCGGTAAAGTTTCAGTATTTTTTAGTCATTGTTGAAATGCAAAATGTTCAGCTTTCTGCATATACTACTACTATACTTATTTAGGTCAATATGAAATTGAAAAAAGTCACAATCATCCACTTAGAAACTTTAATCAAAGATCTGGATTTACTTTTTATTATATTTGCATGTATCATGGCAATTTTTTAATATCTATAACAAATCTGCATTAAAGATGTGTACACAGATTTAGCGGATGGTGTCTTAATCTTAATCGGCTAATTATTTAGAAAAGAAATTCGATAAGGTAATTGTTTTGAATATAACGCTATTATCTAAGAAAGTCAGAAAAGCACAGAAAATAGTCAACTTTATTCTTGCATGGCGAGTAGGAAGGCAACTTAAGAACTTCAATCAGTCGCCTCTTGCAGTGAATTTCTATTAGCCATTCGGGTAATAGATACTTATATCAAAAAGTGGGAATGTCTTGTTTTAATCTGATGTGCCACATAAAACCCTGTAATCGACTAAACGCCTTAAAACTTAGAAAATAATAACTTTAGGCAAAATTGAAAATGAAATTTGAGGTGTTATATAATTGCTTCGTATTTTTTTTCAATTCAGTTACAGTTTTTGAATTGATGAAGTTTGAAAGCAAGAAAAAATAAATTTCCTTAAAAAATTACTTGGCTCATTAATATCTCATTACGCTCTCATGAGTCATAAATTTAATTGCTTCTTCCTAAAATCTAGGAAATTCCGGTTTTTGAACATTTAATTGTTTTATACGCTCTCACGCCTTTCAACTTCGTAGTAGTTAGTATGGAATAGTAGATATAAAAAATTTGAAATTAAAGCATAATTAAGAAGAGCGAAATTAAATGTTAATAACTTGTTTCTTGTTCAATAAGCAAATAACAATTAATACAAGGTGTTTACATTTTTGTGTAAGTTGAACGGGTGAAATCCGGCAACTGTGTAGGGCATTTGGGGCCAGGATGATGAAAACGGTATCCCGCTGCGCTTCGAAAGCGGTAGGGGACTCGCTAACCTGTCAATGTGGTGCGGTCAGACGGAAGCGGCCATCTTTGTTCATTACATGGAAACAGGGAATCAATATGGAGATCCACCTCTCTTTATCCAATAAGCTCGGAAAAGAGATGGAAGGGAGCTCGACGCAGCAACCCAGTTCAATACTTGCCGGGATCTGATCCCACTGCGCATACGCTAACCTTCATACGCCCAAGGTTATTTGCGGTCGAAGCCAATATTCTCTTATTTTATTTTCTGGTATTTTTACTTTTTCTGATTGGAATTTCTTTGGGTTTTGATCAATTTAGTTGTCTGAACGCTCATTAAAGCTGAAATTTATGGCGAATGCTCCTGGATAATGATAAAAATTCATTGGAATTGGAATGTTCTGTATTGGTTTTATGGGCTGAATCTCTCTCTCCGACTTTGAGATTTGTAATCTGGTTTGGTTGTGTGTGTATGTGTAGGTATGCCGTCACATTTTTAACATATGGTTCTAGAGATAATGGCTTGGAGCTTCGGATTAAACCAATTTCGTTTTAATTAAGTTCAACTTTAATGGAGAATTTACTAATTGTTTTAAAAGAAATTCAGCCGCTAAGAATGCATGCACATGTGTTAGCTTCGTCTACGGATGTCAATTAAAATATTTAAAACTCGCTGTTCTACCGCTAATCGATGGTAGAATTATAATTATAACATCGAAACTACAACTGAAATTATTATGGTTTCAGAAGCGTCCAAATAAGTGATCTAAGGGCCCAAACATCAGAAATTTACTTTTTTAACGAGCAGTGCAATATCACCAATCAATTTCAAATAGTTTCATGCCCTAGTGTCCCTTTAGTATTCATTTACATCGCAAAAGAACGGTTAAAGTTGAAAACGACTCAGGTATGTGTTACTCAGGGTGTGCTATTGGTAATTTGCTGCTACTCGCTGAAATAAAATCTCGTAAAATCTGTCTTAAAACGCTTCATGAGCATGGACCAGAATTTTCGCTGCTTCAGTTTTGTATAGAACTATTAGGTACATTTTTTAAACTGCGCTTAAACAACCCTATAAGAAAAAGTCTGTATGACTCAGAGCTGGACGCCTTGCTGGCCATTTTCTATAAGCTCTTCTGAAAATTTATTTTCGAGAGTACCGCTTATTAAACTGCCTAAATTGTAGAACAAAATGAGCGAAATCTCTACCAGGGTTAAAATGGAGATGTTCTTCATCAAGCAGTATAGCCCCAATTTCATCCCTTTGATACTATCTAGGTCACAATTAATGAAACCTGAGTATCATTGTAAAGCTTATTCAGAAATGAAATATTTCTAGATAGTTGATGCAACCAGACGTTAGTTATTAGACTCTCAATTATTTTCACACTTGAATAATATAGAATACTTGTTTTTTGTTGGTGCTGGTATTCATTACTTTGTATGTAAAAATACGGGTAATATCTCTCTTTTATCATTGCATTGACGACTAACCAAACATTCTGCATTTTGACATCTCTTCCAAACTATGCTTTGTTTTATCTTCGATTATCACTTAATTCTGCAAATTGCCGCACATTTACTTTACATCTATAACAGCTTTTTTACAATATAATGTTTTCTTAACGATTATCAATTTATTCTTAAACTAAATACATGATAAATGTACTAAATGAATATGAAAACCACAGATGGTATTTTACTGCCCCATTGTGTCAACAAGAACTAGTCGTCTATTACTCTGTTAACCATTAACCAAACTCACACTTTAACACATAAACAATAACCAATTTAAATCACACAAACATTATGAGCTGGCAAATATTTACCGAGACTTTCAACACTTGAAACCCTTAAGAATACCGCTAACGGCACAGTCGTTGTTAGGAATCGATTCTCGGCACGTGTGCCACTTTCTTCGGCAACTTTCTTTGTAATTGCCATTGTGGACCTTTCGAGCCAGTGCTAAAGATCTGCTGTTTTGACTGTGCAGACGATTTCAGGTCAAAACATTTTGATGTGTTTGTTTGCCCTTTTTCCGTGAATGGGTCGAAATGCTTTTACCACTTCTTCTGGGCGGTTTATTACTTGGCACGGAAAATGTTGAGAAAGTGGTCTCGTTTTCACTTTTCAGGTGGTGGCATAAAAGGTATCAACAATTTTGACTGGGAAACCTAAAAATGAATTATATTGTTTAAGAAAAAAACATTGTCCCTTTTTGAAAGAGTTTTAATTCACGCTTAACTGCTGCTGTAATAAGCGCTGTTGAAAACGTGTTTTCCGGATTTGGAAGATAATTTTAAATTTTGGAACATATACAGTGAGCACATTTATATGTTTGTGCTCATTGATGATGACTTTTCATGTATATTGCGAGAAAAACGATCTGATTCTAATTTGGAAAGGTACCTACTTGTATTGAATGAAAAACATGAAACGGTAATAAATAGTTAACAAATTTGTAACGTTTCCAAATGTTTCCTAGTTAAAATAATCCAAAGGGTTCAGATCGGGATATTCGATAGGCGGTTCAGCCACTGATACGTCGCAAGAAATACTTCTGAAATAGGCTTGTATATTCTGCACAAACTTTAGTTGATAGAAATCATTGACGTTCCATGGCTTCCTCTTCTACTCTGCAGCTCTGCAACCCTTGGTGGCTGACCGCACGATCATTCCCACCATTCTCTATCTTGTATCAATTCAGGTTATACTACTAGGAAAGATTTATAATTATTATTATCTAAATGCCTATTCGTAGACAATATTCCGGAAGGCAATCTTCTGGAGGATTGGAGAGCATTATAGTAAATGGCGAAGTGATAAACAATCTGCGTTATGCAGATGACACGGTACTTCTGGCCTTCCCTGGCAATTCCCAGAGCTCTCAGGTCTACAATAATGTTGTTTCTCCATCTGATCCGCGGTCTCCCCAGAGCTTTTCACCCTTGAGGGTTCTGTTCCCAGTCCATTTTGATCACTCGAGAGCCTGGCTGACGGTGTACATGTCCAGCCCATCTCAGCCGCCCGGCCTTAATTACTCTGATAATGTTTGGCTCCTCATAGAGCTCAATCAGTTCGTTGTTTGCGGACTGCTCTGTGCCTGGGTCTTTGTATAGTCCAAGGATTTTACGCAAAACTTTTCGCTCAAATCACTTCAGCTTGCGCTCGTTTTCCTTAATAATTTCCAAGTCTCATTCCCATATATGACCACTGGACATATGATGTTTCATGTATTTTAATTTTTGATCTTCGGGATAGATTCTTGCTGGACATCATCTTTTAGAGAGTACATGCATCTACAGCCGCACTGGATTCTTACCTTGACTTCGCCGGATTACTATTTTCCTCGTTACCCTTTCGAACTTGTACTCTCCTATTGTAAGTTTTGCCCTATTCTATATCTTCTTCTCCTTCTTGCACAAACACACATGTATTTCGTTTTGTCCTCGTTAATTTAAACGCCCATTACTTCCGCCTAACTTTCAAGTTTATTAAGTAACACAAAGCTCAAGGGTTCTCCTACCCTTGGGCCATCAATACCAAAGACCTCCGTGGTTGATTCCTCCTCTTATGGCATTTTCCAATGCTATATTGAATAATATAGGGGAGAGAAAATCCCCCTGTTTCAAGCCACTGGACACCTCAAATGAATCTGACAGCATTTCACCAACTTTTACTCTACTTCTGGAGCCGTTGATGCATACACCTGCCCGATTAGCTTTTTGGGAATTCTCAGCTCCACCATTGTGTCCCATGGCTTAACTCTTAGAATACGAACATTTGATGAATACATTATCTGATAAATTCCCAGCATTTTCTAACATTTGCCTTATTGTAAATATCTGGCCGACAGTAAATCTATTTTTACGGAATCCACACTGGTCAGAGTCCCCCCAGCCTGACTACGATGGGTTTAAGGCGTTCCGGAACTGTGTTTGCAAGGTTCTTATATTCCGTGTTGAGTAAGAATATTCCTTTATAGTTACTACAATTTGCTGTGTCTGCCGTTTTATGGGTAGGGATGGTCGGCCTTTCTTTCCACTCATCTGGAATTTTTCCCGACTCCATGGCTTGCTGTAGCATAAACAAGACAAAATTTTTTCAAAATGAGTCAGTAATTTGATTTAAAATTTGATACAAAATTATGGGGGGTGGCCCACAAAATACACTTCCAACCAAGCTGGGTGGTTAAAACTTGAGGAGTACCTGTAAGGTCATGTCATTGTGTTAGTACTGCCAAGTTCACTACAATCGGGCGGAAGGTTCCGGACTTATGAGGAACATAGTAGAAACCAAATTTTTTCAACGCTCTGAATCTCCGAAACAATGCGCTTTTAATAAAATTTTATGTCGTGTAAGGACATTATTCTAGCCTGTTCTATTTACTCCAGGAGCTATCAGAATTAAAGCGGAATCACCGTGTATAATATAACGTTTATAATACAGTCATCAACAATTTTCGTTGTCCAGTAATTTAAGTAAATCCAAAATGGTGTAGGAATTTTTTGTTTAAAAAGCAAGCAAAAATTATACTTAACAAATATCAAATTGTTTTATATGGGACATTGTTTGTGGGTCAATAACTGATCTATTGTGTTTCATATGTAGCGAATGTCATGAAATTCCGAATTTCCGCACACGCAGTAAACATAATACTTATTGGTAAAATTAGTTTATGGTATAAGCAGTCACGCCCAAGCATTCTATAAAACTGGCTCTCAGTTTCTCAAGTGGATAATCTGTATTCTTGTCGAGAATTTTACGCCGTTCTCCATTGCGTACCGAGAGGTATTAGTTGTCAGGTCGACAGCAATAATTTCGTTAACTTTATGTCGCCGTTTTCTCATTCTCTTTTGATAACGCCGCACCGTCCGAGCCGTTCTAACTTAATAGCCTGGAGAAAGGATTTCGTCCAAGTGACACTTGGACCGGCCCAGCTAAATTGGTCATATTTTATAGAGTAATGATCCTCAACAATGTTGTTAAAGCAGTCAAGAAATATTGGAATAGAACGTGACGCACTCAAAAAGCTTATTTTGTTTCAGATTCCCAACCTCAGGAAAATGGAATAATAGCCGCAGCATTAGTTGAAAGATCCAGCTTACATCAGAGCCATACAAGGTAAATATTATATACCTATTGTACATTTTGCAAACAGCTGGTTTTGTTAGGAACTACTTGACAAAAATCGATAGGCTCTAGAAGAGTCACTTGAACACGTTGATGCATATATGAAGAAACGCATCTTCGAACACGAATACCTAATCAAAATTTAATTAATCGTCTGTCTTTAATTATATTGTTCTCTTCCCTGAGTCAGTTCGATGGATCCTGTGTCGAAACTAAAACGTTAACTTAATTTGTTTCTCCACCAAAGCCTAAATTAGTAAAAGAAAGAAAAGGGGCAGGGCCGGGTAGACGAAAGCACATTAGATATGAGATTTAATGATGACTGGTCGACGTCTAAATGGCTTTGAAACCAGAAAGGCGGCTGATAAAACTGGCTGGCTCGCCTGCATCAGATAAACCTGTCAACTCCACCCTTGATTTTTTAATGGCCGACTCCCGGAGCCATGAAACTCGTACGGCTTTTTTGCAATAAGTTTTAAAATAGTACTGCAATCAACAGCAAAAAAAAACAGGATGAAACGGTTTCCTTGACAATAAATACTTTCACACCTCTACTTTGTGGTAGTATTCTCAAATATGATTTAAGATCTGAATTAATATGAAATGTTTACGGCCCGTGCTCCCAGTTAAGTACCAACCATCCAGGATTATTTAAAGTTTTTGAAATAAAAGGATTTTGCCTACTCCCTCTTATCTATTGAAACCAAAAGTTGTCTATTTGGAACGACTATTTTGAGAAATTTCAACCCTTTTTTTTCGAAAATCTTGAATGGCGCGAAACCGGAATGAACAAAGCTGGCAATTGAAATTTTCTTATCCAGACTGATTTTGTTGATTATAAAATATTTTGAAACCTCAAATCCGTTTGAATCGTTAGAAATGGAATTTGCCTTAAAAGTTATGTAACTGTAATTAATTTTGAAGCAAGTACCGATGATACTGTTGTATTTTCCAGTACCTACATAAGCCAATTTAAACGAAACTGTTGTTCCGTTATGCTCAAATAAAAGCCTACTAGCACCAACAATTTGATTGCGAGATCTTTTAATATTCAAACTGAATTTTCACTCATTTTTCAAGAACTGAGAGCTTAAAAGGTTTGAAGCAAGGAATCAATGAACGGAAAACTATAACTATGTTCATTCATACTTAAAGGTCATTCAAAAATTGAATTCTCGCCCCAATCTTAGTAGAAAGTTTGATCTGGTACGTGTATTTTCAAAAATTTGTGTGGTTTTTACGCCTCTCTTACCTAAAGAATTTTTATCCGTGAGAATGTGGCTTTGTGTGCAAAGAGCATCTAGTGTCAACATTTCATTCAAACGGAATTTCTCAAATTACTTGCTAAAATTGAATTTTCATGCAAGTCATGAGTCTTTAAGACTTCCTAGGCACTCTGCATCTGGAAATAATATCGATATGGCTCTTTCGCTTTAAGAATTGTCCACAAAACAATTTCAGCAATACTTGTTATGCTATAGTTTGTCAACCTCCCCCTTCATTTTCAACAATTCTAGTAGAACAGCGTGTTTCATATTGGGAAAATCCGAAAGCTTCCTCTTGCCACCTTTTATGAAGGTTTACCAATGTTGAAATAATTCTTAAATTGTTAATAAATGTCGCAACACACGATTGACTACTTCGTTAAAGAGTAGGTCCCGAATTTCATAGTTTCAGCTCGATCCATTTAGAAAATATTCCTAAAATTACAGTTCCCAAATATGCTTCAACGGGCCGCAGCCCCGTTAAGTTGCAATTTTTGGGTTAAATCTGTAAGCAGCTTGTTTTTTCCTCTCATCACTAAAATGCCCCAAAAATATTTTGACTTGTGGCGGTGTGTTTAAAGTAATTACTTGTTCGTACAATAATGTTTATTATAATCAACATTCAAAAAGACACTCTTATAACACTGTCGTGTTTTAGAAAACAGTAGAATGGGACTTTTGCAATATTTTTTAATTTTTAAGTTTTAATTCCTTTTTTAATACATTCAATATACATTTATTGCTGTCTTGTTTCAAGACATTTTATTATTGTTTTCTTCATTAAAACCTATAACATTTTTCAAATTTGTTTCCATCAGCCTACCATAGGAAATATTTAGATGCAAGTTGTTATCATAAAACTGCCTCATGAACAGAGAAAACCCTTCTAAACAATTGGGCAAAAACAACTTTATTCGTTTTTCGAGTGGCCTCGAATGCAACTTTCACTTTTATCGTCGTTATTTACAACTGAGCAACCAGCCGGTATTACGCAAAGGGCAATTTCAAGAAGGACTTGCGAAGGCAACCCCGATTTTCAAACCCGACCCTTTTGCATAATCTTGTCATTCTTAAAGGGTGCCTAACCTTCGGAAATAAAATAAATTCCTTTGTCGTAAAGCAGGATGCTGGGGACTAAAGTGGTCTGCTTTTGACACGCTCGGCCGTTTTTGCCTAAATATTGTCATGTATAGTGTATACCTACAAACAATAAATAAATGAGAGATTTTTGTTCACACGAAATAACGTTTATCGCCAATTTACGACCGATTGTACCGACGACTATTCAAAAACCTGGCCTCGTGATCCGCTCGGCTATCAACGCTATTAACAGTTTTTGGAAAGCCTGATTTGGCTCATCAGGGACATGGTAACATACCTACCTACCTACCTACCTACCCTTTTATTTTCAAGGAATTTCGCAAATTTCAGCTTTAGTGCTAAATAAGATATCGACTTCAGAGCAATATTAGATGGAGAATTAAAACTGTGGGCAGGAATTTGATGATTAGAGCCGAAACGCTGAATGATGAATATGTCCATAGGATATTTTAATTGAAATTAATTACAACTTATATACTACTTTTGGAGTTCTTGATAAGATTCATTTAGATACAGAACCACGTTTGACCAGAAAAGTAGATCTACTAATCTCTGGGTTGACTCAAGATTACTTCTCTGGTAAACTTCATTGATCAGTTGCGTAGCTTCCTACTCTGTCTCGAGATAGATGGCGCGTCACGAAAATGCTAGAAGCCAATTAAAAACATTACTTCAGTAAGCCAAAAAGTTAGGACAGCAGTTGACATAGTAATTGTGATAACTGAGTATAAGATTTATTGATATTGAAAAAATCTTCATTGAAATTAATTGTGCAACTAGCTGAACGGAAAATGTAATATAATGTTCATTCACCAATGTCTAAAACATATTGCTTTTAGGTAATTATCTCTGTCTGTGAATTATCTCAAGACGTAAGTCACTTGATCTATTAGACTAATTCATTTTTGCATTTCCTTCTCAAATGAGCAACAGTCAAATTTTAACAAAGAAAACGGAACGAGTGTCATAATCAAGATGCAAGTTGCAGACCGGTAAAGTTTTTACTCTGTCAGATTTTTTAACACTACAAGTGTTTCTTTAATGGCTACAGCCATAATAGCAAACATATTTTCTCCTTATTGGTTCGGATACCTAATCAATAAAACATTAGGTGGTTTACTGACTGAGGATATATAATTCTTAATGATAAAAATTATTAAAAAACTCGTCATTTATTGATATACAAGATACAGGGTTATCCATTTTATGCTTGGGAAAGTAAAGTACAAACACACAAAATATTCAGATGGAGACAAAAATTTTAATTCAATGTAAAGATTAAATCTTGCCATTATACGTAGAAAACAGTATCATTTAAATGTCCTCCACTGGACCTCTTACAGGCCTCAATCCTTTTGAGGTAATTAGGTAATTTTGAATTACTTTTCGGCACATTACCGGTAATATCTCGGTCGTAACTTCACGGATATCGGCTTTCAGTTGCTCAAGAGTTTGTGGACTGTTGGCGTAAACACGATCTTTCGCATCGCCCCACAAAAAGAAATCTAACGGTGTTAAGCCGCAGGATCTTGCGGGCCAATTGACATAAATCAATCTCGAAATTACGCGTCTCGGAACTTAGGGCTCTAATTGTGAGTGTTGTGTGACTTGTTGCCCCATCCTGATGGAACCACATGTCTTCCAGATCATAATCTTCAATTTCTCTCCAAAAATAATCGTTCAACATGCGTCCATAGCGCTCAGAATTGACTGTCATGGCCCTTCCTTGATCGTTTTCAAAAAAGACCTGCCAATCACACCACCCGTCCATTATGCATACCATACGGTCACTTTTTCAAGATGGAAAGGCCTATCTGTGATCACCTGAGGATTTTGAGGGCCCCGTATACGGCTGTTCTGTTTATTCACGTAACCACCGAGCGAAAAATTAGCCTCTTGACTGAAGAAAATTCAGTACGAAAAATCATCATCAACGACTTGTTGTTCAATCACCCAATTTGCGCATGTTCTGCGTTGCCCATGGCCTTGAGGCTTAAGTTCTTGAGTCAGTTGGACTTTGTACGGATGGAACTTTAAATCAAATTGCAAAATTCGCCACAATTGGCCGTAAGAAAAGCCGACATGTTGAACACGTCGAGGAATCGACGAATTCGGGTCTTTCTCCACACTTCGAGCGACAAGCGCGATATTTTCAGCTGAATGAATGTTGCGATGATGCACAGGCCTTACAATATCAGTAACCGATCCAGGCTTCAAATTTTTCGACTGTGTTCGAAATTGTTTGCTCTGTAGATCGATTATGTCGACCGTAATCTGCTCGTAAAGCCCTAAACGTTGATCAGAATCACCATTTTTATGATAATTTTATAATTTTCACTCGTTTTTCGACAGTTAAACGATTCATTTGCCAATGAAAGCCTTCAACTAAAACAAAAACGCTTCGGATGACGTTTGCCTTTGACAGATATCAAATCGCAAGATTTTACTTTTCCACCCTCGAATTGGATAACCCGTTGTTATCAATACCTACAAACTTCGGTTTTCTGAATTGGCCTATGTGGACCACACTGTATTGATCTGTTGAACTTGGAAATACGCATTCTGTACCCCTTCCAGAAACAATATTTACCTATCCTTGTGCTTTATTAGGTTGATGTTGGTCAAACAATTCCAAAAATATTTCCCATCTACAGATGCTTCTTTTAACATAAAGGTGTCAATTGATAGTGTTTTGGAAAAATCAGAATTGTTGACTCCTGTATATTTCAGAAAAATTTCGGAAGCTCTGAGACCTTTAAGACCTTTAAGGGTCATGTAAGTTATCATTAGCACCTGTTACGTTTAAAATTATTATGTTCCATGGCATAAACATAATTCGTTGGTTGTAAAAACGTTGTTCGGTTAATTGCTTTTCACTAATTAGCACGAAATTTAAATATGCATGGTATGTCGTTGTAAAGCTGGCTAAATTCACACTTTAAACTATTTTAAAATAGATTGGAGATTGGTCATGTATTAACGTTGTCCAGAAATCTTACTAAAAATCATCCAGGCAAGGGCGGATTCAGCTTTCAAGCGAAGGGGGGGAGGAGCGGTTATATCGTAGAAAAAAGTCTTTTGTTGTCTATAAAATTCGAAAAATTAACGGTAGTTGATATAAACCCAGCACCAACGGGCGTCATAACCCTCATGAGAACCATGATGACATGGTTGGTCATTACATGACATTGGTACCGTTGGATAGAGCACTGAAAATTCGATTCAGTCATTACAACAAGTGTGAGGGAATTCGGGAAGTTTTGACCGAGAAAGCGAAATTTCAATATCAGACACTTAGGTGCAAGATTATGCCAACATTTGTCACACAAGCAAAACGAGCGAAAACGCTCACTTTTACATGATTCTAGAGAGAACTAAATGCCCTTTTTAGAAAGTGAACCATGGATGGGGAAATGTTGGCAGTTTTCTCAAAAAAACCTGGACTTTAAGACGTTTTAGATTTACGTGTTTTATTTTTGTTCGTAAAATCTACTCAAACATGACGCTATTTTTTTTAAGTTTGCTAAGCCCCATTTCAGCCATTGAATTTGTTTTGGTATCGTTGGATAGAGAATGGAAACTTTGATTCACTCATAACAACACGAGTGTAGGAATTCGAGTAATTTTGACCCAGAAAGAGAAATTTGAATATCAAACTCTTAGGTGCAAGGTTATGTCAAAATTTTATGTTTTCGGTCCGGTTTTTACTCATTTCCCGGAAGCGAAATGACCGAGAACGCTCATTTTTATATGATTATGATATAGAAATAAATGGCCTTTTTAGAAAGTGAACTATCGATAATGAAAAGTTGGCAGCTCTCAAAAAACTCATGATTTCAAGTTTTAGATTTCCGTGTTTTTTGATTGAGTTGCAAAATCGACTAAAACGTGACGCTGCTTTTTTCGAAATTTCTGAACCCCCATTGACCGCTTCTAGTGAGCATAAGTTGCACGCAAAAAATATAAAAAATTTGGTAATTGGTTTCAAACCTAACACGTCGCTGGGTTTCTCGCCATCTGAGGCACAGTTGCTCAGATACAGAAAAACCTAAAGGTAAACGTGGAGAAAATTTCATCATGGCAGGATTTGAACTCCATTTACCTGTTTATTTTATTTAAACTGCCTCCTTAATAGCATCAGTCACATCGCTCTATCAGTTTCTAAAAGCCCAGATTTCCTTACTGTTTATGAGCTGTTTTATTTGTCTCAAAATTCAACATAATGAAGGAAAAGAAAATTTGTATTTATACTAAAAATTAAACGTTTGATCCAGATAAGACTTTTGATTTGTTAATGCCATAAGGACATCTGAACGACTTTCTTAATATCAGTACCTTGACCATCTGACCACCACTTTCAGGGGCGGATCCAGCTTTCGAGTCAGGGTGGGTCAAGTAGTAGAAATTCGGTCATTTGTTGTCTATGAAATTGGAAAAATTATCGTTAGTCGTTATAGATCCAGTGCAAGGGGGAAGGGGTCATGACCCCCATGACCCCCCCCCCTGAATTCGCCCTTGACCACTTTCACATAGCAGAAACAATCTATTAACTTATTGCATATTTAATCCGAAGGATATAAGATGGGAATATGCAAGTACGCTGAGGGGTGAAAACTTAAGGAGTATTTGTAAGGTTATTAACTGTGTTTGTATTCCAAAGTTCACCACAATCTGATGAAAGGTTCAGGAGTTATGAGGAATAAGTAGGAAACTAGAAAAGGAATATTCAATTACGCTGGGTGGTTAAAACTTAAGGTGCACCTGTAAGGCTATTAGCAGTGTTTGCATTCCGAAGTTCACTACACTCAAGTGAAAGGTTCAGGACTTATGAGGAAAAATTAGGAAACTTATCTTTCCAACGCTCTGTATCTCGAGAACAGTCATTATTTTCTGAGCACTTTCACATAGCAGAAACAATCTAATAACTTATTGCATATTTAATCCGAAGGACCTAAGATGGGAATACGCAAGTACGCTGAGTGGTGAAAACTTAAGGAGTACTTGTAAGGTTATTAACTGTGTTTGTATCCCAAAGTTCACCACATTCGAATGAAAGGTTCAGGACTTATGAGGAATAAGTAGGAAACTAGATTTTCCAACCATCTGTATCTCGAGAACAGTCATATGCTTAGCACTTGCACATCGCAGAAACAATCTATTAACTTGTTACATATTTAAGCCGAAGGACCGAAGATGGGAACATTCAACTACTCTGGGTTTTTAAAACTTAAGGAGCACCTGTAATTGTATTAGCAGTGTTTGTAATCCGAAGTTCACTACATTCAAATGAAAGGTTCAGGACTTATGAGGAAAAAGTAGAAAACTTATCTTTCTAACGCTCTGTATCTCGAGAACAGTCATTATTTTCTTAGCACTTTCACATAGCAGAAACAATATAATAGCTTATTGCATATTTAATCCGAATGACCTAAGATAGGTATATTCAACTACGCTGAGTGGTTAAAACTTAAGGAGTACTTATAAGGTTATTAACCGTGTTTGTATTGCAAAGTTCACTTCAACCGGATTTAGAGTTCAGGACTTATGAGGAATCAGTAAGAAACTAGATTTTCCAACCCTCTGTATCTCAAGTACAGTCATTATATTCTTAGCACTTTCACATAGCAGAAACAATCTATTAACTTGTTACATATTTAAGCCGAAGAACCGAAGATGGGAACATTGAAATACGCTGGGTAGTTAAAACTTAAGGAGTACCTGTAAGGTCATTAACTGTGTTTGTATTCTAAAGTTCACTACAATCCGATTTAAGGTTTAGGACTTATGAAGAATAAGTAGGAAACTAGATTTTCCAACGATCTGTATCTCGAGAACAGTCATTATATTCTTAGCACATTCACATAGCAGAAACAATCTATTAACTTGTTACATATTTAAGCCGAAGGACCGAAGATGGAAACATTCAACTACTCTGGTTTTTTAAAACTTAAGGAGGACCTGTAAGGTCATTAACTGTGTTTGTATTCTAAAGTTCACAACAATTCGATTTAAGGTTTAGGACTTATGAAGAATAAGTAGGAAACTAGATTTTCCAACGATCTGTATCTCGAGAACAGTCATTATATTCTTAGCACATTCACATAGCAGAAACAATCTAATAACTTATTGCATATTTAATCCGTAGGACCTAAGATAGGAATATTCAAATACGCTGGCTGGTTAAAACTTAAGGAGCAGTAAGGTTATTAGCGGTGTTTGTATTATGAAACTACTTTAACACTAATTAAATAGCACTGTGCTCCTAACGGCATATTTGCTCCAAATCTTCGCAATATCTTGTCCGATATAACTTGAGTTAATAGCTTTCATCCATTTAACCCGAATTATCGCCAAGATTTGTCGTCAAATGACCGTTGTCCTTCGTAGGCGACTGGAAATTATTGATTAAATTCAGCAGCATTCCATTTTATTGACGAGGAAATAACTGCATTCTCCTCCTAAAACCAAATTAAAAAGATGTGTAGTTGATAATTAAACATTTACTACAATAGTAGATAGTAACATACTTTAAATAGTACTTAATTTTGTCAAGCGCTTTGTTAAGTTTCGACATATTTTACTACATAGTGTTCGTAAAAAAATTTTGTGAGTACCTTCATTATCTTATCTTTATAATGTATTCAAATGGTATCTGAAAATCGATTGTTTGTGCCGCAGTTTGCCGGCACAAACTCAGAAGACACGAACCCGACACCTGGCAATAATTTAGTAGAGCCGTTACCTATTTATAATTTAATAGCACAATTTCATGCGAATCTCACTATAAATAAGATCAAATTTTGATGAAAAACTATGTGTTTAGAGAAAAATGTTGAGGATAGCAGAAAATTTTAAATCCAATGGGAGTTCTGAGTTCACTTTTTTTGAACTGAAAAGCAGTCATAGTTAAGTGGCTGCAGTGGCAAATGGGCGGTCGATGAAATGTTTTCTGGGTTTTCAGCTCAAAAGCACCGCTCTTTTGACTGGATATCTATAAGCAACTTGTTAAATTTTAGTTACTTTTCAGTTTAGCAGCTCTAGCCGATCTATGGAAAACAAAACATTACCTGAGCATTGGTCCACTGGACGCAGTTTTTGATAAGTTTCAACTAGTTCGTATCTGCCACGTGGTCCGCTTCACAATTTCTTCTGATTTGTTGTCATATCAAGTCGGTAGTCGCTAAATTAGTATTAGCTGCCTCTGGTAGTCATCATCAGAAGCTGAAAACAATAAAATAAATAAAAAATTAAGAATATTTTTAGCAGAACTGGTTTATATATATATATACAGGGTTGCTCATTAGTGCGTCAAAGTGCGATATCTCAGTAAATATGAACTTTACAAGAAAATACGTCCTACGAAAGTTTTTCATGTT
>NW_026017110.1:21216673-21222149 GCF_020466585.1 Dendroctonus ponderosae
TAAACGTGAAAATCTTTCGTTGGACGAATTTTCTTGTAAACTTCATATTTACTGAGATATCGCACTTTGACGCACTAATGAGCAACCCTGTATATCACATTTTAGGAAATTGTTGCTATGGAGTAGCTTCAAATCCAATTAATGTTACGCCATGCAAAGAAACATACACGATTTTGCATTATCAAGTTTTTGCGATAAGCAATGTCGTTAAAAAAGTAACAAGTAAAATCCTTTGCTCGAGTTTTTCGTTTAATAAAATGGAAACCAGCTCAAAGTAAGTATCATGCTGCACAGCATAAGAGGCTATTCGTTCGACATTTTATTTGCGCCAGTGTCCATTTCAGAATTTAAATGAGCAGTATCTTTATAATCTTATTACAGGCCCTGTTGCAGTTTGTGCATTTAATCAGCAAGTATAATTTTACTTGCAACGTGACGTCGATCGCCGTCTGTTATGACCAATGCAGGAACGGCTTCCCTGGACATTTACAATTCATTGTTACTATTTATATCCAACTTATCCCACTATTTCTTTCGTCAGTATTTCCTCCATATTCCACTGCCGAATAAAGCAACTGGGAACTTTCTGCAAATTACGCGGGGATTAATATCCTGACTGAAACACGAAACTTGGATCATTTAAATCTCCAGAAAGCTGGAAATTGCGCTCGGGGATGTCTCAAGCAGCTGGAAAATGGCTCCAGTTGAGTTCGTCTTTAATCAAAAGGTCCCAAATTAAACTTGTAAAGTTTTCGTGAAGCTAATTTCGCTTAAAGTGCTTTCATTATCTTTGGTTTTCGTTACGCTTCGCCTTTCCTTTTGATGATTCTCTGGAAATGTAGGGGATATGGCGTTTATGTGAGTTAGACACAGTCCTGCGCTTTTTATATATTTCTTTTCTATATATCATTTTTATTATAGATATATTTAAGTCAGGCTTGCTATGTGAATTTGAATGTTTCAAAAGTAATTTTACATACATTACAGCGAAAATCTATTTACTGTGCAGTTATTTCTTACGTGCTGTACGACCACGGCTAGGAAATCTCCGGCAAGAACAAAACTCACACGTTTCAGTACACATTTTTGATATAAGGATTGCGAGCACGCTCTTTTTCCTACACTCGCACCAGTCAATTAAGGACAAATGTGCGTGATTCCTTAACTCTTAGTCAACATAAAATATAATATTATTTACCTACTTATTACTTTATTTTTTTATTTATTTTATTTATCAACCATCATTAAAAAATATTTACACAGATTTTCTCATGTTGAATTACAATCTGTATTTTAACATACACAATTTAAAGAAAATTAACTTAGACTAAATTAGTGCAAAATTGTCACTCCAAACTTCCAAACGAGTATGATGAATATGTTTGAACATTTGACTAACTCAACATTAAAATGGCATTGTATATACTTTCCTGACTGTGACTTGAAATTAAAATGGCAAATACATTTTATTGTACACTCACCTTCTATTAAAAGCATATTTAATCAATATAATCCTTCAATTAAACGGACGCAGAAAAAAATGTGAGAAAGAGTGATAAGGTTTTTGTTCATCGAATTATTTTCTTTTAATATTTTTTAAAAGCTGTAATTGTGTGTACTTTGAAAACCTTTGAATTGGCAAATATTTGAAAAGGCCATTTTCATAAAAGCCCCTGATTTTTGGTTTTTCAATATACATCTCATACACATGAGGCGCATTTTTTGGAATTTTGCGAATTTCTTATCTGTGCAGTTTCTAAACAGGCTATTCAAAGTTCTCTCTGGAGTGATGTAAAAATGAGGGTCCTCGCTCATTTTGCTTCCGAGAAATGAGCAAAAACGGGACGGAAAACGTCGAATTTTGGCATAATTTTGCACCTAAGTGTATGATATTTACATTTCGGTTTCTGGGTCAAAACTACTAGAAATTCCTCACTCATGTTGTTATGGCTGAATCGAATTTTCTGATATGAGATATCTCTTGAATAGGTTTCTTATGTAAAATCAAGCCTACGCTACCTATAAAGGATTCGTCTTCTCCTGTGTAATGAAACAAATTTCCTTTTTTAATTTTTGCGCGAACTAGTTGCCCCAAAGATTGAAATATCTAATTTTAACAATAATGAAACAGCCAGTGTGAAACAAAAATTACGTAGCTTAAACGATAATTATTCATCAAATATTTTCCGCATTAATCTAGGCGATGCGATGCTGAGTACTTGGACCTCATCATATTCTAAAATGACCATGCCATTCGATTAAACATCTCCGAGATAATCTTCCTGTATCCAGCATGAATACAAAAATTTTTTAGTGAAGCCTTAGACGAACTAACAGAATGCTGCATTCCAACTTAATTGCCTTAACCACAAAAATCTAAGAATGTCCATGCTAAATATCTCTTGGCAATTTATAATTACACACGACTATCTGCCAGGCGAAATACCATTCGTTTCTCTGCGGCCACCCAGGCAGACTGACACATCAATTTCGTAAGATGTTTTCTCCGCTTTTTAATTATGGTTTCTCATGACGAAGTATTTTAAACCATGGTTCCACTATATTCATTAGACTCACAGGACTGGTTCATCCAATCACGACAAAACAACTTGATTATAAGCTGACGCTGCATATGAAGGTGCTTTAAAATCATCGAGTTTAGGTGTTTTCTGTTAATGCTTGACAATGGCCTCGATAGGTTATTGATGACTTGAATTGTTAGTATCCGCATGTAATTTATTATTCTATTATTTCCATTAGATCAAACGGATTTCTTATTCTATCGCCTGCGTTATTTTATTTGGTCAATCAGAGTAGCAATTCGTCTCGCTTTGTTTGCGGATTTGCATGTAGAGGAAGTAGGTTGGATTCGCAACTTGCAGATAGCAACATGTCTTTAATAATGTACAGGCATACGGAACAATCGAAAACCCACAAGCAGAATTCTATTTTCTTGAAAAAGTAATCGAAGATGGAAGTTTCTTTGTAAAATTCAGATGAGAAAACTTCCGAAGTTTACAGTACATTAGCATTATACTCTCTCTTAATTATTCAAATGGGCTCTGTTGATTAAAAACGTTGCAATTCAGTGTTAAAACATTTCATTAAGGAATTTTAAAATCTAATTCCCTTTATCGATCAACAATGAATATATCGATCCTAAAATTGATCTAATAGCCGCAACATCCATGGCGGACTTTATAAAGAAGACAAAATAATTTTACAATGTTTTGTGTTAATACCAATTTTAGTTTATATTTGCTTTCCTATGTCTTTCTACTAGGATAAAACAATCCTGTTGTATTAAAAAAAATTGTAAAAATATTTATTTTTTAATTTAAAAAATTAACTTAAAATGCTTCCAATAAACATTGCTTCCTGCTTGTTTTCGTGCGCGATTTTTAACTAAAGTGTTATAAAACGTAAATATATCAACATCCCTAACGAAAATACATTTTTTTCCTCCCCATAACGTACAGAAATTTACAACAATAAGTTTAGCAATAATATGAACGTTTAATTCTTTTTCGAACATCTCTCAAGGAGCATGTTTTTAATCGAAATTGTCTTTCTTTGAGCATAATTCGTTATGAATTGAACAAATTGCCTTGGGGATTCAGTCTGGGCAGTGCTGAGATTCAGAAAACTTTTTAACTATCAAGCTTTCGGCAACTCATTTTTTACCTTCATCAGCGCTAGAAAATTTCCAGGGATAAACCAGGGAAAATTAATTATTCAACTTTTCAGGACGACGATTTGCGAAAGAAAACTTAAAATAAAAATGCAGATATTTACAAAAAAACAATTGGAGAAATGTTAAAATAAATAATTGTAAATGTACCAAGCTTTTACCCCGTTTTAGGATAGTAAGCAAGTTTAATGTTGTCGTCGCAGTTATTAGGTTATAATTACGGGAAGGTAGCAGGTACGTAAGCGGAACCTTCTAAAGGGTTCTCAAACCATCAAAATTGAACAAGATTCAAGAAGTGCTTACCTACCTATTCATCTGTCTGTAGGTTTATTGTTTCATACCTTCCGACAGAACCAGAGCTTAATTTGCGATTATTTTTTAATTTTTCAAACCCTTTTTACCAGTCTTTTACAGTCCCAGACCGAGTCCCCAAGGCATGTTCAATTGCTCTTCTTTCGGTTAAAAAAGTATCTCCTGATTTAGGTATTAAAGTGTAATTTCTTAAAAATTGATCATCGAAGTTCCTCTAGTGCCCTTTATAATAAAAACGGATTTTGATCGTGACAGTTAAAAAATGTATAAAAGCATTTTAAGTAACTCTTCATTATAATCTACATACCATCAACCAAAATGCTAATTTTTCTCTGTTGTATTATTTAACAAAAATTAGAAATATCACGAATGTGTACTCACCATTTTCGAAAAGTTTACGTTGCACTGAGACACATTGCAGACATACACAAGCCATATCATGGGAGTTGTTTATAAATCATGGCGTCAGTGCCTGAACACCAAATAGAAAGCCGGCAAGGATTCTATAGAATTTTTGGCCAGCTGCCTTGCGTCACTTAACGTGCCATCTTGGAGTCTTGACAGTTGCAGGGACGACAAACACTTGGATGGCTGCTACCAAAAACGAGGGAGTTTTAAATTAGAAATGCTAAATTTATTTTAATTTCATCGAGGTTGGGTATCAACTGGTTAAAGTTTCTAAGAAGTGATGCTTTGCTTAATGCAGAATAAGTTGCAAAAAATTAGTTGAAAAAAATGATTCGTTCCTGCCTTAAATGTTCTTAATTTCAACATTAAAGTAATTTATGATGATTCAGAAAATCGTTATCTGTATTAAACTATCTGGGGCAGCTTACAATTTGTTTTACAGTTAAATCTGCAAAGCAATCTTGATCAAATTTTGTGTGCTTAATTTCTTTCGAAAGTTGCTATCCTTTACGAAAAGTTTAACGAACTAAATGTTATTGATCCATAATTCGTAGTATTGACATATGATAAGTTAAATGTCTTTCCTTAATAAAATTTACGTTAGTTAAATTCCAATTCCATTAGACCAGAAACAACAACGTTTTTTTAATCATGGTCTATACCTATTTATAAAAACATCACATTGGTTTGAACAATTTATTCATAATAATTTCTTAGTTGGGAGAAATTTACTTTCGCAAAATTCAGAAATTTAATTTCCCACATTTTTTTTTTAATGCATTATATGAGTACATTATATTTCAACTAATGGTTGTCTCATTAGTTGAACAATTCTGTTGAGACAAAATAATTCTCATTGTAAATGTCATGTAAAAATTATGAAAACTGAAACTTCTTGTAAAAATGTGAAGAAAGCAAAGCATAAATTAACAAAATGATCATCTGTAATTCAATGCAATAAATGCACTCGTTGTATATACTTTCCTGACTGTGTTTTAATTCCAAATCAAATTCATTCCTGGGTTTCAGTCATTTATTGTTTCTATTTATCAATCAAAATACGTT
>NW_026017110.1:21222199-21230829 GCF_020466585.1 Dendroctonus ponderosae
CGGTGTATTTTTCCACCATCATCAGTTTTTCTAAAATAACAGATAGTTAAAAAAAATTGTCATTAATTTAAAAAACAACCACAGTTCGTCAACAGCCTCGTCATATAACACATTAAAATACATCGCAATTGCAATACTTTAAAACATTCTAAAATTAATTAGGCCTAACAGGTGATTAGTTAGTTAGATTAGATAGATAGTTAGAAGAAATCAATATAAACAGTATTTTATTCGTTTTGCGTCCGATAATGAACAAAATTAATTCTCCAAATGCATGACAAGGCTTAAAGCAGCAACAACGCTACATATGTAAGTAAAAATATTTAAGTATCTGAACAAAGAATTCTAGTCTCTTCCCAAATTTGATTGTCCTGACCAATCACCTGTTAGGCCTAATTAATTTTAGAATGTTTTAAAGTATTACAATTGTGTTGTATTTTAATGTGTGATATGATGAGGCTGTTGACGAACTGTGGTTGTTTTTTAAATTAATGACAAATTAACAAAACAAACTATCTGTTATTTTGGAAAAACTGATGATGGTGGAAAAATACACCAAAACGAATTTTGATTGATAAATAGAAGCAATAAATTACTGAATTTGATTTGGGCCAGAAATAAATTTGATTTGGAAATAAATGCACTTACATGTCTTAAAATGGGAATGGAAAATTTTGAAAAATTTGCGGAAACAATATTTTATTTGTTTTGTAGTAAATTATTGAAAAATATCTATTAGGTATAATATTTTCCCTCCGTATGAAATAGCATAGGTACTCGAACTATAAAATAAACATTCGACATTTTTACATCCATACACCTGCTAAACATCGAATTATTTGGACTACAGTTTTATAAGTTAATTTTCGTTTTTCATCCAGAAGGTCTTCTCGAAAGTTTCCTCGGAGTTTGTACAGCGGTCTAAACGAATTAATAGAATCGTAATAAAATATATGATTTTTCTCCGTCTAGGCGATCAAATGGAACATTTAGTGAAGTTTTTTTTGTTTGACGTTTGACATTTTCACGTTTGACAATGGCACGCAAGAACCAATGTTCAAAAGCAATGTGGGAATGTGGGCTGTGAGGATTGTTAGTAGAATATAGCCGACAGCTTCCAGGGAGGTAGTAGAGTATAACTTTAGATGTTTTAAATTGGACATAGACATTACTACAAATGAAAACAAGCGCACAATGTTTCTAAAAGGGAAAATCTTCCACTTAAAATGTTAAAAAACGTACTGTGCTATGATCATAAATAGACCTACATAAAAATAAAGCGGTGTTGACATGCTTTTATAATGCGCACTGACCGTATAATATTACTTCCTGAAATGGTTAATAATTACAAAGCTGTTGTGATACTTGCGCAATTTATCTAAGATTTAATGAGCGACTGCACGTGGTTCGTGCTTGAAGCAAAGTTTACTATCTTCATGTCAGGAGGACTTCTTTAAGAAAGGCTTCTAACCGAGAAGGTTGCGTAAATGACTTTTTAAACAGACTGAAATATATGGACAATTTCTCATTTTTGCCACAGAAAACGTGACAAAATATATACAATAATGATCAAAGAGACTAGTTTCTCCCTGGGCCTCGATCTTATCTATAATAGCTACTGGTTATTGTGTTTATTTATATGCGCCTTGCTTTAGCTCATGCATGTCACTATTTTGTTTACGGTATGTCCAAACGGTAATTTTTTTTATTATTAGATAGTACGATATTAATTATATGTAATATGCGTGCACTCCGCAAATGCTCTTGGGACTCTCTTTAGGATCTTTTCATCGATCATGATGCATAAAATCGGAGCTTCTAAATGGTCGATGAGTGGCTTAAATATAAATGTAAACTTTTTATCGGCCGTTAAGGATTGACGAGACGTCCACCATTTGACATAGTACCCGATAATAAAACGGCCGTAAAGACTAATTTTATGTTTTGTAGATTATACTTTTAAATCTGGAATCAATTCCATATTTGCTTATTTACACAAGAAGGAAATACATCAATGCAATGTGGTTTTATTGGGACACCACTTTTTAATTTTGAAAATATATTCACTTTCTCTCAGTGGTAGCTGCTGCACTTGGAGGGTTTACTGTGAAGCCCAAAAGCGCATTGTTTGTATGAAACGTTAACTTTGGTTGAAAAACTTCATTTATCTACTTAAAAAATAACGTTCCACTGAAAGTACAGCTGAAATTAATCAGTTTTTTAACACACGTCCATAAATATTAAAGCACTAAGTGACATTATAGTGAAATTAAAGCAGGAAACTGGTAGTTATTACCAACAAATTGGGTTTTAATCCGTAGAGTATCGAATAATTCTCGGAAAAGGTGGAATTTGTAATCAGTTGATATTAAAATCTCATCCCCATGTTCCTTTCACACTTTCACCCAAAACCGCGACTTTAATATAAGAAACAACGCGGTACAACAACCAAGTAAGTACCTACATAACTTGGTTTTTACAAACATGGAGCAATCAGAGGCACAACATAATTTGAAATACTGTGAAATATTTTTAATTTATAATTCCTTTATTTTCATTACGCTTTATTAAAGCCCAATAATTTTTTCTTACTTCGAGTCAAATTCAGGATTGTTTTCATTATTTGTTTATACTTTTGCTTAACCGTTAGGACCACATATCGCTCATGTTAAAATATTGATACTTTGCTTGATTACAAGGTAAGTATTGAACCTAATTATTATTTTACAGAAATATATTCGAGAATAATTCATTGTGCCATCCAGACATCGTTAAATCGGCTAGCTAAAAACGATATACACTGGTATTTATTTTACCACAACAGTAAGTACTTACATGTTTTTCCAAGACAATTCAATACTTTATTAGACATTTCCTTTAGTTGATATTCATTCTTAGGCACCTGCCTGGACTGAGAAATGACCTTCCCCCACTTCATTAATATTCTCATTCAGTTCTTCATAGCACATAAACGCATTTATGGCGGCTGCTTGAAACAATAACTAACTTTTTAAATTTTCACTCTCAGTCAGATTAGCGACTTTACTTACAACGTACTAAAATGAATTTATTGTTCTTTTAGGAGCATGTTGATGTTTCATGGTTTTTAAGATAAGGAAACGAATGTTCATTGTTCGTTTGCCTCTTAGGCCTTTAAACAAGTTTGAAATATCTGTTCTTGTAACAGTAATAAATCCGCAACTATGCAAGTCTAATTTTTTTGTGAACTTGATCATATTACGTAAAAATTATTTTAAGTTTCATATTAAAGTGCAGAAGTGAACAGACACCAAAAAGCCATTTCAGGACGAAATTGGCTCTTCCAATCTTTGGATTTTAAATTAAATTTTAAAATACAAGTGTCGTTCGGGTGATATTCGCGAAACTCGTGAAGTTCTCTGATCCTAAAACATTGTGCGGATTTTAAATTTAAGCTGAATTTAATGCTCTGTCGGCGTCCTCGAGAAGCGAATCCAATAAGAACTTTTTCACACAAAAAGACTGAAAATCGTGTCTCGAATCCAAACGCTTCTAATCCTATTTGGTTCATTAGCCCCACAGTTTTGAAGTCTAGTGTGGCTCTCAGAGATAAAACTGTTAGTTTATCATCATCCTCTTTAACGATACTCAATTAAGGGACATCGGATTTTTATGGCGGCAAGTGTTTAAGATTAAAACCATATTTTAGTCCATAATGTTGGCAGACAATTAACGTTCAGAATAATGAGCCAGGATTGTGGTTACCACTACTTTTAAATTAACAACTCGCAATTCGATGGGCAGGAATCTGAAATTATATGAGACATAATGGTATATTCTTGCTTCAAAAATATTTTTTTAAGTGGGTTATAATTCCTTTTTTATTTTATTTATTCTGCATTTATACTAACATGTTTTTCTTTCATTGATTTAGGAAATTTTTAGGATTGCCCTACATAGGTACAGTTACGGTGTTAAAATCTAAATTTTGTTGCAAAATTTGTCTCCTGGATTCGATTGCTCCAAAAATTAAACACCAGAACTTTAAGGCGGGGACATGACAAGGGCGGATCCATGGGGGGGTTATGGGGGTCATGACCCCCCCCCCCTTGTGCTGGGTTTATAACAATAATTTTTCTAATTTCATAGACAACAAAAGACTGAATTTCTACTACTTGACCAACGCCCTGACTCGAAAGCTGGATCCGCCCTTGGAACATGATGCCACTTAGGAAATACAATGGTTTTTAAACATGTACCTACATCTTGGTCGGATATGCACTTGAACTTGCCAGCACAGTAAATGGCCCTCAAGTGGAAAATATAACGTTTAAGATAAGATTTATGGCCATAGATGTTGCTGCAGAAAGCCAAGCGATGCAACCCATCTCGAGTGGAGTAAAAATGTTTCTTCTCAGATTTTATAAAACTGGATATTTCAGTCACCTCAGCCGATTATAATTCGTTCACTTGAGAAAAATATGTAAAAAGACATGTTATTCCGATAACTAAATGAACTATATTTTTAAAATACACGGTTTTTTAATATAATGGATTTCTAGAGTGCAGCGTGGCCTGAACTTACCTCTAAGTCTTATTGAATTAATGCAAAATTCCAAAATAAAACTAGCTACTCGACCCAGCAAACGCAATGGAATATGTAGATAATTTACAGCAAATCTCAAAATGTTTTCCTATACTTGACAAACGTAGAACCACCGTAGCAAATCTCTTCACCCCATATCAAGTTTCTTTTCCGATTTGCAATGCCTTTCTTGGGAACGGTAAAAACTCTTCATGCATTTAAATGTTTTATTTAACGCTGTTCCTGTAATTTAGGCGGCCTGTAAAACCAGACATTGCAAAAAATTTGAATATATTTCATATGCAAGCGAAAGTCTCAGGTTTCGCATATAAAAAGGGACAGAAATATAAAAGAAGCTCGGCAGGTTACTTATTGAACAATTTAAAGAAGGATTTTTTTGGGTGGATCTGTCAGCCTGCGGTTAAGGAAATGGTCTGACCTAGATTGTCTCTAAACTACCTGCTCGTGAATGGGCTCATGTTACAGATATTTTCTTTATTTGCCATGGAGAATTTATCTATATTTTATGAACTTCCAACACTTTTCAATACAATGGGTTCTTATGAATTGGCTTTTGTTAAGGATAATTAGTAACAAAGTTAGCACTTATATCAAAAATACAACGTGCCATTGTAGGATTATTGTAATTTTTAATCTTCTGCCCATCCCTTTCTGCATGCATACTTTTGGCCCATTATGAACAACATATGCTCATATTGAAAAAGCGTTTTCTAATAAAGACATAAACCGGGACGGTCGCATGTGCTAGTCCAATAAAATTTCATCAGCATAAAGGAGGTGGTTGTTTTCAAGACGTTATCGTTATTAACTTTCCCACCACTACAGCAAAATCCTTGAATTAAGTATCTATAAATAATTATTTATGTTTTATGTTTCTTGGACGATGTATATTTAGATTGTTAGTTTCTGAGTTCTTGGGGATGTCGTCCTAATTTAGAAATTTTGGTTTAGGTAAAATCTATACCCATATCAAAAGTGGTAATATTCCATATTTTTTGATGTTTTAGCGTTTCGCCACTACTCTGCTGCCTTCCCCAGGGTTATATATGCTATAAGAAAAAAACGAGACTGCAAAATCCATCTCCAACATAACCATTATTTTTTAAGAGAATTTTGTTAATTAAGTTGCACAGAATTATTTAGACTTCCTCAAAACTTATATCTAGGGTTAAAAATCATTAAGCAAATGTTGAGGTTTCATTTACTTGAATTATGCCGAGATACAATTCCTTACGTTAGCACAATCAACTCAACCATAAATGTCAGAGGAAACAAACTTTGTTTTTTACTCACACTTATTATCTATAAAACTAGCTTCACATTCCTCTCAATATGTAAATTTACGCATAAATGCAAAAATAAGTTCAATTTTAATCGAAAAATATCAAACTATTTAATAAAGCAGCTGAAGATGCGTGAGTCAAAATGACATAAAAGGACAATGGAAGATCAAGTTTTCATTAAGCTTCGCGCAAAATAATTGTACTTTGGTCAATTTACCTGAAAATGCTCTGTTATTACTTTAGGGTTAGCAGTAGACACGTTTCGTCAACTAGAATTTCAGTCAGCACTTTAGACAGATTGAAAGTTCCAATGACCATTTTCCCATATGGACTACAGCTTACTTAAAGAACATTTACTAGTTTCTATCGGTTTGGATCTGATATCATTTGAACTTGATTTATTTATGATATTACTCATTTCAAATGCATTTGGAGGTCTGTTCTGCTCAAGTCATACTTTCTCCATACTCTAAACGTTTTTGCCACTCCTGTTTGTAATCGAAAGCTGCATATTATTCAATAATCTAATGTGTTTAATCAATAGATTATGGAATTACTGATGTACTTGAGAACTGGTGAATGCACAAAGGTGTCACGGAATCTACCGAAGTAAAATAGGAGTCAAAGTGTGCCAAGCGTAAAGAGTGCACAAATAATGGCAGGCACAAACTTAGTGGCACGCCTTACTGAAAATCAAGATCGCATGTGAAGTTGTCAAGTTAACGGCGCTTCTATTAGCGCAGTAGCTGCAATGTGTGTTCCATATCTCTCTGTTGCTCGATTTCTCAGACTCTAGTAAATTTTCCTCCGTCGATATAATTTTTCCGTTCATTTGGGCCACTTTGATTCCATATAAGAAAAATAACGATTGGTGCGGAAAGCAAATTTATATCTCTTAAGCTCCGACCTGATGATGTTTAAAACAGTTGAATTAGTCAATTGGGCTTAAGAAAAATAACACTAAAAATAGCTTCAATTAATGTGTCAATAGATGCGTAGAAAACAGTAGGAACAGTCGCAGTTCATGTTTTTTTTCGGATCGTTTATATCAGGTGTCAGTTAATGCATTTTCGACTGTCCAATCAATGCTGTCCATAATTCAATCGAAAAAGGATGTGGAAATCACGGCTCATCGTAAAAAGATAAAGAGACTATACGCGCAAGAGTAATTCCAATAAAATTTAATATTTTATATACGTACAGGTATCTTGGAACGACAAATAAACTTTGCTTTTTACAACAAAGTTGCAATCGCCATCTGCCATATAAATGGACCCGTTCTGGCGGTTTTCGATTTGGAATAAAAAGCCCAAAGCCATCAGCTGCCACTAAATAAGGACTTTATTGAGATTATTAGCATGCAAGCCCGACGGCCGCCAATTATAATAAAGTGAAAACCTTAATAATGAAATCGAATTCGCTGTTGCCACATTATGTTGATCAATCAGCCATTTTGTGTTAAAGGCAATTTTCGGCTAATGTGTCATTTTAAAAACGTATGTGGACGCCACAGTCAAATGGTGGCCAGTTTTCGAAACCGACAATTTTCTAAAATTCACAGAAGACATCTGATTATTCAATTATGAAATATCGCAATTAAATAATTTCATTCAGTTCAATATCTGTGCAATATTTACATCTACTGAAAAATTCATCAAATTACTCTATCAGTCAAAACAGTAAGTAGGTGAAATAGTTGAAGATACTCAACAAACTCAGTTTAATTCAAAATTTCGCATGAAACACTAATAATGAAATACCGCCACAATTGATGTGCAATGCCTGCGATCAATTATATTTTTGCTGCAAAACTCCAAACGCCATCACTTATTTAAATTTTCCGTTATTCATACAAGCAATCTGGTCTTTGCAATGGACATCTTGCGTCTCGTCACTTATCGTCGTCACGACACTTCTTTTCATTTCTAGTTTCCAAGTGCGTTGGCATGCGCTTCAGCAACATTTGCCGTAAATTTCTTCAGTGAGCAACTACTAACGATTGGACTGTTTGTAACGTTCAGCAAGGCTCAACACCAGAAAATCGTTAAAATTAAAAACCTGCAGTTTATATTCCGATATACGCAGAATGGGTCAGATTGACTGATGTTAATTTATTTCATAGAAAGGTTAGTTCCAGACGTCAATTGCATATTCTACATGGAATTCAAACATCGCGTGACACTAAAAATGCAACATTTACTCCAGGCTTAAGAGCCATTACAAAGAGAAAAATGATTTTAATACTTTAAGTGACATGGGAGAAAAATATAAATCAATTTTAATTAGATGTCCCCTTATGTTCTAGTCGTTAGGATTTTAATTTTCTTTTTCTTCAAATTGTTCTTTATCCTTTTCGTTGCGATGAAACAGTGCATTTTGATAATAGTGCACTGAGCTGAATTTTCGATATTGTTTTAACTGCTTTCGTCCCGTTTTTGGGTAATTTTGGGCATTTATGCAACTCACCCGTGTGTGCTCATGCGTGGGGGATGGGTTCAAATTCTTCGGCGCACACGCTGTTTGGCGCAAAACGGGCTTCCAATCTGGATTGAGTGCCGTAATTTCTTCTTTTCTGTTAAAGTTGTTTTGGTGTTTAAATATTTTGATGGACTCTCTGGTGAGTCTCGGGTACTATCTTTCAGATTGGTGCAGATTGTCCACTTCGTCGAAGCGTATTTGGTGGCCGTCTAGCAGTGCGTGCTCCGCTACTGCTGATTTTTCTGTTTGTCCCAATCTGCAACTTCGTTTATGCTTCGTTTTGT
>NW_026017110.1:21230879-21232014 GCF_020466585.1 Dendroctonus ponderosae
TCAAAGTCTGTTGGATGGTTCGAGTTGGTTTAAAAATGGTTTTTACTTGGTGTTTCTCCAGTATCTTGCCGATCCTGTCCGTGACTCCATGTATGGACGGGAGGCAAGCCCAACTCTTACGCTCATAATGCGTCTCTGTTGTCTCTGAGCGATCTTCACGGTTTTTTGGTCGAATTGCTCGATTGAAATCTTTCTTACTGTATCCATTCCAACCAAAGGCCCTTTCCAGGTGTTTTAATTCTCTCTCTAACTCGGCTGGTTCGCAGATTTTTCTGGCTCTTTCGGTGAGAGTTTTGATGACTCCCCTTTTCTGACTGGGATGGTGGTTTGAACCACTGTGCAGGTACCGGTCGGTATGTGTCGGTTTTCTGTACACAGTGTGGGCCAGCTTCCCGTTGGTTTTTCTGGTCACTAAGACATCCAAAAAAGGCAATCGCCCATCCTTCTCCAGTTCCATAGTGTCAATTCACTATGGAAGTGGAGATTTTAGGGTTTATTCAGTTGAGGTGCCTCAGGAAGTGTTCAAGTTCAGTCAGACCATGGCCCCAAGCAACAAAAGTGTCATCAACATAGCAAAACCAACACTTAGGTTTCCTCACGGTTGTGTCCAGAGCGTTCTTCTCAAATTTTTCCATAAATTAGTTGGCTATCACTGGACTAAGAGGGCTGCCCATTGCTACTCCATCCGTCTGCTCAAAGAATTCGCTGTTCCACTGAAAGTAGGTTGGGGTTAGATAGTGTTCGAAGAGTTTGGCGATGTCTAGTGGAAATTCTCTCGCAAAAAGTTCCATTGCCTCCGTGATTGGTACCATTGTGAACAATGAAACCACATCAAAACTCACAAGGATTTCCCCGGGCGACAACGACAACGAGTGCAACCTCTGAACAAAATGGGATGAGTCCTTTATAAAGCTGTCCGTTTTTCCAATTTTTGGCTGTCATATTTTAGCTAGATATTTTGCAATATTGTAGGTCGGACTTCCAATGGCGCTCACAATGGGTCTCAGTGGTACATCCGGTTTATGAATCTTGGGCAGTCCGTAGAGCCTTGGTGGGAGTGCTTCTGATTTTTTGAGTTTTGCCAACTCCTCGGATGGAGATGTCATATCCTTAATTAATTTGTTCGTTGTTCTTA
>NW_026017110.1:21232286-21277719 GCF_020466585.1 Dendroctonus ponderosae
TCCTGTTTTGCTGGATCGTTGAAGCTTTTCCATCCGCGCATCAAACTTCTTCTTTTGGTGATTAGTTGCTACTGCTTCGGCCACCATCATTCGGTCAGCTGTTAATCTATCCACTTTTTCCCAATGAATACAGTGCATTTTGTTGGCTAGTTGGATATTGACAGGTAAGAGTCTACTGTCAATATGTGCAAGAACTCGGCGGGTTTCATGTATTCGTTCCCGTAAAAGAGCTCGTTCCGCCCGGTTGTAGATGTTCTTGGCCTGGTTGGTTCTGAAGTATCTCTTCATCTTCAAGAAGGTTGGAATGATCTTCGTTTCACGGCATCGTAGCAAGAAAGCCAGTAACATAGGAGCTGCGCCTTCTTCTTACGCAAGTTTTCTAGTTGTCACAGCCACTGCCTCATCGCCTTTGATAATGTCCACCGCAGTTGGGGACGAAACGTCAGGAAGAAATTCCCATAGACCACGGCTTCAAAGCCCGGAAAACATTCCTAAATGTTCTTCCGGCGTGGAAACCCTCTTTTAATGCTTTCAATCACCCAGTTTACTACACTAGTTTCCTCTTCTAGCGAAAGATTAGGACTTGGACCAAATGTTGCCTCAATAAAAGGAATTGAAGAATGAATCGAGGAATACCAAACTTTTTTGTAACTATTTTTTGAGATTTTATTAGTTGGTATTTCGTGTAAGGTCTTCGAAAGTTTCTCCTCGTAGTATTACTTTTTACTTGGCAAGAAGGAATAGCCACAGACATGAAACGAAGTATTATCAACATCACAAGCGTACCCGAAAAATACAACCGAAAGTGACACCAATTATAAACCAATTATAAATCTTCTTACCCATAATGGATTTAGTTTGACAGGAGCGACTATTACATGTAAGGGACATGCGTTGCCATTTGATTCTTTTTCTTTATCTAAACTTTACTTAATTTATTATTAAAGGTGCATGTATTCTCAGAATGTCAATAACTGCCAGGGCGCCAGCAACTGTATTCTTTGCCTATCCATGGAAAAACGATTTAAGGCAAAGTAAATGGTTCGGCAGATTTTAAAAATTAATTTTTGATGCAAACAACTAGCAACAAATTATTCCTAAAGTCTGAAAACAATCTGACTTAAATAAATTCAAAATTCAGCTGCCTCCGGAATTTTACATCCAGAAATATTGCAAGTTCTAAGTAACGCACTAACTAAATATCATATTTTCGAAAACCCTTCATGCCATGATCCCTGATTTACTTCATACACGATTAATTCGCAACAGTGCATTTACGGGGTTTATGGCGAAAAAGATGTCAAAGGATTCAAGTTGCATCCATGCCGGTTTCACGTATAATTAATACGGCTGCTGACCTGGAGGGTCTGATGCACGCACCAACGATGAATACATGCACAAACGCATCGAAAGTGCATCGGCCCAATACGGTGCCTGTTCTGAACTCCTGATACCGAGTATGTAGTTTCAAGTCATGCACCCGACCTATTCGACCGAGTACTTGCAGTTGCACTCGATCTGTTGCGTCACGAAAATGCACTTTGTCATGCGACACGCAGAAATGCATCAGGCTAGTTGCTAGAGTTTCAGTGCCATCTGATTTTTGCTTCAGTTAGGTGCTAAACTTAATTAGTTTTTCTTAGAAATTTACCATTAGGTCATACATATCCAAATAGGGAATTTGAAAATAAGAAAAAAGTATTATTGACCCCGATTAGTTTTACCCTAATAATTATTGGGCGGCTATTCATTTTTCAAAGTATATTATAATTGTAAGCGCAATAAACTTTGCAACTGTTTCCCATCTTTACATTTTTCACTGGACAACAGTCCTAGGAAATCATGATGCTAAGTGAAATGGTTTTGCGACCTAGATATAGGTACTCATGTTGATCATAAAGTTTGTAATATCCAGATAGCGATAGATAAGCGAGTGTAAAGGAAGTTTAATCTAATTGCTGTTAGGTTTCGCACAAGGGACTATTTTAATATAAATACTCCAGTCATGTCACTGTGAGATAACACCCTTTTCAATATTTTCTTGGATAAAATGTCTATGCAAACCGTGCATCAGGAATTTTATATATTCATTAAATAAAACATCGGCATCCAAATATATATAGATAATTGCCAAAACAATAGAGAGATGTGTCGGTCTCGCAATCGGATTCGCTGCATTAAATGATAACTCCACCCGAAAATTGCAATACAACAATAAAGCCAGAGACAGACAATCTATTTAATCGACAAATAAATAAATAATAATAAACAAATCGGGTCTTTTTGTTTTATTTAAACTAATACGAGTGCATTTAGTATATTTCGTATCAGGAGCGCAGCGCAATGCATTGGTAAACCGATACGTAGATGGTCTCACAGAATGGACTTCCTGGTGCATGCAACGATGCATCCAGTCTCTTCGTCAAGGTCATTGCACTTAGATATAATTGCACTTTTTTTTCGATGCAGACAAACAAAATGCAGTCAGAATTAAGATATTGCTGGCTTGAGATAACTAGCAATTTAGTGTGCACGTTAATGTTTTCGATGCAATTTATTGCACGTGCATGCAAGGTTGCAATCAGTTTGGTATCTTTAACAACGTCGTAATATACATTGAAAGGAAAGTCGAAAAGGTCCTCCTTTTCGCATTTTTAACAAGCGTTGTGCATTTCAGAAATATGATGGAATATTTAAATTCGCTTGCCTTTAACTTAAGGCAATATCGGAGATTAATATCTGAAAATGATATAATATTCACCTATGCAGAAAACGCTTGTCTATTTTTAAAAGCTGGTTGTGGTATCTAGAATCAACATTTTTGGCCAAGAGGTTAAGTACCTACGTAGTTAAATCTGAATATCTCTAAGCTGAAAATAGTAGTCCTTTGAGTAGTTGAACATGTCTTTCACTGTCTTGATAAAAATAATCGTTAACAAACCTGACAAAGTAGGAGAGTTCACTTTGCTACTAATTGCTTATCAGAAAGTTTTGAATCATGCCTTGTAAACGACACCCGGAAGGCATTTTCCGAATGGCCAGCAGTGTAATTCAGGTCTCAACCTGATGCTGTAGGCGCATTTTTGAAATGGCAGCCAAAAATAAAGAACTTCTTTAATTCTAGTATTACTTCAATTATTATTTGAAAAAATGTTCTATGAGGGAGGTTTTGATTAAACAAGGCATGTGAACTAATCAGCATGTTTATCCATGGCTACAACTTATTTTAACAAGAACGAAATAAAAAGCAGTGAAGTTTTTAGATTTCAATAGAACTTGTTTCGGGGCTCTGTAAATGATTGGAGCTTAGAGTGGTTTAGAATTTTAATGCAAAGTAGCATAAAACAATAATAACATTAAAAGTTTCACAATAATCCGAAAAACTTCCATTTTTCCGCATCTGAGAGATCTTAAATAGAGTACAAACTTACACATAATTGAGTCTCACGGTCTTCATTGTCAGATGATTCTATACTTTTCCAAATTTAATTAATTGTGTTTAAAAATTTTTTGTTACATGCCGCTCACGCCAAGAGGGTTTTTTTATTTCATCATCCAGAACTTATATAAAATTTAGTCACATTACAGTTCATATGGGCCTTTGCACTAATCTCTAAATGTTAAAAGCACTTCAACTAATCTTTCGAATTTATCGCTTAATATATCGAAACGATCACGTTAATTTTTCTTTCCAATTAATGGAAATATTTGATAGGTATGTGCTGAATGAATAAGTTATTAATCATCCTGAAATTTACTCAACGGTTGGCTCTTCAGGTTATCAGTTTCTCACGCAAAGTCCAAAAAAGAAGGTGGATCTTTATGTAATAATCTGGGTCGTTATTAGATCATTAGAAGGTCAATATTCTTTCATTGGAATCATTCAACAGTATAGCCATAGTGGCAAATCACAAACTTATAATACTTTATCGTGGTCAGCAATTGCCTGTTTTTTGTAAAATTGGATGTTTTGGGTCCTCAAACAACATTCATATACCGAAACTAGAAAAAGTACATTTGTAAATATTTTTGTTTAAACGTTTTAGAAAAGTAGATACATATTGTTGAAATAGTTAGTGTATTCGTAGAGCGTCTTTATTGAGATGTTTCTTAATCAACAGATGATAATTACGATTAACTAATGAAAATGTAGATTAATGCAAATGAAATACAACCACTCAACGCCTTTTTAAATGTAGGTAATAAAACTGAAATAGTTAAGCAATCAGAATTAAAAATGATGAACAAGCACCAAGCATTTGTAGGAGAGAAACTGTGAAATTACCACTAATCGATAATTCATCGATATAATATAACAGAAATCATCTGCTAAATGTGTCTAAGATGATAATTTACATGAAATCAATAATTATCTGTTAATCAGTAAAATAAGCTTAATTACTTTGCCAAATTTCAGTTCTTGCGAACCATGTTATTTGCACACTGACTATTCATTAGGATATACCTAGATCGCTATTTTTATTAACACCGTGGGATGAATTATTTATTTAGTTAGTTCTTGTTTCCAAGGTATTTTCTTAATAGTTTCAATACTGATTTTGATACATAAAATACTAGCATGACTAAATGAAACTAAACAAAGTGTTTATTAGTTGAACACGAGCAACCTCGTATTGAAATTAAATGCTCGAATTTCAACCCGAATCGCTCCTTCGTTTACTTTTCCATGTTCAAGTTTTCACAGTTCAGTTAAAAATTTTAATCCTGCAAATTTAGGGGCTCTTAAAATTTTCTCTTCTGAGTAGGCGATAAATAAGTGTTGATGTGCTGGTGCACTCAGATAAATGACGATTGGTGTGAAAGCAACACGAAAACGCTTTTGGCCACTGGGGAGTGTGCAAGCGGAAATTGATCCCTGGGATCTTTCAGAATCGAATGTGAATGTTTTGACTAGAGAGAAACATTTGTCCCTGACGCAAATAATTTATCGGATTTTAGTCAGTCACAAGCTAGTAAAACTGTTCATTGTTCAATGTTACCTAAACTGAACCAAAATTATATGTATAGTTGATATCAATCCAGAATACGAAATTGCTAGTGGATATGCAAAAAGTTCCATAAAGGAAATTTGGCATGGATTTTAGAAGTTTTCTTTTACGACGGAGAATTTCCGGGCGCAAACATTGAGCCCTTTCTCTTATAGCCTTCCTTCTGAAGCAAACCTTTCCATTCTAAGCGGGAGTTCCAGGTATTTCGAGCCAATCTTTAAATCTCATTTCCGTTTGTATTTTCTTTTATTGAAGTTAGACGCCAGTTGAATATTGCCAGGTTATTAAGGCAAACGAACTCTAAAGTGAACGTCGCGTGAAAAATTGCGGAGATCCGAAAAACCAGAAGTTAGCAGATATTGAATTACAAAATATCAAGGATTGGGTAAATAGATCATTAATGCTAGTCATTAGAGCAAGGAAGTTAATTTTGAATCCAATTTTCTAAGTTCGACTTTCATTTTGATTTCGACTTTGTCTAATATTATTAGTTCCTGCCGGAATTTTATGAAATTTAATTGTTTCAGCAGAGGAAATAAAGAACGATAATTAAATTTTCGACTCATTCTTTCATTCTACTTCAAAATTCAACTAGTATTTCTGTGGCATTTTTTTCTTTCATGTTTATAACAGTAACTGCTCATGTTGTAACTGGAAACAATGGTCAACTATATTTACAAATGATTATTTTGTGGATCAAGAGATGTAACTTTTAGGCACTGATTAGAATACGGAACCGACGTTAATTTCTTAATATTTAGTCGCTCTATTTAATGCCATTAATTTGGGACAAATTCAGATTTCGTTTACAAACACTCTACCCAAGAGTTGTTTCAGTTAATTTACTGACGGAAATGTGGAAAATCACGGAAATCGAACGGAACTGAAAATATATTCATTGTCGATGCAAAGCACACGGAGTAACAAAAATTAACCGAACTGTGCTAATGCATTAAATAAATCATATTCCTGTCTACTCCGGTAACAGTCGTAATAGAATTCCAAGTATTCTACTAACATGGACATTAAATCTGAAATAAATTAATGGATTTTGTAAAGAAAGCTCTTTGTATATTTGTGTAACCTAATTAATTTTTGAAGTCGACTGGAGCTGAAGTCTGCTTTGCACGCTCTCTTGATTGATTGTCGTGTTCCAGAATGAGCAATGTCCGTTCTGAAACAAAACCAACACTATATTGCCGACAAAGGTCAAAGAAGCAATCCGACTAACTAAGATGTTATTCTTAAAATAAGTGAATACATTGTATTCAACCTTTCAGTAATAGGCGGACCTGAGTGGACCATTTATAGACCAGATGGTTTTAGTTTGCGGTTTTCTTCTTTTTTAATTGGAAGCGACTGAAAATATAAAATAAAAAATGTTTCTGTATTTGTGCAATGAGTTTAGTTGCAATAAGCAGAGGTATGAATCCTGATCAATCAGCTAGGTCGTACTATCTAATCAGTCGTCTAAACAGAACTCTAATATTTCTCTTAGGCTATGAGGGAAACACTTTTTATGACAACCGTTGTTATTCTAAAAGCGTTTTGCAATTCCGTTCAGACCGTTCTTTGCGAAAGTCCTGCCGAAAAAGTTGTGCTATTTTCCTCCCCCAAAGGTTACGGTGACATTGCTTAATCAGTGTTTATCACACACAGTCTTCGCAATAAAAATAATTTGAGCTTTGTCTTTTGCCTGTATTGCGGCGTTATTGTTTGGCAGATTATTCGGATTAAGCGTCGACCAGTCACAGTAAAGATTTGTTAATAACACCATCCCTACCCATAAAAATTCCCAATCCAATAATTGGTTTATTATCAGTTCCTTGATGTGATCAATTGTGACTAAAAGAATGCAAAAATCTGTTTGATGGGCTTTATATTAATGCAGATCATTGCAAACAATAAAAAATCCGGTTGAGCTTTATAGTAGAAAACAACAGAGGGAAAGGAACACACTAAAACCATAATAAGGGAAAGGGAATATAAAAAATGGGGGAATATTTCATATTTTCCTTCGCCCTTCGAATAAATATTTAGAGTTCGGTTGGAGTCGCTGCAAATAAAGACCCTCGTTGTTGTGTTCAGTCAGGCACATTTATTTTAGTTTTGTTTTGTCTAACACACAAATCAAATATATTCCGGTTTGTTTGGTTTTAACACAGATTTGCAGCTCCTAATTTAGCTCAAAGTGCTATTTGTTGAAAATTTTCTGTAAAAGTTTGCAATATTTTGAAGTTTGTTCTACATTGAATTTTTTCATTTTGTTCTTTACTCATTTGTTAGTTAAGCTAAACATGCTTTTCTTATTTGTCTATATCGTTTAAAAATAAATCATAACTTGGCTAAGTCGTTGTTTACTTGGGCTGAGGTTTTTCAACCCTCGAAAGGTTCAATTATTATTATTCGATAATCTTCTATAAAAGTCAGGTTTACGCATAAATTAAGAAATTGTAGTTAAAAAATATGTTTTTTAAATTACTGCCCTTTGGACAATATGTTTGCTCATAATGAACTTCCAATAATGTAATATGGAAATTATTATGCGTAATGGACATTGAATAAAAGTTTAGGTGAAATTTAAGTCGAGCGGAATATTTCGGCTTTTTCAGTTTTTTTCATTTCGATATGGACGCTTTCATTGTGTAGCCATTACAAACTAGGATTCTGACGATTTTTTAAAATCTTGTGTTACATGTTATAATTTATGAGTAAATCTAAATGAGTTGAGTCTTATATCAGCCGGTTTAGAAGTTCTTGATGTAAAGTTGAAGACTGAAATACGAGCTTTTCCACTAGAGCCATTGCTTAATCTAGTGTAATAGATAAATGCGTATTTTCTCAGTGGGGTTTTTTCACTTAAAATATTATTTTATGAAAGGCCAAGTGCAGTTGCGCAAATCCCGTTAGTTTAAAATATATGCGACATCGAAATTCTATATAGCTTTAAAGTATACCTACTATAAACCGTACCAAGTACTCGTAAATTAGATGAAATATGATTATTAAGCCGCAACTGCCGACATTTTGGACTTTTTTACGATCTAGTATTAGCTACGTATAAATTATAAACGCAATTCTCTATACTAATAGGAATTCAAAGTTCACGTAAGATGATGTCGGCACCGGTCTTTCAATTCCGCTAATAGTACTTACGTAAGTTGATTTTGAAATTTACAGTGCCTGCTTTTATGTGACAGCTTCCTGTAAGTTTTGAAGCTAAATCTACTTTTTTTTTCTAGTCAAACTGTAATTGCTTTGTTTTTTTTAATCCCTTAATTAATGGTTCGATTTCTAAAGGGTCTAATTTATGTTTTAGTGGTGGTATTAAAGTGGTGGTTATCTCGGTGCCAGTCTAGAAAAAAGCCATTCCGAAAGTAAAGAATTAGGCCCTAATCAACCCTGAAATGCGACGGAAGTTTTTCCATCTCACTAATTATGCTTTGCCGAAGGGCATTTCGAAGGAGTTTAATTAAGAAAATTATACAGAAGACCATTTTGCTTTTGTAATGGATGCCCCTGGTTCGAGATGGAAGTGAAATGAATGCAGTAGCTACGTTTTCGAATGAAATTATTGAGAGCACGAACATGAAGTGAAGTAACAGCTTAAATTTGGATTGGTTTTACTCGAAATGAGTATGTGAAAAATATGTTTCAAAAAAATTGCAGAAACCTGTTTGCAACAGACCAAGTGTGACTTGTGCAGATTGTTCTCTGACACTAATTTACCCACAAATTTAGTGTCTTTTTATCAAAGGCGTGTTGCTAGTTTTGTAAAACCCACTGCATTTCAATTTGATGAGCAGAAATTAACTTTACGTAGTAAACTTAATAACATTTTACGATTCCAGACAAATTGTGCTCTAAAGAGCATGTCAACGGTTTCGCCATATTTCTTGGAACTTTATTTTCAATTGGTAAATTGTGAACATAGTCGTTCACAGTTGACGAACATTGTCCGACAATCAACGCTGAAATGACAAAATTGTTTCCCAAAAGAATTCCTTATCTACGAATGAGAATTCGAGCGAACGGATGGCAAACCGGAAGTCATTAAAAGCAAAAAGGAAATTATTTCTTGCGAATAAAAGAGAAACGTGAAGCACGCTTGTAATTGGTACTTTTTGATACAAATTATTCGCTGTTTGAAAATAATATGTTCCTCAGTTTTATCGCTTTCTGCTTACTCCAATTCGTTCTTTTGTATTGGTTCAATATTAGGTTTCGTTTATATATATGTTTGCTTGTTGTTGTTGTTGTTATTATACTCTGCTTACTTGTCTCCCTTCCAGGAATTGTTCAGAATGTTTTTCCAACGCAACAATTTTTGCTAGTTCTGTTGATAGAGTTTTTCTTGTGCCTTTAATACATGTTACTGTCTGTTTGCGATTCTTCCAGCATGCTGTAGGCAAAATCCTGCTTGTCGTTGCTACTTCTCTATCTAGTTGTTTTTCTATCCTTCTGACAAGCGCGATGACCGTTTTTCTTACATTTTCCTTTACGTGTTCATGCTTCGTGCCTCATAGTTTTGTCCAATTTTGTCTCAATGTTTTCATTAATTTTCAACGACATTTAGTTTTCATCCCTTCTAACCATCACTAAATTGTTACTTGAACAATATTGAATGTTTTTAAGGAAGCTCGTCTATTTTCCACTGTTATAAATATTAGCCTGGAACCCTTTCCCGTCAGTATGCACAGTGGAACAATGAAGATCTATGGATTATATTAGAAAGAGAAAATTGGTCCAAAAGTTGGCCAACCACATTTGTTTATTCTTAGCAGTAACATCAATCTGCCAATATGGAATACATCACGATCGATGGTAATGAATTGAAATTTGCATGTGTCGATTGGAGCCACACGCCTGTAAAGTTGACTTAGTCTCATTCGAAATTTTCGTCTCTAGCTACTACGCACATATGTACGTAGAGCTCCCTGTTTCAAAATGTGATATATTTTGCTACGAATAGTTTATGTAAATAACTTATTATTGCTCCTGTTCAATAGTCTGCTCAGCATCCGCGGCAGTAAAGAAAAACTACGATACCCCTATGTAAATACGGCAATCGAGTAAATGGAGTTTTTGTCTTGGAAGGCCCGGATAACTTTTTCCCAAAATTAAATTGAACAATTTCATCAAGAAAGGGCGGCCATAAAACTAACAGAGCAGGATATATAGGGCGCAGATTAGCTAGTGGGATAGACGCATATAAAACGAACAACGCAGATTTGCGAAAACAACGACCAGAGAAGATTTATACGGTTAAACCCACAATATTACTTTTCAGCTTTCACTGAAAATTCTGGCACAGCACATCACAAACAGGAATATTTTTATTTACTCTACCGACGAACTGATTATATTTGGAAAATAATATTAACGTCACTAAACATGTTTGGAAAATTTTCCAGTGTTGATTCGGGAGTTTTTGGCACAAACGTCGGCTTCAAAACTGGCCAATATTATTGTTTGTGTAATGTAAACTAATTATGGAGAAATCAAAGGCGAAGAACGGATGAGGAAAAAACGCGCATGAAGTTATCAACCATTATTGATCAGTTTTTTTTCGTTTCAGGCTGACTGTTTTCTTTGTACAGTGGAAATCAATGCTTCAAGCTGTTCGGGGACGTGGAACGTGTACTCAAACCCTTCGAGTTGTCAAATAGGTATTGGATTTAATTTGGCTTAAATATTAACAATTTCTTATAAGTAAAACGGATGACATTCTGTATTATTTGCATCTGCAACTGCAAGACTATTAATTATGGACTAAAAATAGGCTGACCAGATTTTTTGGAGAAGAACATACAGTTATATTAATATTTCCACAACATCTGCAAATACGAAATTGGCAGATGTAGTGGTTCAAATGAAGGCAAGCTTAAAAAATCGTAAATATTTTATTTCCTTGTCTATATTCCAACATTTCTCAGGGATAATAAAGATGTCACCATAATACCTTTTGCCAATAAATTGAGGTTTAAAGTTCCTCAGGCGATCACGGCTTATTAACAATTCTAGCACAATTAGGTACTACTCTGGTTGGACTATTGCTCGGCTCACCTTTTCCGCAATAAATCAGATTTACAGATTGGCATCCTCGTGACAGATCCATCCAATTTCCTAATACGGCAAACAGCTAAAACGGAACATGGAAAAAACTTTGCGCCATTTAAAGTTATTTCGTGGAAGATAATCTTTGTTTACGTTGGAGTCGCACGTTTCGGATCAAACTTGAGGCGTGGTTTTATCGTTTGGAAATTACACGCATTTCCTATTGAAACAACAAACCTGTCACGTATGTTTGAAATATTTATGGGATTACATATGGCCCAGGGAATCGAATTTCAATTAGAACTTTGTTAGTGTAATTCAATCTTTCCCTCAGTCACAACATGTAAGTAGAGGCTTTCATGAGCCCAAGCGCTGACTGGGTTGTATAGTCTCAAGCTATAGAAAATCATTTTTGGATTTAGATCTTGGTGATTTTGCGAAATAACGCAACCAGCTGCTTGCGACCAGTATCACTCCCAGGAATGTTCGTTATTTTTAAATGCTATTTTTTTACTTTCTGTGTCGATTTAAGCGGCTAAAAATAAAACCGTTTACAGTTCGTTAAGCCTCAGAGCATATGCAAATAAATACATCATCCGGTGAAGAAGTAATCTCTTTCTGAAAAGATAAGTAAATATTTTATATTTTAATGGCGCCCTGACTTCCTATATGTTTGATTCGCGAAATTTAATTCAATATTCTGGATTTTTCACAATCACATAACAATATGAACACAGACTTTGTACCAATTCAGTAAAAATCTCTTATTCTGCTTACAGTAAGAAAATGTTAATGAGAAGACAATGGGCGTCTGTTCATATTGTTTGCCTTGGTGTTATTGGAATGTTCAGTTGCATAATTGAGATACAGTTTGAAAACTCGGTTAACTCGTCAATTTAATTTCTTATTCAGTAGAAATAGCTATTCAGTTCTTGTTATTTTTTCATGGAAAACGACTGTCATTTCAAAAATGTAGTGACTTTATTTTATTCATTTAACTGGCCGCCAAATATATTGGATATTTAATATCACTAAACTGTTGTTCAATTTTAATTTGTCTTACATCTTGTCTAAAAACAGAATGATATCAGAACTGTTTTTATGAACCAATTTCTGTTTGTTGCCTCTTTCTTTCTTCCTCCCCTCAGTTCTTCGTCCATCTCGCATAACAGAAAATCGAGTTACCTTCTGAAAGTTCATTAGTTAATCATCTTTTCTTATAATATCAGAGTACTTCGATTTGTCTTTCTATCTGTCTATCAATCTTTTCTGAATTTAATTGCTATGCCCCTCGTTGCAATATACTCGTATCTCTTTTAAATAGTAGCAAATTTATATTATTTTAATCTTTCCAAAGCTTTTATCACTGGAGCCTGGTCCACATCAGATTAATACGATTGTACAAAACGTCGCGCTCTACATCTCGGTTCAACATAATCAGTAAACGCTTGTCACCCGGGATCTATAAGAATGTGAAAACTACGGTCTAATTGCACAACTAATGCGAGTTATTGATTAAACTTAATCAATTATTTTGCCATAATCTAATAACTCGACTTACGGAATTGCATTTTAGCCATCACTATACCGAGGTCATTATATACAAGTTAATATTAAAAAAATAGTTTATAAATTTACTGTGCTTTGTGAACTATGGTTAGGGAAGAATGCTAATAATTTGTTACATATCTTTTTACAGACTCTCGCGAGTATTCCCCGGATCGACATTAGCCACCTTCCAAGGTAAAGTATCTTTATTCAATATGTTGTCCAATTTTAACTTGAATCACATTCAATTAATTTACACAAAACTGCACACTTTACCATAAAAAGGAGAATTATAGAAAAAAATGTTGGTACGTTTATGTAATATACCTTTAAAGATCGGAGATCGGTGACTATTAATTTTTCTTGTATAAACAAAAACCTTGCTTTAGCAGATGACGAACCCCAGAAATAAATATACCATTTTGTTTATTAGAGCTGCCCGCCCAAGGTAACAAATAGTCCCAAACAAGCAAGATTTATGATTTTTCTTTGACTATTCTGTAACGTTATGTCGTCGTAACGTAAATCTGAGCATATGGAGCAATTGCCAGAAGCTGTTTGTTTCACAATTGAAACAGCAACCAAAATCACTCGAATTTGACGAAAAAAATCAATGCTTTGCGTAGGTTGGAATAACGCGACATTATGTGCATGTGTAAATGGTCTTCGAAAGTTTCCTCAACACACTCTTAAAATTACATATTACAAAGAAAATAGATACCACATGTAAACATGCTGGCGGTCCGAAAATAAAATGGCTGGCGTATGTTTAAATCTGTTTGAAATTTTCAGTATAAATATTTATCATTAGGTATGCGTCTGTTCTCCAGTACTCCCACTTTAACAAGCGTTTGTAAAACATTTATGGAATATCTGGGTTTTTAAGTACGTTCGACGGATAGGCCTAAATGCTGATCGGCAAAACATTGTTGACTCAGTTAAAAACTGTCTCATATTAATATTTCAAAGCCGACAGTCTAAGCGTTTAAAATTTCGTTCAATTCCCAGCTGTATGAGCTTAAATCTGGCTTAAACTCAACGTCATAAAATCCACCCAACCGGTAAATTGCTCCGGTCCCCAAGAAAGAAAAATTCCATTTACACTTATGTTGTCCCGAGGTCGGATTATAAAAATTACGAAAAAAGGCAAATTACCAAAATGATAGAGCCTCCCAGGGCCCATAAAATGCAAACGACGAGTCTTTCAGAACCCGTTTAAGACAGCCCCACTCTCCTACTCTAATTTATTCTTATCTTATCGTTCTATATAGCCGGCCGGGTTTATTGAACACTCACTTGAAATAACTTTGAATTTCAAACTGGGCCTACTAAATGTCTTTCGTATGTAAATAATCAACAATCCTGAATCGCAAACCCGTCAGTGACGATATCTTCATTTATCGAGTGCTTCACATAGAAATGCTTCATTAAAAATACTCGGAAGCAGAACAGGCGATGTATACATTAGAACAAAACAAGGGTTGAAGGAAAAATAGTGTCCTCCCGTGCAACAGACTAAACCACAACAATTCTTTAACTATTAAATTATTATTTGTATAAATGTCCTATGAGATTAATTATGTTTCCTAGATATTATTTTACGTGATATCCTTTTGGTTTATGGCCTGCATCAAGAAAACCTTTATACAATTGTTAACGCTATAATTTTTATGGCTAGTGTGCTTCAATTTACAATGATTTTTAGACGAATTTACGACTGTATCTATCACACGTTTCGAAACTAGCCATAAATTAGACATGAATATTAATAACATCAAAGAACTTATGTAAGTGGGATCAGATTGGGCACCTGTTCAAAATGTGCTTGAAAATTAGTCGAGGCCTGAATATATCTTTCATCTAAATTTGTCTTTGTTTCGTTGGATCGTGTGCGATTTAAATATTGCTCAGTTGTCATCACATCACTTCCAGTAGATTTGAAATCGCTACATTTAAATTGAACGTGGAATAGGAATAAAATCTTTAGAGAAGCCATAAAAGCTGCTGTTGGTTGAACATCTGCTTACAGTAAAATGGAGCTGTAGTTTGAAAGGTAGAACGAATTGTCTTATGTTACTGCCTGATTAGCTTGTACTACCTATATGTCAAGTCTCACTCAGAAAAATGTACTTATCGTTTCTCCGAAGGTATTCGGAGGTCGCGTGTTGTATTGAGGTTACTTAAAAAATCTAGATTTTGCAGGTTTTCTGATTTCGGGTATTGATAGTGTAATGTATACCTACTTTTTTAAAATGGTTTAAAACAGTAAAGAAGGTTCGATTGATTCTTTATTTCGATAGTTTTCTGTCATGGAATCATCTCAAAGATCTTTTCCAACTGTATATTGAACAGCACCGATGGATTAAGAAATCCTTGACAAACTGAGTTATTAAGGATACCTACCTGGGGATAGGTATCAGTTGAATCTTATATCCACAAGGGATAGTTTTACTTCATGTATAATCCGTCAATAACTATCGCAGAGTACCTATTCTGATAAACTTTGAAGCATACGAAGCAATTGATCTAAAAAACTTTAATTAGAAAATTGATTCTTCAAACATGCATGAAGTAGGTAGGTACTGTGAATAATTAATTTGAAATTTGTATATAACTTTCTCAATTAACTTTAAAGCGGATCATTTGTCTGTCCAATATTTCGTGAATAATATTATTTGTGATTGTGAATACCAAATTGCTACAATGGTGCGGAAATTCAACCAATTATTTAAATTCATTGAGTATTTAAATAACTAACGTCGGTACTCCTTCCTATCAGCTAACATTCATTCCATTTTTAAGCCAGTCTAAGTATAATCTTCAAATTCCATAATGTTAAGCTCATCATTAAGAACAGTTCTTATTGGCAAGAAAGTTTTCATTAAATCTAATTTAAATCATCACCCAACGTGAAAATTGATGTTGACAATGAAATTTTGGAAAAATGTTTCATCTTATAAATCTATTTTCAGCACTGAGAGCGCAAACATTAATTTTTCCAGGTTAAACATGTCAACGACGTCGCTTAAATATTGCATTTCATTTGCAATGTTTATATTTGCAAGTTAAATAAATGTAGCTTAATCCATGCATCCAAAGTGAATAAGGCATATTTAAATGAGTTTTTATTAACCCGAGATCACAAAAAACATATCTATCATTCCTAGGCGAAGGATAGTTAAGTTTTCCCAGAATTGTTTGTATTTTTTAGAGCAGATAATTCCGGTTTCTAGTTGAAGTAAAGAAGTGACTAATTTACTGGTGGATTGCTTTGGACAATATTTTTTCTCTATAAAGAATTTTTCAAGTAGGTATGAAAATTGATGATGAAATTCTAAATTGCACGCATGTTACTTCGGTCTACTTCAGATTTTAGCATAATGGGTACGAGCCTTAGTTTAAATCAGCCTTACGTCACACATAATCATATCCATGCGTTAATCAAACGAAAGCATTTTCTTCAATTTAAGGTTGTTTTGTTAATGATGCTCTTGCTAAATTTGGTAAACCAGCTTAAGAATGCTATGATGCCAAACAATGGATTTCATAAATTTGACTTATAATTTAAAACACTGCGACTATCTAGACCTTGCATATTCTTGATCATATTATTAAAATGACTTACTGTTCAACATGCATTCTACATAATTATTACGCTCTTTCGCACATCACCCACCATATTTTCATGCATTCATTGAGCATCAGAGTTGGTTATGTGTTTATCTTCAGTTCAGTGATACCTTCACTTATTGCTATAGATAAATGAAAAACTGTTAGCCGCTTAATTTGCCAGCGTGGGAACTTATTTCCAATCGCCAAAAATTGTGATTAATTACTTGGAGTACGCTAAAAACAAACCACAGGTCAAAATAACCAGAAACAAAGCATAACGCTTCGTTTTTCCTCTTCGCGCCACCCATGCTTTTATTTAGAAACACCAAAATTTGGCATCACCTATTCTAGTACCTATGTGAAACCCAAATTGAAGAAATAGTCACGGAAATAATTATTAATTAAGTTGTGTTGTGACAATTTTGACTGAGAGCATGATCTCAAAATATTCATGGTGACCTGATCCTACATGCTTCTCAACATTTTCGTTCTCGAATTGCACTCGTCTTTTGCAACATTTTGAAATATTACCACAATTAAGTATGGCAAGAATTGAGGATTGATTGTCTTCAGCAACTAAAGATCTTTTGTTCTTCACTTGTTAAATTAATGCAACCAGTGCCCTGGGCAGACGTGCAATCGAAGCAGTGTTTTTGTACCTGTTCTATTTCGGTGAAGTCGATGGCCGCCAAGAAGTCACCATGGCAAATGCGGCCCCATCCAATATGCAGTTAGTTCTGCTCGGCGCAGATCGTCTTCGATATCGGGGCGGAGAAAGTACGCCATATTCGTTCGTTCTCAGTCTTGCTCGCCATTAACTTCTGTGGAAAATACAGAAATAAGTATTTAAAAAGTTTTTCGGAGAATTTTAGAACGAAATATGTATTAATTTGGTATTTTGTCGCAAAGGTAGAATACTTTACTGCACAGTAGAGCATATGAAACTAACCTATCTTAACATGGTCGTAGCGTCGCATACCTACTCAGGCATGCGACTTCAATGCAAGGCAACTTCCAACAAAGTCATTTGAAATTCTACTTTTGACAATTTAAACTGGCTGGTTTTATGGTTCGTGTATTGGCTATTGTTGAGGCATTAATTTAACCCAGATTACATCCGTATTTTTTAATAACTGCTGCTCTACTGGCGTTCAATTGTAGTTAAAAGGTTATGCAACCTGCACCTTGCTAATTTAGATATCAATTAGGTACATAGTAGATCCAAAATGCAGATCTGTTTCAAATGGGTTATAAATTTGAACGTTCTTTCCAATTGTTTTACATTTGTAGGCCAGAAAATATGTGGTTGGGTACACTTCTGATATGAATAGGAGCCTTTACTGTCAAATTTTGCCGAGATTTTATAAAATTTCCGGTTATTTCATTTTGATTAGAGTCTAAATTATATGGTGACATTTAGTAAGATAACGATCTGCAATTTATATCATTATATACTGCATTTCATAATTTTATTCTGTCACCATTTAGTAGGACTATGTTACCGTCATAAATCCTCAGTGTATCACTTTTTTATACCTATGAAAGTGTGTCTGCTTTCGTGTCAACTCACAATTCAATTCGGTCAGTTGCTCAAAATCATTCCCATCACACGTGTTGGCGATCGATTGGAAACTACTTGTAAGATCAAACCCGGAAAGATCAACGAACTGAATCCGTTTTGCCATTGAGGTACCTGCCTCAAACATGTTGAAAGAATTGAGGATCAGATCCCCTAGTATTTTGTTTCTAAGAAAGGGGTCTGCTCTACACTCCGAAAACACAGGTAACAGAAATTATTCAAGCCCATGTTACTACCTTGTCTGACCGCATTGATAGTATGCAGTTCTAAAGAGAGAACATGCAAATGAGAATTTCTTAATCAGTTTATCTGCATATAATATTTGAAAAGTAATTAGGATGATTACTAATTTACGTATTGGTACTTTGCTGAGGTTTAATGAGTAAAGTATCATTTGAAATTGTAGAGCTCTCTTTAATATTTCAAACAAATTATTGCCTAATGATCTAGTTTGAATTCTTCTTGAGTAATGGAAATATTGTCAATGCACTTTGAGACTAGTTTTGAACTACTCATAATCGTAGGATTCTCTGCAGTCACAACTGGAAAGATAGATCATTTATAAGACGATTCTTTCTTACTGCTTTTACCAATGGGAATTTTGTCAATAGAAAAGTTTCCGAAATAAGTCAAAATATTCCGATTTGCGTTAAATCTTCCACAAATTTCTTTTCATGTTTTGGTTCCAGTTGTAGCAATATGCGATGTTTGGAGAATTGAAAAATATTAATAACAATGTCTATGTACTGGTTTCTGCTAGATAACATTTTATGAAAATCTTTAAATATTGTTTTCCAACCAAATTGTTACTGTTGACTAGAAAAAATGTCATCCCATGAGCTGAGGAACAATAAGCAAAGCTCTATCAGGTAAACTCAAGGTCAAGTTGTTTCTTTAAATAATTGAAACAAAAATTGGGTTATAATATAATGGGGAAATACACGATTTCAATAGCATGTGGGTGGAAAGCTTCTATTGTAATTGCTGATTTATAACAAAATTATATTGAAAAAGTGGGCGTTGAGGTAATTTAAACTGATCCCAAACTTTCCAAGGTTTGCTGTCGCTCTTTTATGAGTTTACATACCTACTTACTGTAATATGCTTTTGTGATTATAAATTAAAATATGAGGGAACAGTTAGTGATTGAATCATTTAATTTTATAATATCTAAGGGATCTTAAATTAAAGTTGTTCACATCTGGTCTGAAATTTAATTAGAAAATGTATATCGAACTTATCGAAATAGGAGTTCCTTGAAAAAATAACGTTATGTTTTTGTCTCACAAAATTATATGCAGAATAACTTCTGAAAAACTCAGTATCTCATATCTATCCGACTCTTTCTATTGGGGCTTCTGCTAGCTATTGGTAGAAAAAACACCGATACAATTTGGCAGTTAAGGCAGGCTATTTCACTTTTCGGTGCAAACATGTTACAGTTTTCTTTACATACAAGGTGTTTCAAAATTTGCTTCATTCCCCTGTAGTTGATATTTAGAAAGGTTCAGGAAGTATAGAAAAAATATATGTTTCTAATTTTCTCTTATAAATTGAGGTTTTCTCATTAACAATACGTAGGTACTCATATATCAGCGGATTTATTAATAAGTTTGCTATTATTATATGGCACATAATTTTTGCAATGCGGCTTCAAACTTCAGGCTCCTGCCTTCATTAAACAGCACTTTCTGAACGAATAGCTGAAATTGCAGACTGCTATTGTGGATTGACAATAGCTGATATCCGAAAATCTGTCTTTGATTTGGATGACAAAAAATTGATTCTTTATCAACTTAAAATAATGACTAGCAAGAAATGGTATTACTGTTTCATAAAGAATGGCCCACGTTTAGGTATGCCTGCGTCAACCATTGCATACCAACATGCATTAACAAACAGAATGTTCTGCAATTCTTTGATTGTAGTATTGGACCAGAACTTATTCAGACCAATAAACCCTCCGGATTTGGTAATGTTGGCAGTAGAGATGATGACGATATTTCTTTGTCCGGATTGAAAAATTAGTACCTACCACGAAATTTAAAGTGTCGAAGCCATTGAAAATTGTTCGCAGTAAAAAAGCAGAGCTATTCGAAAGTGGGATTAAAAAGGTTTTGGAGAATTGGTTTTGAACAGAATGTGGATCAGAGGAATACAGTAACATGATGCACTGCATAGGTACTTACGTGTTTTAAAGCATGGTTTCAATGTAATAGTGTAGGGTTAAGCACAAGAAATAAGCTATTTTGCCGTAGTTTATGCAATTTAATGTACAATGTTTTTCCTACTAGAATAACGGTTTTGTTTAAATAGGCAGAACTTTTTTATTTTTTAACTTACAAACGGAAGCGCCATAAGTCAAAGCCAGCGCAAAATAAATTTCGTGCATCTACGCGTTATTTTAGGCTTTTCTCTATAGGTACCTACGTCTTAGTCTATTTAGTATATTCACATAGCTGAATCAGCTTTCATTTAACTGAGATGTACGTTTCTAACATGAACTTACGAGCAAACCACGACAATTCTAAATAAAATGCGAGTATTTTCTTAATAAAGCAGGGAAGAGAAATTAACTTAGAATCGTATATTTTCGATGTTCTGATGACTTAGTACCTAGTTTTACCTGAAATTCTCAAACTCAAAGGGCAGCAACAAGGGATTCGAATTTATTTCAAATTTGTGAAATGAATAAATTAAAGGCTAAACTCGACATTGATTGCCGTTACCATTACGCTTGGGTGAGCATAATTAAGAAAACACTTTCCACCTGTTGTGGTTGGTTTACAACTTTTCATTTCAACGCCGCCGTAAAATTTTATGATTCCGATTTATTTCCCCAATAACAGCACATTCAGAGTTCTGGCTTCCGAAAATTTTCGTCCTAGGTCTAGGAGAAATTTATGATGGCCCTTCGGGTTTATGAGTCCTTTCTACCTGGGCTTTTTCTTCATGGGCCGTTAACGAAGTCAATTGAGGCCTGACCAAACAATTGGAAAGCGGTTCTAAAGGTGTTGAGGGATAAAGTGTGCTGCCTAATTTGTAGTGTTTTTTATAGGATTTTGTTTGTTCGTTGAAAGCCCGGCTATTTCAGCTCGTTTTCGAATATCTTCAATTTTAATTGAATATTACTCTAGATATCTGAGCGTAATTCCGTTCGAAGGACTCTGCTGAGTGATGCGACATACGTTAATTTAATGCAGCGATGTTTCAGATAGCGCTCGCTAGATCGCACGCGCGTCGCCAATCGCTGTCGACTTTTTGGTCTGCGGCCTGCTCACAGGAATTCAGTGTGTTCGCAAGTTGCGGCTCGTGATACTCGATACACGTCCAAGAGATCATGTCATTGCGCGATCTGCTCCTCTCGATACGTGGTCTTTCGAGCGCGCTCGCAAACATTCTTTAGACGAATATTTCTAAAAGAATTAATTTTTTTGGGACAAATTCTGTGCTTGTTTGGGAACGGTTTGTTACTAGTTCGGGGTACCACCAACGAAAACAGAAAACAACATAAATTGTTACTTCTGCCAATAAAATATTTTACGGCTCATAAACTTTTGTATACAAGGTGCCGCATCATCTGGTGATTTATGTGCACTTTGAGCGAAGTGTTTAAAATCAGCTGAATTGTGACATTATCTATTAAATCGCCTCGTTTTCTGGGTGTCGTCGTTTGCCATTGATGACTGTTAGTAGATTGTTTCTTATCTGTGTTTCTTCTGTTTCTTTTACATAATTCTTCTGACTGTCGCTTCGAAATCTGCGTGCACTTGTTACTTGTGCCGACTGGACTTTGAACGCTGTGACTCTCCCTCAACACCATCGTTGCCACCATCGCGGACCCCGTGGCGTGCGCCGCGCCGACCCTGTACGACCATGTGGTACATCCTCCTGGGCCTTCACCAGCCTCCGCCGCGGGCTCCACCACCGGGGTGGCCTGGTGGTCCATGATGAACGGAGGCTTGTATGAAGAAAGTCCCCCGCCGGTTCCTCAGAGTGCCGCTACTCCGAGTGGTACCAGCGGGATGACCAGCCCTCCGGCTGTTGCACCTCCTGCGGCCACAACCTCGGCCACATCTAGCTCTTCTCCAGCCAGCGTTACCAGCAACAGCGGATCGGTCGGTCCGCTGCACATTCCCGCCAAAAGACTGACCTCAGGTGGTTATGGAGATTGTACGGACGGCAGCGTGATCAGACATGGTCAGAACCATTGGTCGTCATATTCTCCATCCGAAAACCATACGGCTTTCGAGTCCACGTTGAATCACCAGTACAGCAATCCAACCTACTACAATTTACCTGCCGACCCTAATGGGAGTCGAGATCATAAACCGCCCCTTCCGTTTTGGTCTCCTGCAGCAACTGCATCTTCAACGCCGCCTGATTATAAGTACAGGGGAGGTGTAGGTGCAGATCCTTCCGTATCATCTTCTTGTCATCAGTCTTTTGGAAGCAATTCTTGGTGCAATGTATACAATTCTCCGTACCCTGCAGCCAGTCGTCACCATGTGGATGGGCCCTATCTGACACCGGCTGATGACCGGGGAAGGGTTCCTACCCTCGACACCGGCTTTTCACATCACGACAGGGGGTACGGTCTCGGAAACTACGGTGCTCCTGAGTCAATGCCATCCACTCCCTACCCACCACCTGGTAAGTTGACTGAACTTTGCAATTGTGATTTTTGCTATTTTATTCTTTATTCCAATGGAAGCATGTTTTCTTTGACTTGCCAACCAATTTCTTCTCTGTGTGCTGGGTGTTCAGTTAATTCACTACTGTTTCTTCGTTCTGGTTACCAAAATTATTTTAATCTATGGCCTCTTTAAATTCCGAGTTTTTCTGTTTGTTTTGTCCTGGATTTGGCAGACATTTCCATATTAATTTTCTGGGTTTGAAATCCGCACGAAAAATTTGCTCATTTTTGGCCTAGATTATATCTACGAATGCAGAAACAATGTTGAGACTGATCAGCTTATAACCTAATCCCTGTTCAATTTGTAATTTTTGGAAACATACGTTGCATAATTTTTATATCAATTGTCTTAAATTATAATATGTTATTATTTATTAAAGTGCAATAAATTAGCGCCTTGCCAGTCTAAATAGCATGAGTATCTTCCGTGCCTTTACCTTCGTTAATGAAGATAGCAGACCACTGTTGCCAAGTCGCATCCGAATTTCTGAGTTTTAGGATATTTAACACAGAAAATACATTAAAGTAAAGTGAATGCCGAACTAAAAAATACGAATTAATTTAGAAAATATGTTTTGCTTTTACCAAAAGATTATGTAAAATGAAATTCTATTCGACAATAATTCATAAAGAAAAGTTGCTAGGCATCCTGGGTTGGATAATCTAAATTACTTCATAGCTCAACTTGAGCAATTTTTATTAGTTTGCTATGGGACCAATAAAAAAATCTTTTTAGACAAGTGACTAATTTTCAAAACTCTTGCCCTTTTAAATCGCAATATTTCTAAGAAATTTTGAGCTCAAAATATTGAAAAATCAAATAGGTAGGTACATACAAATACAACAAAAAGTTTAATTTGCAACATTTGTTCACCCAAATTCATTTAGATTCACTGTCACTCCACACCATTATCAGTAGAGATACAGTTTACCTCTGATTATTTCTTCTCATTTCCTGCTGCAAATTACTACTCAATACGCTCCGTGAATCATTTGCCAACCACTTCCTTGTTGAGGTCTTTCAATATTCAAATAACATCAATTCAATTACATAAATCAGGCAGTTTCGTCACTGCGAACCGAACAATAACACGAAAGCAAATTGTCAATTAGGTTCAATGTCATTTGGTTAATGTTGTTGATTGGCTGGAAATTTTCAAAGGCATGTAAAGAGAATGTATTCGAGTTTTGCGCTAGATGGCGACACCCTTACAAGTTTCAGAAATGCTTTCTGGAGACACAATGTGTTGTTTGTTTGTTTTCTGTCTGTTCGAGGTGATTATTTAACAGATATCGTTTTTTGCTTAACGCATAGCGCGGTTCAACTACATTAGATTATTTTTTTAAGTTGAGCTCAATCAAAATTAACAAATCATCACGTTTTTACACTCATTTTTCTAGAAAATACCAGTTCGATATGATTTTTATTGAAAATCCTTAATCTGATCATATTGATTTGTTCATTTCCTTCTGGTATTTGCCGATATCTATTCAATACAACAAATAATCTATTTCTATGGCACATAAAATGCAAATAGCCACAATTAAACAGATAAGACGTTTTGCCTTCAAATCGATAGTGCGCTGATATTTATTAGTGTGTGAATTTTAACGGCATGCAATAAAAAGAACCTATAAAAATGTTTGACAATAAATCACTAAGAAATGTTTTTAAATAAGTAAACAAAAATAATGATTCGATAAACTGTCATAATTGGGTTCAGTCAGCTGACGATTTTTAACACATTTTATGGCTTAGGTCAGTTTTATGACATAGTAAAAGTGCTTTATAACACTCTAACGTACTACTACAACTCCAGTACGTCATATGAAGGCAATGACTCTCTTTAAGAATGACATAAAAATGTACGTATTTGTTTCGTCATTCATATCATCAGTTTTATGGGTCTCCGTTGAATTTGATTAATTTGCTTTTTAATGCGAAGGTAGCCTCATTAGCCAAACGCTTTTCCTATTGCAATAACATTTAATGTTTGGTTTGTATTTGTTGTTTTCGCTCATGGTAATCCTATCTATGTATTTGATACTGAAAATGTGATGGATTCTGAACGTTTAGCATTTAATTTCACACTATTGTAATTGAGATTTTTCGTAAGAATATCCACTACATAATTTTTTTATTTAGCTAAAACCGCTTTCTTGCCAAGAGGAAACTCGTTACCGTTTAAGCAAAAGTAGTAATTTCGGCTACCGTTAAGAGTTAAACTCACAAAACTCGTCTGGGCCTATTTTCTTTTAGTTATTATACTACTTATCTCACTTGCCTACGGCTCCCCGACTTGATCTTAGGGACTTGTGCGTTCAATGTTGCCGTCTAGAAGCAGTTATCTCAAATATTTCCTGGACTTCTGTACTATCGACTAAGCCGAATTATTCACGGTATTCGACGGTAACGACTTTAAAATACTCGATTCACTGCCGTTATAATTCAATGAAGGTCTTTAACATACTAACATTCTTAACGCAGACACTGTTGTCCCCTCAAAAACAGACTTATTTAAATCTGCAATTTATACTTTCACAAGTATTATATTAATTTATGCCAGAATGTTTCTTGCGTTTCTTCATTGAATTGGACAGTGGGACTTAATAGATCAGAAATTGTTGGCAACATCGCTATAAGCAGTTGAGATTTTGAGAGACAAAACAGCGAACGTCCGTTTAACGATCGCATATCCGAATATCTCCATTCTGCGTGACGTCAGAAATCAAGATCATATGACCTGGCTACAGCTGATCATCCCTTGTCACGCATTTTAGGGTCGCTTCGGCATTTAGATAACGCCATAAAAAAACTGAAATTAACACGTGATGAAATGCTCCGTAAAAGATCGGTGTCGTTGAACTGGAATAAATACATATACATTTTGAAGTGTTCCGATGGTTTATTCAAAAATCTTAAGCCGCTAATTTCAGCTACCTGTGAAAAAATAAATTAAATTTAATGTTCAACAACACGGCTTTTCTGCGTAAATTCTATATTAAAACGTTTTTTGTCAGATTTGACTAAGGCTAGTGGTTTTGACCAAACCTTTTAATTGCGTTTTTCAATTTTTTCAAATTCTTTACGACATGACAAGCTATAGTTTTCTTCGTTATTCGTTTTGATTATTATGTCCTTACATTTTATATTGCATTTTCTGACTGCACGATTTTTTCATTTCTTATTTTTTTGCAAATGTAGGGTATTTTTCCTTTGAATTATATATTCAGTTGTTGATTGGATCGATTGTATAGTTTTCTTTTCATGGCTCTTTTTCAGCCGAAATAGATCCGCAACCTGGCACATCTTGACCATCTTCCATCATATCAAAATCAATATTTGGGTTTCAATTCTGCAAGGTAGAAGTGATGTTGTTTCAATGCAATAAAAATAATTGAATTTAATGTTTGTCTGATTTAAATTGAAATTTTGATATAATTTGTAGTAGGTATAAATGTTTCAATACATTTTGAATTGAAATTGTTTCGGCATTCCTGGTTACTAATGGCCTATTAATTTTACGTTAAATATGTGCTAACTTGTGCAGTTTGCTCTAAAATAATAGATATTGCAAACTAAACTTTTCTTTACTACGCTTCTGCGGGCTACCAAAAAACATTTTCTATATGTCTATTCATTCTCTCTTTGCATCTGGCATAACATTTGCATGTGGTTAACCTGACAATTTTATAATGCAAATTACCTAATATATTGCGAATGAAACTAATATTCTTTCTCCATACTTAACCACTATTCAGTAGGTTAATTTGCGCTCAGCACACTCCGAGAAATGCACTAGTCAACGTATGCATTTTGCGAAAGTTATCTCGAATCCAACTGAGTTGAGAAACGATTATTTAATATACAAGCCCTCAGATCTTCAAGATTTTATCCCAGCAGGATATTTGATTCAGAGTAGCTTCCGAACAAGTGAATAAGAAAATTTAATTAATTGGCAGATTTTGTTGGATTCTCAGGGTTGCCTTCATATAAGAGGCAAGTTTCCTGTAAGCATTTAAGTGAACAAGGGAAGTATTTTCCTAGACATGCATTCCAGTATAAATGCTTTGCACTTGAATAGTACAAATTTGTTTTTCTTTATTTCTAGGTTCCTTGGGTACAATGGGAGTGAGCGTTGCTTGTGGAGGTGGCGGCAACTCTCTAGAATGGACGGGACAAGTCACTGCTCGGAAAAAGCGTAAGCCATATTCAAAGTACCAAACCTTGGAGCTGGAAAAAGAGTTTCTTTTCAATGCCTACGTTTCGAAACAAAAAAGGTGGGAATTGGCACGAAATTTAAATCTCACAGAAAGACAAGTTAAAATTTGGTTTCAAAACCGACGAATGAAGAACAAGAAAAACACCCAACGTCAGGCGTCCCAACAACAAAATAATAATAATACGGCAACGAATAACCAAAACCATCATCACCATCCAGCCCATTTGCCGCACCACGTGGTTAATCACCACGTTTCGGCCAACGGCGCTTTAAAACATCATCAGTGACCTATGGGGTTTTCGGGGGTTGTGTTGGGCAATTCACATGGATTGACTAGTTAAACACCCTTTATTGTCATCGTGTGAGTTGGAATAGACTAGGAGGGTGTTTCATTGCAAATGCTTACAATCCTCGAAACTTTGAAAATAATTTTAAGTTCTTTGCAGTGCCAAAGAATACTTACATTCTCCGCTGTTATTAGGATTTTCGTTCAGTATATGTTCTGTCTGTTCGTACTTTTTTGGAAATTATTTATTTGCTGTTTCACATGGTTTCTCTGCTGAACGGTGACGTAAGTTTTACCGTCCAATATAAAATATTTAGGTACTTTCTTCTAGGTAAGCTATTTGATAACAATGTTAAACACATTTCTCTATTTGTTTGTTTTTTCTATTACCACTTTCAAAGGCTTAAATTTTTTGTGAATTATTCCTTTTCTCGAGCAGGATTGAAATATTAATTATTCAATCTTGGTATAGCGAAACCACATTACCTTCAGTTGTTTTACATAAATGGGTGTTTAATGGCTGTTAAATTGATAATGTCTACCGTTTATAATTACAGGTAAATAAATCAAATAAGTGGACATTTACACCCAACAAACATTTATATTTTCCAATTACCGATAGTTATGCAGAGCTGAATATCCTTGTCTAACTTGACTAATTATGAATGTAATTTTTTATGGGTTTCTCATTTGCTGGTCTATACATTTTTTGCATTTTAACCTATTTGCCAGTTTATCTATTGCCAACTAAGTTGCTTTCTCAATGTTCAGTTCCGTATGTGCAATAAAAAGGTGTGTGAAACCACACCAAATTCAAAGGACCAATAAAATCAGAAAAAAATCGTCTAATTCAAGTAAGCTTTCCAAAAAAGTATGAGGGCAGAGAAACATTTTGGCAGGGCTTGTGCAAATAGTATAGTTGGTGCAGAGCACAAAATTTTCCAGTTTACATTAACGTATTTTCATAGGCTTTAGATAGTTTATTCATTATGAATGAATGCGAATTTCAAAACAAACTTATATTAAGTTTTATGATATTCTTTACTTATTATTTAACTGTTGATTTTAAGGCGCGTTGGTAGTATTTTGATTGGATTTTGATAAATATCATAATAAAACAATCTAAGCAAACAATTAAGGTGCTTCATAGTGATTCCCCTGAAAACAACGACAATACTGTTAAATTGTTTTAAATTCTCGTGCAATTTTTTTGTACTTACTTTTTTCTATCGTGCTCTCTGATTTTATTATCTTATGGTGATTATTTAATTGGGTTTTCATGGATCTGGGGAAAAAGTGAAATTGGAACTTATCGCTTTCACCACCCATACAATTCAGTAGTTAAACGGGAAACTACTCAACTTAAATTAAATCGAGAATCAGCTCTGAGCTTCAGTACTTGCAGTTAAAAAAATTAAAGCTTGATCGAATTATTAAATAGATTATTTCCCCTTATCAAATCGAATTCAAATCTAGGAAGGAAGTGTTGATGAAAATGTATAGCTAAAATGTATTCAGATTCTAATCTTTTGGTTTCAATCTATATTGTCTGACGTGGGGTTATGAAATTGTTCCACGAAATACTGAGAAAAATATCTTAAATATTGGGTTCTATGACACAAACGCAAGTGTGAAATGTTACTTAGCATTCAACAAAGCGCAGCTTTAGCATTTTGTTAGTGTTAATAAAATGTCACTAATTTGGCGCCTGCCTAAAAAGGGTTTACATCATACGAAGAAGTTGCATCTTATTTGGAATTTTTTTATCTGCAGTATTTGTTGGTTAGATTAAATCAGATGTGAAAAGTTCTTACCAATTGATGCTTTCAGTTTTTCCACTTGATTCTCTGTAGATTATCTAATTAGGTTTTTCAAAAATTTTTGTTTAATGATTTATGTCTGTTATTTTTCTTAATCAGTACTGTGCTGACTTAGTTTAGGGAACATAAAGAGGAAATCATATTTAAATAGTTTTCTCCTGAAACAACACTTAGCTTTAGGAATTTGTATATACGACTGTCTTTTTGTCTTTAGATGTTAACTGGTATGTTGAGATGTAATCAGTGTTGCCTATTTAGCCTAAATGTATAGTAAATTATTAAAGGTATAGAGCGCTAAAATAATATTCGCCATATTTTCTGTGTTACTTAAGTTGTTTCTGCCCTTTTGTCAAAATATTTGTACATACGACTTATTAGGTACCTACCTGTATATCTGTAGCTTTTCGTATACGATTTCAGCAAAAAATTATGGGAAACCAGAGACATAAAGTTGCAATATGTAGCATAGTTGCTCTATTATAATTTCTTCGATTTTTCTCCGAAATACAGATTGGCTGAATTTGGATTTTTATATATCGTTTACACGTAATGTCTATGCAAAATCAATTGAGCCTAAATCAATGCAGGCAGTCGGCCCAGTGCAAAGACGTGGTCAAATTAATTGGCTTATGGCATATACCTACTCGATCATTTTTGTTATTAGCTTGTTATTGTTTCCTAATATGGTGACCCATAATATTTTCATATCGTTCGATAATTGGTATAGTTATTGTACCGCTTGGTGTTTTGCCAATAAAATTGCTGTAATATATCTGAGAAAACTTCTCTAGAAACCCGAATTTTATTGTAACTATAAACTTACTAACCTATCCATATTATAAGAATTCTTCGGCGAAGAAATTTTTGGGAAAGTTGGCAACGTTTTCTGAGAAGCAACGTAAAAAATAACATATTTTTATACCAATACGCTGTTATGGCATTGGTCTAGACCTATGTTGTCACATATTTCGTAATTTTAAGATGCTCACTTCCCCAATTTCAAATTAGATAAACCAAAATGTAAATATTTATATTAAGCATTTTAAACAGTGACGTGTATGAAAATTTTTAAACTATGTTTATTATTGTTTTAAAATTACAATTGAGTACTATGAAGTGGCAATGATCTCTTTTGGTTGATATGAGTCTTTATGAGTAGTTATGTTTAGATATATAATAGATAATTTTTATGTTGCTATAGGTTATATAAGTTCCATTAGGCGGAATCGGCTGTTTAAAAAAATGAATTAAAAACTATAGCTGAGTTAAGCCTTTAATTCACTCATGTGTATTAGTAGATATTTTGGAGAAGTTTCAACAAAAATCATTTAAGAATTGTCATACTTGGAGTTCAATCGACATTATGAAATAATTAACAACAAATAAAAATATTTTTACATCTGCTTCTTTCTATGTTAATTTGGGTCACCAAAAAAATTCTCAAGTCAATATTTGTTTTTGTAATAGCTGTTTGATTGTGCAAAATATCCCTTCACGCATTTACTAAGTAACCTATAGCATCATAGTATACGCTGTTGCAAACATCCCACTTTTTTGTTGGTACCAAAATTTACCTAACAAATTATTCCCATGTGTTTTCAACATTCAGTTGTGTTCATAAAGCAAATTGTTGTGTTTATGTATGTATCGTATACACGAAATTGATGATACATCTCTGTATTTTATTTCCCAACTAATTGATTTCTTTGGATGATCGGCTATTGGTTTTTGACTTTTGTTATACTTGCAATACCAAACTAAAGTGAACGTCGTTTTATTCAACATTTGCCTTGGTGTATTTATAAGGTTTTTTCCTGAGACAGATCGGTTTCAAATATTTTCGACTTCAACCAATTCGATCAGTCAGCATAAAGTTCCAAAGTTCATCAAAGAAGTTCCGATGGTAAAGGCGATTTCAACATAATGACGAAAACGGCCTTAACATTGCTCACCGTTCTTGTGCTCCTGATATCTCGGGGTCGTTCGCATGCGTTTCGTTTCATTCCGACCGATAACACTGAAGTTATCGTTTCCTTCTTTCTGCCTCTCGAGTTTGCGTTCCTGGTAGAAAAAATGTTATTTGTTTTGAAGAAAAGGGTGGAGAATAATGAATATCATATCAGAAAAGAGCGAATCGAATGATATTCTTATCCTATCTACATTAATTAATCCACACCCAGCAGGTATTATTTTGGAAAAACCTCTCAGTTTCTAGCAGTTGTTATTAATCACATAAATGAATGAATCAGAACGTAGGCAGCCAAGGAAAGTAGTGTTGACTTGAGTTGTGAGAGGAATTCTATAGCTATTGCAGTTAAAACAGATAAAAAATATGTTCTTTCTGATTGATTAGTGCTGCTTACTCTGATATGTATTTTATTTAATTTATAAACACATATAAACTTGTGTGTTTACTATTCTGATTATCAAAAATTAAAACTTATTAATAGTTAAATGCAATCCTCAACCAATTCTAGAACAAGTAGGCTTGACAGAAGAACTGAAAAAATCAAGAAAGTACTTCTCGTATACCTACATTAGTTTTGGTTTCATGCATATACAATGCGAAGTTCATTTCTTGTCGATTTCTCAGATTCAGTTTTTACTGTCGTCTTTTCTTATTTGTTTCGTCTTACGTCTATAGGTATAATAGATACAGGTAAGGAAATAACTTATTATTATTATAATTATTATTGCGGAAATAAGGCTTTTAGTCAGAATTCGTTTTTTATTTGCAGAGTTTCTATAATATGAAAAAATTCACATTCAGAGTAATCAGATAAGTTCTTTAGTGTTGCGGCGGATTCATTTTTTTACATAGAATTTGGAATAAGAATGTGAGGAAATTATGTCTTTTTAAAAGACAAAAATTTTTGAAGCCAAATACCCAAGAAACCCAGTTTGTGAAAAAATAATAGTAATCAACATAAATTCACATCACAAAAATTTTTTTGTCATCACATTTTAGGCATTTTCGAGAAAAACTGTCCGGTATACAATGATGAACTTGAATAGGTAGATCTTTTCACTGTTAAAGTAATGTTTAAAACACAATAACTAACTACAATGATAGGCAGGGGCGGATCCAGCTTTCGAGTTCACCTAATGATGAACTGAAAGAACTAATCGGTATGCGATTTAGAAAACAACAGCGAGCAGCAATGATTTATTTAAAATAAAGAACGTGATGAAGTATTCTTCGTCCAGCAACCCGAAATGTTTAAATAGAAAAAAAATGTAAGAATTTATACGCAAAAGCAACGGACTTTACGGTATTTTCTATTTATAGATATGCCCTCCTTCGGGATTTAATTTTTTCAATAGGAAGACACTCTTAGGAGAAAGTTATTGTTCAAGATTTTTCAATACTTTTTCTACCAAACCACTGTTCCATATTCATCGGATGATTCATTCATAGGAAACTTTTCGTTTGAGACGTACGAATTCTAATTTTTTGGTGATTTTAATTTAAATTACACTTGCCATCCAATATATTGGTGCAGATGGTTTATGTTATTAGCTGTTCAAACAAAGATTACTACATAACGATTTTTGCATATGATTCAGTAGTAACTTCTGATCATAAAGTTCTGGCACGTCGTAATCGCTGTGATTCAAAATATACCAATATTAAAATATTGCTTACTAAATCTGAGTAAATACTGGCAAGTATTCAAGCGTGTACATCGGCCCATTAGCTCAGTTGGTTAGAGCGTCGTGCTAATAACGCGAAGGTCGCGGGTTCGATCCCCTCATGGGCCAGAACTTTTTCCTCTTTTGCAAATTACGTTTTTTTCATTTTTTTGTTTGTTGAGTCAGTTAGGAGATAAAGCTAGCATTGGAAATTTTCAAACAAAACTCTAGGTATTCGACGGTTGTTCCTATTTATACCGCTATTAACTAAGGTATTGAGCTCGAATATTTTTGCGGTTACACTAGAAATAATTTTTTCACATTTTTTGTTATTTGTGTGTAGTCGTTTAATGGGGCTTTGGTCTGTTTTTTGGCATCTTACTTATTCGGGTCACCACAGGTTGCTCCACACGCACATCTTTATTAGTGGTTGGGGAGAAGAAAGTGTTAAGAGTGTAGACGAGTAGGTATATTTGATTCCAAAATTTGGTAATTTGACAGAAAAATATCTAAGGTAGTCCTAATCGATCAAGTACAAACGAAAATACGCAAATTAAAAGTTGAAAAAATACAGGGTGATTCAAAATTGGCATAATTACTTTTAAGAGGTTATAGGGGCTGACTTACAGAGCACGAGAAAAATATTTAAAAATATTTGATAGAAAAAAAGATATCAGCTATTGAAAATCGAATTACTAGTTACGAATGTTTAATTACGAAAACTTTCTTAAGAAGTATTATTTTGAAATGGTCCCATGTTTGATTGGTATTGATAATTAGAAACAGTGAATACCTACATTTGGCGAATTAAGTTGAATTTACCTTTTACCCCAACCGATTTAATGGTCTCTTTCTGTGTTTTTCTGTGATTACTTGAGCTTTTGATTGCGAAATTGCGAAAAGTGCAAACGACCACTGGCGGCTAAATTATAAACTATACTCAATGAGTAACAGTTGACATTTATTTTGTATATGTTAGGCCATGGACATCGTTTACATGTCACTCGACACGAGAATTTGTTTACCCTTTGCAGCGCCCCATTGGTAGACGAATCTGCGATTTTATGTAAGTAATGTTAAGGCCCAGATTACCTTGAAAAACATTGTTGCCATCCTTCCGATATACTTTTTTGCAAATATCTCAGTTTTTGATAAGAATTGCCGTTTTATACTATTTTTTTCTGTACCTACTCGTGACACCCTGAAGATATCTATAGTCAGAATACAGATTCTTTAATTGTACCTAATTTAAAAGTTGGAAGTTATGCGTTAGGTTATTCAATTATTAAATCGGTTGGGGTAAAAGTTAAATTCAACTTAATTCACTAAATGTAGGTATTCACTGTTTCTAATTATCAATACCAATCAAACATGGGACCATTTCAAAATAATACTTTTTTTGTAATATTTTTTTCAATTTCTTGACTCATTATTTACCTAAAACTCCATCTGTGTTTATTAGAATGAATCTCTATAAAAACGATCACACTATCGTTGACAAACGAAGTGAAAACTCATAAAAACTCAATAAATTGTGTCGTTCATTGCCACATTTAAAGTGTAAAACAGTTTAACGGTATTTTTCTATTTTCTTCTTAATCTTCTATCTGGGTTCTTCTTGGACCTATTTTTTTACCATTTAATTTCAATAACGCTCAACTAAACTCATGTTTATTAATACCTGCTGCATATAAGTATGTAAGCAGGTCTTCAAACATTTATTATTCGCTACGCATATTTTCACTTCCCAATAGGTACACTACGATGATCTCGAGTTGTGTTTAGACCATACTTTGTCATTAATACAAACGGGTCCCACTAATCCATTAACGAACATTTTGTTTTGCTGGGGAAACCAAACGCCGTTTGCATTATGCATGAAGAAAATGAAGACATTATCCCTGATTTTTCTAGTCTGTCCATTTCATTAGTCTCGCCGGACATGTTCTTGATGTCGTCGAACCTATTAATGATTAATTTATGAGATTAATGATCGAGGGCGTACTAAGAGAATATTTGAAATCGCTTTTTCAAAAATTATATCGAATACTCTCTGCAAAAAAATCTACGTTTCATGATTTTTATTTTACAATATTATTAATAATAATATTATAATTATTTAGTTTCGGCTGATCAGAAATTTTTCAGCAACATTTCCCATTGACAATATTTATAATTTAAAACCCCCATTAAACGTACATTTAAATCCACAGAGAGAGAAGCATAAATTTAGAGTACAACATTTTTCTTTCAAAATATATCTCTAGATAGTTCGCAACATTCACTGTGTATTAAACATTCGGACGACAAAAAATGCAACTTATGTGTCATAATGTTGAGAAAAATTAATACAAAAAGTAAATCCTGAATCCTTTTCCAACGATACGACCGACGATCTAAGATTGCTGAAGCTACACTAGCATTTGCTATTTAAATCACAATAAAGTATCTAATAGAAATTTGCTTCAGGTGAATTCCAGACACAGTTTTTATTAGAGGAAAACTACGCAATAAACCTGTTCATGCTTTCAGAACGATGTCTGATTTGCAGTAGCATCAACTTTATTTTTTTATACATCATGTCACAAAGAGAAAATAATGTCTTAAAAGCGGCTCATAAACACGAATAGACCTATTTGGGGCTGTTTTCATATCATATAGAATATATGATAAATAATTCGCGATTCGTCATTTTTCGTTCTATAAATAAGCTGAGCTGAGAACCCTCACCGATCAATTTATAAAAATGTAATTGATTTTTGCATAGGTTTCACATTTTGTTACAGTTATTATAAGTTGAGGAATGTGTCAATTTTTACCCCAAAAAAGTTATTAAGTTGACGTCTTTTATCAATAGTTACGTACATAAAAATTCTTTTTTTGGTTGAAATGTTAATTGATGTTTAATTTATTGGGAGATTTATTAATAAGACAACAATCATATTAGCCATTAAATATACCACTGCTAATCGGAATTGTTATAAATTTAATTTAAATATTAAAAAAGTTCTAGAAAATGAAAATGAAAGTTATTTAGCTCATTAGAAGGGATGTTGTTTTTTTAAATTACGTTCTTCCTGTTAAATAGTCATGATTCGTTCAGCAGGTGTTTATGGGTGAAATCCGGTTTTATTTGTTCTCCCTATTTTTGCTGCTGATTAAAGTAAAAACCTGCTTTTTTGTGTATTGATAGAAATATGTGTAGGGTCTGTTTTTTGCAAATGAACGATCCGAGCGGCCGCAGAAATTGTGTTAAAATTGTGAAACGCGGACGGAAAGCGGGAAAGTATGTTAACAAATTACGGGAAAACCGCCTAAGATAGGCACTAAAATGAAACAAATTGTTTCTAATGGTCCTGTACTACTCTCTAGTGCTACACATCATGCGTAACTTTTAAGGTATTTACATAATTTTCTTTGTCCTCAGGTATATTGTTATGCAAATATAATCCGCAATTATTTCTTCGTTAATTAAACAGTCTAGAAGTGTAATCCAAGTGCTTGCTGAAATTCAGGTATGTTACAAGTTGCACTGAAATATATTTCATGTCTAGAATTTATTCCATTTTTCACATTAACTATTGTAGTTCTTAAAAATATTTTGCTCAGTTGATGAGCAATTGTGATCATATTCGAGTTATAGGTGCATACAAGGTGTGATAAATATTAAAAAATGAAAATAGGGTATTGACATTTATAATTAGTAAATCATTTAAACTTCAATATCCAAGTAATGCTGTCGGTTCACATTATTTTAATAAAAACGTGAGCCTACTAATATGAAAGCAATTTTCTGTTGTTCACATTGCGACTCTTGATATTTCAAAAATACTTCGTTTTTTTTACTATACAGAGTGTCCCGGAATATGTGGACATGTTATCGGATATTTGGAATTCGGAAACAAGTTTCCATAAAAAAATTGCCAGAGGGCCCCCTACGGACATACAGGCCTCTAAAAGAGCAACCTGAGAATCGAAATCTATTTTAAATCACTTTTAGAATACTTTCATGCAATGAATGCAATTCATAACTTTTTCAAACAATGAACAATACATCATTGCTCTTAAAAAAGCCACATGAAAACATTTTTAGCATTTCGGTTTGCCAGTGACTAGATTGACCACTATTGTGGGGTAATAGATTTATTAGAGACTGATTAACTATAATGTGAATCGTGAGCTAAAGGAAAATAGTATTTTCTTTCGGTATCTACCTACTTTCAAAAGAATAGCGCTTCAAGTTAATGTACTAATCTTTCATTGCCAATCACCTGATTAACATTAAAATTTATGATTATTATTGACTTATTTATTTTGAAGAAGTTTTCTGAAGTTTTCTGTCATTCTTACGATTCAAACTGAACTGAAAATTGTGCTATTAAATCAGTTTTGGAAGCGTTTAGCGTTTGCATCAGTTTGACACAAAAGAGTGTATCTCACATGCAGGTGCAATTTTCGCAGTTCGTAGACCTCACCCTCTGTCCCAAATTTCGAATTTTCTTCACAACCTTTGTTACAAAATTATACCTTTATTTTAAAGCATGCTTTAAAAGTTGCCCTAATAAGAGGTAGACATCGACATTTTTTCTTTGAAACCGACAGAATTCTTTTTTGGAAAAATCAGAGCCGATGGTTGAATAATGAAGCAAGTGAGTGGAATAATGAATTCAAAATCTGTTTAACCCCATTTAATAAAGTTCTCCGCCCTGCAGACAAAAATGTCATGTTAATTCGCGCTATAGCTGCACCGGTAGGGGTAAGAGGGGTTCCCGACGCTCCATGGGGACGTTTACGATTTATGAGCGAGACCAGGCTTGCTTTTCCGATGTTGCTAATGGGTTAGAAAGAGATGCCCAATAACCGATCCATCCGGATATTAGAAGAGTTCGAAACCAAAACGTGCGACGTTGTCACGTGCTCGATTAGATTTCAACTTTTTTTCGGAAAGTATTATTATTCAGTTTCTTCTGCCCAACACAGACTTTATTTTGACTGAATTGGTAGCGTTTTTACTGGATGTTTTCTGGATAATTTCTCTTGAGCCTTCTTGCAGTTTTGTCGTTGCATTTCTGCATGTTTGAAGAGTGACAGTAAAAATGATCTCATTATCTTCAAAGATCTATTTTCCAATTTTACCATTATTACCTTATTTACAGTTTTATCAGTAGTCACGAACGAGACTGGTTTTCGTCTTGCAAAAAAAGCACAGATCAATATCAAGACTATGTATAAAAGAACAAGATCTTGTTTTGCAAGTCCAAGATTTTTGCAAATGATAATTCGATATTGATCGGCATTAAATTTGTTGTCGTAGCCCTTAATCATGACAAGAAAGTTGCACTGTTTTGAACGCGCAATATACCAACGATTCACTTTAAAAACAAACACATAAAATAAGAAACTACAGCTTTGAATTAGACATAGATAAAACAGGGCTCAATATATGTATTTCAGCTCGAATTGACTCCAGGTCTTTTCCCATCTATTCTAGATAGCTTCAATCGGAGGATAGTTATCGAGGGTACGCTTATTTTTATGCTAACATTTATTAACTTTCACATTGAAATTGTGGTATGCCCAAGTATTAAAAGGTAAATGTTTTTCATGCACATTAAACGTCTCAAATCCTTGAAATGTGAACCATTAGAAGGTTCAAAATCGTCTAACTTTTTTCTTGCAACTTGAAACCGCAAGTTGTAAACGATTACCTGAAACTGTTGAACAGTTTACAATTTTCACTTAAATGATAATCTTTTTCCGTATCTCTTGCGAAAGTCCTAAAATAAGTCGGTGCTCTGTAAACAGTAATATCAAACATTCTCTGCCAAGAATTATTAGTTTTTATTGTTAATTATGTTACGCTTGTCCTCATATTTGCCTAAGGTACTTACTCTGCAGTTAAGATTTTATAAGCCGTATTAAAATATCTACACCTTAAATCAAGCCTGTCACAAGAATACATAAAACATAGATACTATTAAAGACGTGCAGAACAGACCGTTGTTTTGTTAGCAAGATCAAGACCAGTACTCAAAACAAAAAGCAGTGTGCAAAAACAAAACCAAAAGCAGGTCCATGCAAGTCTTGGACTTGTTTTTGGTCTTGGACTTGTTTTGCTCACCATTAATCACCAGAACTATTCACTATCTTTACTTACAAAACTGAACCATTTCCTTCTTGTACGTGACTAAGAGGCATCAAATGTTTTCTATTCCATTCGCCCATCACTTTGACAGGAAGGGGTTGACACCATCAATTTTTGATCAATTTAATTCCTAGAAGATTTCGTTTCACCGACAGATTTTTCATGTCTTGCTCAATGTTTTCATTTGGCTGTAAAAAAACCTCTAGCAGCAGTATCTATATTTCCATATGTAACTTTTCCATCCTTGGATAACTTTTTTAGTCCATTGGTTGAACCAGCGCATTTTAATTGAATGTTGGGACAATTACTTGGATGACAGGAAATTATTAAACATGCGGAACTGCATCTTTTTGTTCAAGGGTTCATCACATGCTCTCAACTAGAATATTTGCTTTGGCTTTGGAGTACAATTTTTACTATCATAGGCGATTCGGAATATCCATCCTGGACCGAAATCAGTTTCTAGGTCTCTACTTGATATTTCCAATATAGAATGTACTAAGAGCAGCTTGCGTTTTTTTGGCCTAGATGTTTCATGTGATTGAAACCAATTAATTCAAGGTACTGATGTGGTTCTGAAGTCGATTTTTTACTCATTTGAATATTTCCGTTATGAAAGAATAACCGTTCATCAACTGAGGCAAAACGGCAACACCGAAAGCGATGCGAGGGTTTCGCAAAGTATGTCCTAAAAGTTTTACAATCGCCGACTGTGCGGCGTTGTGCCGTTGCTTGATGGCCTATCTTCCAATGTGGATGGCGGCCATAACGCCAAGATGTATACGGCTGCGCTGGGCCCCTCCTATATATGCTATATGCAATCCGCATGCCACATACCTAAAGGTACGAAAAGAGTGCAGGGTGATGTTGTGTGTGACAGTCATTAGTCGTGTTCGACACCCGACATGGGCCATCATCCCATAAGGTAGGCAACCTAACGCAGATTCACCTAAATTAGTAGGTTGTTGCTGTGCCGGCCGGCTCCACACTGACCATGTGTTGTTTTGCATGCGTTCTCATTGTTGCCGCGGCCTCGACTATCATTGGTCGGGCATCATCAAGATAATTCTCCGCATGGAGCCATATATCATGTTTCCCTGACAGCTTATATTCCACCAGAATTATTATCATTAGCGCATTCATGCATTTCAATAATTTTAATTGGTCTGTTGACCTTTTAATGCACACATCGGATTAAATGCACTTCTGACTTTATTGCACAAATAACATAGGAAAACACGACAGACAGGCATACTATTCGTCTAATTGAAATTAAAATTGCAGGGAAGGTAATCTTATTACAGCGACCCCTGGAAATCTAATAAACGCATGCGCCGACTGTGTTACAGTTCCTGATACAACCGAAAAATGCACATTTTGAAACTCTGCTTTATCCTGCCACAGGTTAGAATGAAATTTACTTGAGGTAGAGCTAATGTCAATGTGTCCCCAAAACAAGTACCACTTCAAAATATATATTAATTTCTGGCGATACCTCCAAATCTACCAAAGTGAATGGAAGCAATGCACACCTTTAAGAACCTAAATATTGATTTAATATGCCCACCTAATCAAAATTTAGTCTACGGGTGTTTCCATCCTGACATCTTACTTGTAGGTGCCAAATTGTATGTCGGTATCCGTAATGACTTTTTGAAAACGGATAAAACGCAATTGTCCTACCTAAAAAAAATTCTTAATTTTCTTTCTATTCTCAAACAATACAATTTAATTCTTAACTTGCTTTGAGAAGTTCTTGAAAATGAAGACAAAAACTTGGATATCTAAAATAGGTACCTAATGATCTGAATTAACTGTCCAATATTATTCAACTAATAAATATAAAAATTTGATTTCTTATAATTACGGTGAGATGAAATGACAAATGGTAACACACCCATTTTATTAAATTATTCTTGTTTATTTCTTCATAAGCATTCTTTAAGTTCTCATTTACCACTTCTTCTTTTTGCAGCTTCGCATTATGGACAAAACCCTAATAATTAAATATGGGTATTTTTTCAAAAATATTTCCCCGAACTGAAACAGCGAAAGATTATAATAATTTAGTTGGAAAGCTCTTGAAAACTGGGATTTCTTCACTTTTAAGTCAATATGTCTAAACAACACTGTCTCTAACAGAAAAATCGCGTTTTTCCTAACGTTTTTTAAACTTAATCTTTAAACTCGTCGACTGTCTTTGGGCTCACTTCTGTAGCTTGCAAAATCTAGATGATTTTTTTTAGATGTACAAACAAAGGAACAATGTAGGAACAAAGTAGTAAAATGTTTTTCTTTACCAAATTATTTTTAACCAGCGAATGTTTCTTATTATACAGAAATTCAAACTCCTCCACAGCTTCGAATCAAAGTTTCGGTCAGTGATTTTCAAAACATTTTTTCGCCTAACCTCACCACGAAATCTAAATACAATTTTTGGCGATCGCGTCGGTAATTGGAATGTAATTTATCTTACACACTGCGCATGCCTAATCAGAATAACGCCTAACGCATAAGATACAAGTTGGCAACTTTCTTAAGCCTTATTCTTTAAGCGTTAGGCAATATTCGGTTCGTAAACACCTCTATGGACTGATGCGCAACGAACTTTTAAGATACGCGTTAATCGTTAAGCGTTATTCCTTACTCTCTTGTATAAAGCGACCATAACTACTTTTGATCGGCGAGGTTTTAAGGACATATTCCACGTCCAAATACAAATTCGTTTTTTTTCCAAAAGTATCAAAGGTCTTGAACGTCGCCGGTATGTATGTAAGTATGCTTTTCTAATAATGTTAATAATTAATGATTAATTAAATAAGTAATGCTGTTGGGTGTAGAATATGTCCTGAAAATCCTGCAGATTAAAATGGACCGTCCTGCATACAATCCAATACAATACCAACATTGATAAATAATTTTTATTTATATAAAATATGCAATTTTAATTTTGAGTAAATTACCTAAATAGTGGGCATGAGTAGTAAAACTACGATTTCTTTCACGGAGTCTCTATTATGTCCAATTTTCGTCTATCCAATAAGATGACTTCTACTGATGAATAGTAACAAGATTGGCTATCTTTTAAGTAGTCGTCTACAATCTAGTAAAAATAGGAAGAAAGTATTTCCCGCCAACGAAAAAAATGTTTTAATTCGAATGAATCTGCTTTTGGAAGATCCTTACCGTTTATTTTATTAATTTAGTGAAATATATATTAACACAATTCAAAACATATTGTTGAGGTGCTAGCTCCAACACTAATGTATGGCTGGGTAAGCTAGCCGTGGAGATTGTATTATTCACTTGTATTATTCAACTGTTTGTGTTCAAAGATTCTAATTTTTGTACACAAATATAAATTATATCTACATATTTTACAAGCTATGCTTCGACAAAATTTGTTTTATTTTGCTTGATACGTTGAACTGTTAAGTGCTCACTCAATTTTCATATGATATTCATTTATATAATTTTTTGACGACTTGTTTTCTCGGATATTCTAAAAATAAGTCAAATGCGAATTAACATACATTTCAAAAAATGCTACATGAGTAAAATTATTTGCTTTCTTCAAAAATTGCAGATGAGCCTACCTGGTTACTATCTACAGGGCCAAATGAATAACTGTCAAGTGATTTTCAGTTAAGTACTAATTAAGATAAATGAAAATCTTTCTATACAGAATCGGTACGTGCTGTCAACATATCACGGTTAAATGTAGTCACATCAATAATCGAAATTAACACTCGCCTGATAAAACAATATTTCAGTCAATTCTTAGTGTAAAGAGATTTGTACGTCTTTTGTTCTTTTTATCTCAAATTCCTCAATATAAAAATACTGGTTTGCGATCGTATCCATAGAGTTTCTATAGTAATTTGATGGATATGGTCGCAAACCAATATGGAATAGTGGAAAAGTTTCTCCTATTCTTCCACTTTCACTTTTCCACTATTCTTTATGTTGGGAACTGAAGACAAATCACAATGAATTATATACTACATTTACTTTTTAAAAAGTACATTCGAAAAAGCGTGTAGATGTTTATTCAAATATTTTGGAAGAATCCTGGCGCGATGTGAACCTGCTCAATCCACCGATATCATTTTAGGTTTCCAAATACTTTCAAGAACAAACAAATGTACCATCACCGAATCATGTTTTGTCTAAGCACAAAATTCGAACCTTCGCCTCTATAGAAAAAAGTTTTCAATGGGTTGAAGCTTTAGTTATAATCTTGATGTTGTTTTGGGAACACATACCGTTGGTCATAATACATGATCATTTTCTCCATGTCATTCTCAACCTCGTCGTCATCATTATTATTTATTTCTCATTTTTTGTTCGCATAAGTTTTGTACACCATCAAAAATAATGCCAGCGAGACAGTCTAGTTGACGATTAAGAGTCATATGAATAATTCAGTATTCCACTTAAGTTATAATATCTCTAATTGCTTAACTTTCTATAATAGTTAAATCATCAAATATAAAGTTCGTCAATGAGTAGAATGCAACATGTTGAGTCTACTCCTTATTATAAGCAAAATGACAAGTAAAACGAGTTCGGTTAGCATGAGCGGCATATCGAGATGCCAGGAAGGTATCCTACATTTATACCTCAGACCGGTTCTTTAATGATGCTGAAGACATCCACCTAGTTCTCCCTTAAATCGTTTCCATTTTATGTTTGCCGCATATTATCGATTCTTCGGTTAGTGAATGAACAACAAAAATACTGGAGCAAAGATCACTAATTTATTTGTATAGTTTTTTAAAATTGTTATTCTTGTTGGCGGATTTTAGCTAGCGCTTTACACGTACATTGTAATCGGCATCATTACGTGATAAAATGTTATGAAACATGTCAAGAGGAAGACAGGTGGGACTAGTATCTATAATATAAATGATTTTCAATTGAAGTTCATGTACACCCACAACACAATAATTCGGTATCTTCACTCAGTATTTATAAGAGCATAAAATTGTACTTGTGTTCTTTGCAGTATTTCATTATCGAATTATTACATTATTATAATCGTTACATAGTTATTCGAGCTTTTTGGGAGAGTGTGTTGTTTAAAAGCCGCATGAATTCGATTCAATGAGCAACTGAAAATAACTTAAACCGTTTCTGGAAAGTAAAATAATTTGAGGATTTTAACCAGAAAATAACGTCTCAGTTTCGGTTTTTTTTTTAATTTCGATTCCTCATACGAACAAAAAGTAGGTACCTATAAAATAAACGTTTAAAGCGCTGATTGAACAAATAATGCAAATTGTATCGAAAACACATTTATGGTCACAATTTTTCGAAGAAAAAGAATTGCCCACTGTGTATAATTTTCTGTATCAGAGTTTCTTTGTAATTTTTTCAATCCCTTCCTATATCTATTTAAAGCATATAGGAATATTACAAGCTATGAGAGACATTAGAGATATGTAAAATATTGGTGCACTTTGCCTAAACTTATGAGATAAATTGAATAATATTCTTTGCATCGATTGAATACATTCTTTTATTCAATGTAACTTATTCGTAAATATTCATTCCACTAGTGAATATTTCCGCTTTCTTATCTATTCAAATAAAAAATAACCCGAAATTGTAGAATAAAAATTAGTATTGCTCGCACGCTATTGCTCGGCGGTAGAAAACTTATAAACAGTTAAACGCAAGATCATTTTACGAAAAAAATTACTATACAAAAAATTAATTATTATACAAATGATGACTTACATTCGATGGATTAATACAAAACGCTTTATTATTTTGTTGTATATGTAGTTGATTCAACGTATTTTCAACGTAATTATTTCAATAGAAGAGAAAAAAACTTTTCAGTAAATTAATTCGAATATATTCAGGTCTGTAGATGTAGAGTGTACTACCAGTTCTTATAAGTTTTGCATATAATTTCTAGAATTTCCTCATAACGATTAATAATCGCTATTTCCCCAATTTATTGTTTTAATAAACGCCTCTCAATCTTGTTGAGATGAACTTTATTTCTTAGAAAGTTGACTTTGGAATATCAGTACATTTTGAATACTTTCGTCTGCAGAAAATCTCTAAAATGTAAGTAGTAAAACTAAAATTCAAGTTTGAAAACAAATATACAGTGTACCAATGGGTTCCCCCATATCAGCGACAATTGCAAACCTTGTTATGGAAAGCTTGACAAAAAACATAATAACAAGCCTAAATTATAAACCAACTTTATTTAAGCGCTATGTAGATGATTGCCTTATGTGTTTACCCAAAGATAGAGTTCAATATACCCTAGATAAATTCAACAATTTTCACGAGAGTATAAAATTTACAATAGAAAAGGATAAAAGTCAATCAATACATTTTTTAGACATGACGGTAAATTATGATAATTCAGGTGAAATAAAAACAAATTGGTATACAAAAGAAGTTTGGTCAGGAAGATATTTAAACCATAATTCATATGCACCCCAAAAATATAAAAAAGCGTAATAACTGCACTTACAGATAGAGCTATAAAATTATCACACCCAAATTACAGACAAGAAAATTTAAAAAAAAATCAGAAAAATATTACTTAAATTACTACCCAAAAAAATTTTCTGAACCAATAATAAAACGAAGAATTAACAAAATTTACAACTCAACTAAATATAACAATAATGAGGAACACAGAAACAATACATATATATCACTACCATATATTCCAGAAATCAATAGGAAAATTTCAAAAGTACTAAAGCCACACAACCTTACAATTGCGGAAAAAACAACTTATCAACTGAATGTTTCCCAAAACTGAAGTCGAAAACTGACAAAATGGATATACCA
>NW_026017110.1:21277871-21364229 GCF_020466585.1 Dendroctonus ponderosae
TTTCTGCTTTTCTCAATACATGCATACCACTCTCGCAAATGTAGAAAATAACTCAGACAAACACAAGCTTTTCAAGAAGGCAATGACCTAAAAGGACGTTAATTTTTACCAATCATGATAATTTTTTCCGATGTTTTGCTCTCCCAGAAGGAAGAAAAAATTTCTTTCCTTCAAAAACTGATGAATGTTTTAACACTTTGTGGATTATGAATTGTATATAACATGTTTTAATTGTGAATTGGTGTTTGTAGTTTGTGTAAAATTTTAAATCTGATTATGGCGCTGTTGTCTCGCCGAAACGTAATGAAATAATTTCAAAAATTTTTACTTCACACTTTGACTGAAACCCAGGAAGGATGGGAATATCATAACAAGTAGGTACACGCAGTCAGGAAAATAAATCAGAATCTAAAATGTAATATAGGTAGACAATGTCACTTCTCAGACGCGAGATAATATTGCTAACAAAATCTTAAATAAAATATGGTATATTTGAAAATCAAATCATTTGATTGAAAACATCATGAAATAACAAATTACAAGCTTCAACAATAATTTCATTATCCATCAATTAATAAAAACAATTTTTTGTTCTACGTCTCCAAATTTTTACAATTTGTTAATATTTTCAAGTTGATTTTGATCAGACTTTTCAGATTTCAGACTAAATATAGATTTTTGAGTAAGCCCCACTCAATTAGCACTGAAATTGGTCAGTTGCAATAGATTTTATAATGGACAAGATTGTTTAAATAATATATTTTTAAACGTGTAATAATTAAATATTCAAGCAAACAAATTTTAAACTGGAAGCGATGTATGAAAAAAAAATCGCATCAATATTAACCATTTAATAGTAAATTCAATGTTTTTAAAAGCTGACTAATATTCTGTGGGACTTACAACTACTTTCTTAAAGGGTTCGTTTTGTTTACTAGTTTATCGGCTGCTCAATTTATCACGTGTATGAACGCAAATAAACATAATGCTAAATAGGGCCATAGCCTATTTAGGTTTTACCCATAGGTAAAACGCTTTCTTGTAATCCCTGGTATTAATTTTAATCATACGGTGAGTAAATTTCAATTAACGAACACGTTTGCTAAGATAGCAGCAATAAATTGCAATTATTTGTAGATCAGCTTCAAATATTATACTTGGTTTCACTCAGGCGCTCTCGCTGAAAGAAGACATTCCCAAAAGAACATAAATGTATTTTCTTAGACGGTAATATGAAATCTCCAAGAAAAAGCGTTCCCGTGTTTATTCACCCCAACAATTCAATTACTAACCCCCGAAACAACATTATTAAGCCACATGTTGCTCAGCTCTCCACAGAACCAACCTAATTGAATGTGCCATATAGATGAAAACGTGCTGATAGATCCCGACCCAGACGTCTGTTTGACTGGGGTGGAAAGAAAACAGATCGATGTCAAATTCCACCCCTCTCCATCTCGTCTCGTCCAGCCCTCGAACGAAAATTCACCCCCTCTTCGGTTTTGTTGCATATCTGCTCATGCACTTGTCTGTTCAGTTCCGATTGTTGGCAGCCATCTTAGAAATATGCTCTCCCTATTGTATCTGAATTATTCAGCGTGGTTCATATTGGGGCATTCTACTTACAGCTTGAATTTTCATTACTTTTATGTAATCAGTATGCTTCAGCTGCAGACTCAGAAAGTGCTTCAGACTGCAGAAAGCTGCAGTCTTGCATCAGCAGCCTTCTGTTATTTAAAAAACTTAATATTGATTCAAACTTTTACAAGAGCGTTTAGAGGCTGCAGGTTGTTCATGTACTACTTTTTGGTAAGTGAAAACTTCGAAGAGTTGCGAGGTTTGGCATTGGCACAATGAGTTAGAAATGTTTCGGTGTCATATTTACAACGTCCACGCATTCTATTGACTTTCGTTCAAAACTTTTTGAACACTTTTTCAAACGGACTTGGGTTCGTGTGCCATCGAAGTAATCAAAAAATTAGAAATAAGCTTAAATCCTCTGTAAACACATAGTATCAACCCCATTCATTCACAAAACAATTTTTCGAAACTGCGCCTAATTTTTCAAATTTTAATTTATGAAAATGTTGATTGGTCAATGAGACCAATTACGACGCTTAAGTGAGTCAGATGGAGCGAAGCCACTTCTATGGATGGGCAAAGTTTCGATTTTGTATTTTCATCATCAGGACCATGGTGAGAATTTTTCAAATTGCAGTCACTCTTAGATGAGTGCTCTCACTCACCGAGAAAGATGGAAACTTGCGCTTGCGATTCATTGTGGAGAATAAAAAGGAGGTAGTACTATAGACGCGGGTTGTTTCGTTTGTCTGCTATCATCAGGATTTTAATGGGAATTTTTCAAAGTTGAGTCACTCATGCAGGCAACAGCTGGTGCAAACCGATTTTCAAAAATTCGTTATGAAAAAAAGAACAAAGCCAGAAATAATATTTTTGAAATTGCCTATATAAGAATGTTGCTTGGTCAATGAGACCTGGTTATATTTTGAACTTTTGCCAAATTTCTTGTAGTTCGATGTGTAAAACATGTCTCATTAAGTATAATTTACCTACAAACAAAAACTTTTGATAACAATAGTTTAGAGCTTAAATTAGATTAATCAGCTCAAATGTCTGTTTGGTGTTGAAATGAAAAGTAAGCCTTTGATAACTTATTTTAATTCTTTTTTACAGAATAATTTAGAAAGACAAGTTAAGTTAAAACTAACCTAGAAAAACCGAAAAATAAAAACCTAGTTTTGTGCTCAAATTGGGTAATTTGTTAGTGCTGGAAAAGCTTCACAGCTGTAGGTATATCTACATATTTAATAGTACCATTATCACTGTGCAGTAATTATACGCCATTGATTATAAGCCATTGTGGCATCTAACATAAACTGTATTAGTCTTTACTGAATTACACTTAATGTGTTAACGCTACCTCTGTTTGCATTATTCTTCAATTTGTTTTATTAAACTCCTAGTCTAGTAGACTATTAGTTTTGTTATCAGAACTTCATTTTAAGAAATTTTCTCAGTTCTTGTCATGACAGAAGAGCTTTAAATTCATAAGCCCTGAAAAAGGCTTAAGTTTATACGAAATGTTGCTCCAAGAAAAATAGTGTCTCCTTTGCCACTATTGTCGATTGACCCTAACATCTTTTACCAATTATTACCATGGTCACGATCAAACTACAACAGTAATAAATTTATCTTGTGATGTTTTTCAAACATGTTTAGACATTCCACTTAACACTTACTGTATAATAAATTCCAATTTCAAAAATAATTTAGACACAAAATAAAACAATTTTCTGTTGGTCGGATCAAACATCATAGAAATTAGGAAAACTCACATTTCTTTACTTAAAAAATCGTATGATTTTGACGAGTGGTTATATTGTAAATCCAAAGTTAAAAATGCGATTCCACTAAAGCAATTTTAAAGGTGTGTTTCTTTTTATTTACGTTTAAAGTCAGGCTGTTTATAGTCAAGTGTGTAAGTGAGTGTATTTGCGCAAACACATGGGGAAGCTAAGGAAACCAGACAGCCACGATTTGGTTTAACTTTGGATTATAACAAAAAAATATGTTTGACAATAAAATTTGTTAATCTCAATAACATATAATTACATAAATACGACTACCGATTTTACAAGCACTTCATTATTAGATGAGATTCTAAATTCTAAAAGAAATCATAACATAATCATAATTAAATTTCTTCGTTATCTTAATGGCAGCGCTGCAAATCTTCGTAAATATTTGATTTGATGCAAAAAAATCTTTGCCTAAATGTTTTATACACTTCGAACATTAAAACATTGCGTTTAATATTTGAATTTTCCACGAAAACATTTTTGATAATAGAGAAGTTCTCATTTGCGTTCTTAACATACAAATAATAATGTATGCCGTAAGACCTCAATTAAAATGCAGGTAAAGAAACGGATTGATGATCTTAACAATTCGAAATTTAATTTTTATAGTTTAAAAATTTCATGAGCAACATTCAGGAGAACAAACGGTAACGTGTATCATTTTAGAAAACATATTTATATCTAAAAATTAAGGTGGTTTTTGAAATTGATATTTTTTCACAAGGGTTTGAGTTGTTTTGGGTGTTAAATGATCTAATTCTTGTCGTACAAAAACCAACAATTAACAGATTGATGAATTACGCAAAGTTATTGGATAAAGCGAGACAAATTCGATTAGTGTGATCCAAAATATGTAGTCAATAAGGCCAGAATAGATGGTGTAACTGTTTTTATGATATTTTAATTAAATTGACACCAATTGACGAATTTATGGATTCATTAATTTGTTGTTCAGAATATTGTCGTAATATTTGAAATTGACAAACATTTTTCTGCCAGCCATCTTCCCAGATGTGTAACACCAGGCTGTGATGTAATAAACGCACATCGCTGGAAAAAACTTTTGTGGACGAAATTCAACGTACTTATAATTGAAAACCATTTTTATTTGGAAAACAAACATAGGAGTTTGATTTTGATCACTAAATATGTCAAAGCTCAGAAATAAAGTCACTGAAATTTCAAGTTCTATAAGACTCCAGTTCAATTTGGAACTTTAGTGTATTAAGCAAATTTTCATTAATCAATCAATTTTCATTAACCACCCTAAATAATATCTTAAAGCTGGAATAAACAATGGACCGACAGTGCATTAAAAGGGATGCGAATTGCTTAAAGGGGTAAGATGATTGTGAAGAAAAACTTGCTTATGCGTAGCATAAGTAAGTTTTGTATCACATCAGATGTTATAAAAATGTTGATTGTGGACCCTGAAAAAATTTTCAATATGAACTGCTCAGCAAAATAAACGTACACGGCCAAATTTGCCCCAACTTTGGAACAGGATTGATTTCTGTTTGAGGTGTTATGTAGTTCAGTAATTTTCAGTCCGCGTCTTTGCAAAAAATTGGATACATTTTGAAAAATTGGTCGAAGAGGAAAAATGTTATCACTGCAAGACCTAAAAGTTGATTCTTACACATCACCCTGTAGATAAAAACGTTAGGGGAAAAACTCTGATTTGAGATATAATTATTTTGAGACTGTTTTGAGATATAATGCCCATATTTATCCCTTTGGTGTTGAAATCGAAACAACCTTATTTTTTTGCTCAATTGGGAGCATGCCAAACTTTTAGAAATTTTGCATTGCTTCATTTGCCACCATACAGAAATGTTATTTGAAGCACTAATTTTTTGCAAAATAACAAATTCTATAGAAAAATAATTGGACTAGATGACACCTCAAGAAATCAAATCGCTCGCAGCAGTCTGAGTTGATCTAGTTCTAAAGTAACGTTTATTTTGTTGAGCAGTTCATGTTTGGTTTTTGGTGTTATCAACATTCTGTAGTAAAAAATTATAATGATTTTGCGCCCGTAAACATTTGGAAGATTTGTTCCTTTATGTATTAGGTATAGTTTAATATTGTGAAAAATTTTCTAGAAACATGATTATCTATTCCTACAAATTAACTAAATTTAAATGTAAATGCATATCTCATATCTTCGGGCATTTAGCAAAACTATATCTTTAGCATGATGGTTCAAATATCCTAGACTTACCTGTCTTCGGTTTAAGTAAAAAAATATCCAACTGGCACTTCATATGTATTCACTTACCGATATGCAGCGTTCACACACCGGGTTCACTCAAACAGCTTTAACATGTATCATGATGTAATTTCCTTTATTGATTACTGTGCATACATTTCTACTCAATATTTTAATCGATAGTTTTACTAACTCGTTCCGTGTAAGTTCCCAGTGAACAGCATCAGGTATAAAACCGCACTAACCGGTGGTCCCTTAGAAAGTCGGCCATTTTTCAATTCGCAGTTCCAAATCTGGGTCATTTTTTGTTCCGGCCATAACAGAGGGAAAGTAGAAATAGATTTATGGCGTAACCACAAATAGAAACCGAAACGGATGAATTGATCCTCAGAAGATTTCCGAACAGATTCTGCGAAAGTGAGCATTTTCACACTTTTGCTATAATTCACTCGGAATGACGCTATCCGGACTGCATTGTGAGCAAACGGTAACATGCTTCTGTTGTTTTAACACATGTATGTGATTTTAGCGAATGACATTTACTTTCACTTTCACGAGATCCCTTCCTGGAAAAGATTTTGCCGTTTTCATAGTCATTGTCTATTGATATGAAAGGGTAGTGTAGTAGAGAAGATACAATGGTTTCAAGCAGTTTGAACCGTGCACCACTCTTCGTGTTGAACTAAACCCTCCACGTTGTCGATCCGAGGGCTATTTCGGTTTCCGTTAGTGGCGGAGGGACAATTAAAAATTTATGAATATGGACCCATTGGGAGGGACCCGGATTTTTATAGTTTCGACAGTGTTATATTGAAACAAATCAGTCTGTAACGAAATAGCACTGACGACGCAACGGGATTTTCGGTGTGTTTGTCATGCAAATCTTAGTTAGCTTTTTTTGAAGGGCAATCTTACTAAAGGTCCAGGTCAAGTGCTTACATCTTCTCGATATTAAAGACCTATTGGTTGCTTTATTAGTTCCACATTGTTCAGTCTATTCGGTTTCATTGAGTATTTCGCAAACTTCAACTAATGTCTTTTGATTTCGTGCGTTTCTGTTGCCAATTTTTTCTGCTTTGCGATTTGTACCAACTACTAAGACTTGACAATAATGTTTTTTGTTTTTTCCTAAACAACCCGATTTCCATGTAAATTCGTCTAGCACTTTATTGGCGTTTTCTCGAACATGTCACTTTCTCTGCAAAAATTAACAGTTTTTACAAATATATGACATATATTTTTCATTTATTCACATATCTATTTGGTATGACACCAGTCACTTCACGTACATTTTGGCAGTTAGTTAATAAAAAAAAAATTATGCGAATTTTGTTCAAAATCCTCAAACTTTTAATAGTTGATTGAATAAGTTCTTATGAGACTAAATTATTGACTGTGTTCGGGCGCAAATAGTGCTTGGAATATGATCTAAAACTAGTTTGAGGTAAGTGCTTCTGAAAATATGGAGAACAGTACTCGAATGTGGGTCCACATAATCTGAAACCATATATGCATTTAGCTTTAAGAAGGGGAATATTCCAATAGAAAGTAGCCCAAAAAGGTCTTCCAATGAACTCAAAAAGAAAAATGTTGCTGGCCTCAAGTATAGCTATAAGAATACATTTTTGGGGTTGGTTTTGTCGCCGGTTCAGGTAGAGAAGTGAAAATGCCAATGCAAGAGTTTCAAATTCTGAGCATATATTATGGCTTTTATTGTCTGTATCTTTCTTGTTCTCAGGATGTTTCTTGCTATTTTGATTTTCTAGCTCTTTAATTTGGGAATTAATAATTATCTTGCTATCTTAAATCGACAACTTTTATTATTTAACTGAGTCAGCAATCAGCAAGTCAATTAAATATTTAGATACTATTTTTTTCGAGAATATTATCTAGAAACTTTCCAGTCGCCACATTTGCTGGGCATATTTAGTCTGTTCACAAGCAACTAACTTGAAATTCACCTCGCTTTAATAAACATTTGCCATTTGATTTCTTACTTGACGAGACGAAACGAGACGGTTTGAGAAAATGATTGGGATTTTTTTATTGGCTGCGGCAATGAGTTTAAACGCGATGTACCTACCGTTTATATGTTCTATTCCGAGAGTGCAGTTAATTTCCGTTCTTAGCAAAAATAGATCTGCAGAGGAAGTAAGTAGAGCCTTTTAAGGATTCAGCACCTGATTTTGAAATCTGCAACATTTAATTAGTTGGTTAGTGTTTATATTTTATTCATGTCTGAGAAGTGTTCTTGAAATGCCACAACTGGCAATGACTCTTTGATATTTTCTTGACAATATTTTATTTCCTGTGCTGTTTTGTTTCTTTGATTTTTCGTTTTCGTGACAAATTGTTACTGTCGAATTATTTTGTGGTTAACATGTTTCCGATTTACTGGTACATATATATACATAAATAATCTTTATTTCCTATAGAAGGCTATCGACGCAATCGGTCTTTCTGCCCGATTTAGTTGTATTATATGTAGGTACATTTGAAGAATGTTGCAAAATTTTCAAGTTTTCTGAAACCAATTTATTATCGAAAGGTTTGACTGTATTGCATTTTTTTACAAACTTTGGGTATTTCGCCTCAAAAATGTTTGTGCTCCTATTTCGCAATAAGAACGAATTATTTATCAAAAAGTAATCAAGAACTATCACCTAGAGGGTATCCTGCGACACACTTAGGCTCAAGCTGTAAGAGAAAATTCCAGTTAGTAAATTATTTAATTTGAAAAATAACCTTGACGTTTCGACAGCTATTTTCTGCTATCGTTATCAAGAGAACCTAAATGAACCTAAAAAAGAGTATGTTAATAAATTGTGTAACAATAGTAGGATAATACAGTATATGAAAATTCGTTCTGACAATTCGTCTGTGCAAATTGTGAGTTATGTGACTTTCACTTAATCTCATTGTTTAAATTAATAAAGGTAACGTTAATTAATAATTTTGGTGTAAATTTAATTTGGGTGAATGTTTCTCTGGTCTACTTCAGATATTAGCATAGGTTACCATGTATGACTTAAATTAAATGAACATGAAGCAACACAATTATTTTGATTTAGTAAAATTAGTGCGCATTCTTTATTTTAACGTTTTTTTGTGGATTGTTCTTTCGTTAAAATTGTGGAATTATTCAATTGAATTTTATGGCAATTATCAAATGCATGTTGACAAATGTGTGATTTATGATATTCTCTGTTTTTTATGTATGATTGGTGTTCTTTAAGTCTTTTGTGTAATGGTCTTCTATTATATGGAGGTTTCTCCTATATAAAATTTATTGCATTCGCAAGGAATTTAATAAATTACATTTTTTGTATTTTCAATTATATCAGGAGGTTTTGTTACTGAAATTTTACTTCTAATTGTATTTTCGGTTGGAGATAGAATATAGATATAGATATAGATAGAGATAGATTAGAATTGGAGATAGTCCTAATATTAAATTTTTTACCTACTCGTTTAATTTGATCTGAAAGTCCTGGAATAAATGGAATGAAAAGGCTCGTCATAGGTTTATTTTGATTTTGTTTTGTTCGTGGGAATTAAATTTCGTTAAAAGATTTTTCAATAAAAGAATGTGGATAATTATTGAAATTTGAATTTCTTTTAAAAAGAAGAAGAAAGAAGAAGAAAAGAAAAACACAAAAAGAAGTTTGTAAAAAAATGAATCCGGCTCAACAATATAGAACTTCTGTATTACATTTGTATATTTTCTGAACATCTCGGAAATTCTATTTATCTGTATAACGACGAGCACAAAAGCTTAATTGATTTGCATTTGTAAATGCCAAAAATCTAGAAGTTGTCAACACTAATAAATTTAAAAAATTGCACACATGGTCTTAATAGAAGCACGAAGCTGCCTTGTGGGTTGATTTTTTTATGGAACTGTTTTTTCTTCAGCCGGCACATACCTGCTTTTTTGACAGCAATGCGGCAAAGGTTTAATTTGAATTCAAAAATTGTTTACTTCCGTACTTCTGAACGATCCTATTACTTAATTTCTATTTTCAGAACTGTTTGTATGTATGAAAGTTCTTTAAAGTGAATTCAACTTTCTAATTATAGAGAGATATTCTACGAAGTGATTTGAATTTGCGCTGACAAAAACCTACAAGAGATTCCGTTAACCAACGTGCGGGAAAATTGTTACTTACATACAGGGGTCGGCACTCGAAGTGTTACCATTTAAAAATGTTATAATTTTGTCATTTTATTTTTTGTTTATTAGAGAACTTAGAAATTAAAGCGTAAAAACATTCAAAATTTAAAAAAATGTTATTGTTTGTTGTAGCCACCTTCAGCGCGAATAATAGCATCGAGTCTGTCCGGGAACGCTTCACAGGCTGCACAAATGTGATCTGATGGTATTTTACCCCATTCTCGTAGAAGAGCAATCTTTAAAGCGTCGACGGTCTCATAGTTTTTTGCAGATACTTTGGCCTCCAGAGTGGCCCATCTAAAAAAGTCCATTGGGTTTAAGTCGCAAGAGTATGGTGGCCATTGTTGTGCAGAAACGAATCTGGGAACCTTTTCTTGTAAAAAATGTGGGGTTTCATGGGCTTTGTGGGACGGTGGGGGGTCTTGTTGAAACGTCCAATGGCTTCGACCGAATTGTCTACTTGGCCAAGGAAGCAAAGCATCGTTTAGAATCTTTTCACGGTAGATTTATTGATTTACCTTTACGTCCTGTTCAATAAAAACGATGCGTCCTGTGGCAGTTACCGCGGCCAAAACCATCACTGAAACAGGTAATTGGTATCACTTCGAGCGCCGACCCCTGTATAGGTTCAATTAGGTAGATATATAAAATCCTTCGTTTCTGAGATATGAGGTAGTAAAAGCTTAAATTTTAATTCCTACTTTCTTATAGCTTGTAATTATTGTGGAAACATTCGAACCTAGAAAATTATGTGTTTTTGAGTGGTTGGATTTTGGAAGACGCCACTTACGGCCACTTTCATCGACATTTTCAGTATCTACATTATAACTTTCTATCCTGTGTGTTTCCCAAAAAAAGCAAAAGCTGTTAAGCAAAGTTTAATCATAGCAATAATTTTGACTGTTAATTACGCATTCTTGTTTTATTTGTGTAACTCTATCCATTTTCGAGGAGTTTTTATTTACACTGTAGGTAGGTACCTGTCGAAATTGAGAAATGATAACAAAACTTCATCAAACGCTCAACACCTCCCGCGTTGATTCAGGCACTGCACCCTCTCATCTTATTTTATCAAATTCGTTCAAAAATACCCGGATTGTTCATAATAGCCGGGTGAAAATCGAAAATTGTTTGCTCTATTTATTTTAGTGTTTTCCCGCGAATATAGGCAAGGTTTTCTGTGTAGCCTCAGAGCAAAAACATATTACGAAGTAAAGTTTAGAGAGCCAGGCGGTCATGCAATGGATCCGCCTATACCTGTTCACTGTTTTTTTTTCAAGGAAGAGGAACCATCAAGCTATAATACCCGACGTCTGATATTTAAGGGAATTTCTTCTAAAACTTCAGCAGGCGTAGGTACCTCATATAAATCCAAAATTGTAATTTGCATTCAAGCAATACGATTGCAAACGTTTACAATTTAATTGATCACCTGTAAGTCATCCCCAGGTCTTGAGCTGAAAGCGAAGTTTATGTCGGGATATGGAGAGAATAAAGAAATGTCACGTAAAAAACGTGACGCTCTTAAAAGAGCCTTGTGAATGCTACACTCGTGGAATCAGTAGAACAATAGTTTGAACATTTGTTGTAATTTTGTTAGCATAAACTAATTAAAATCATACCTACTGTACAAATGAAAACCGAAACTTAAAAATGAATCCAAATGGCGAAATAAAACAAGGATACGTAAATAATCCAAAATATATTACTCTTTTAGGGTTTAAATCAAATTTTGTTTTAAGCTTACAAAATGAAAAATTGGGTACCTATAGGTCACGGCAAGTGTTGATTCAAGTGGTTGTAATTCTTCTAAGAGTCACCACCATGTGTCTGGTCTGAAACAACCTGTAGATATAGAAAATAATGCGTGATCGTAAAAGGTTCGTTACACCTGATGACGATGGACTCAATGACAATGTTGGAATGCTGCAATATCCATCAAAAATTTACAACGAATTAAATTGAACTATCGTGTAGGTATATTATTTATACAATTTTGTAAGCGCAGGAAATATTGCAACTGAAAATTTTCTGAAATTGGCAATACCTATACGAAAAAGTGCATAATTTTTTAAACATTTTTAACAAGATATTGTAGATCGACGTTCCCCATAAATCATTTGTATTTACGTTTATCTATCAACTTTATTGGGTCAACGCTATTAATAGCGGCTTTCTCACTAGTTTCGTAGTATCAGGTTTGCTGAGCTAAGTCGATTTCAAAGTGTTAAATTTGTCAGAACTTGTTCTTCTCTATAAGCTTGCTAATTTTTTTTCGTAACAAACTTCCCGTGGGATGATGAATTCTTCATTACACCTCTTTTAAGTGGTTGGATAATGGTGTTAATAAAAAAGGCTTCTGTTTTGTGCTTTACTGGTTAGTATCGATGTAGCGATAGTCAAATGATGACGTTTTCAGCCTTTTATGAACAATAAAAAAAAACAGCAACAAAAAAGTTAAAATGTTACTTTTAACAATTCTCTTTTTGTGACAGTCAATGCAAAAACTAATATTTGAACAAATTGTAGTCAATTAATTTTGTGATATACCTTAATTTCTAAAATTATATTTATAAAATTTTATAAGAAAATAATTTTTTAGCAATCATTATCAGTTTTATAGGAAAATCTAAGCAACTATGCTCAAGACTTTAATTGGAAGTTACTACCAACATTGAAATTATTTCTTCAAATCCTGTTGCAATCTTTACGAACAATGGCCAATATTTTGTCAATGTGTAGCGCCCTCTGTGACTTAAGCGGTTAACGTGCAATCAGGGCAAAGTCGATAGAGGTGGTGAATATTCATAATTGAGTCAAGAATTTGAGGATTTGAGGTTCATGTTTCTTCATTTTCTTCATAATAGTTCTCGATATTTTCTAGCTGAAAAATACATTGTTTAGAAAGTTCAAATAACTGATTAACTACGAAAAGGGGTGCAGATCGTCTGATTTTTGGTAATAAATTAATGGTATGTAACGTAATCATCAAAAGTCAAAATTATTTTTTAGTTTGTTTGTTGCGCTATTATGTGATAATGGTTTTGCGATATTGGTACATCAACCTCCAATAGGTAAATTGAGACTTTAACTACATCTATCTGCAAAACTGAAAACCAGCATTTGAAAGGAAACTCATAAAAATTTTATTAGTTAGTATCCAATGAGTTCTTTTCTGTTCCCAGTCTTTCCTTGTTGCTCTCGGTAGCCGTTCCGTGGGTTGTCTTTCTCATAAAGGTGGAGCTTAGCCGGTTGCCATGACTGTATCGACCAGCCGCCGCTCGTGATTGGTGCAATTGTTGTAAAGCTTTCCACGTGATGGCTCGTTACCATGATGGCCTCACTTCAATGCAATTCAGATTCAAGACGCGACGCCCCCCAACCATTCCGTTTCGCTCGATATGACTGAAAGCTTTTCGTCGGCATGTCTGCGCTAGATGCGTTGAATTTTAAAATAGTTTTCAGATATTTTTATGCAAATGCAGCAGTTTCTATGCATTTCTGTAATAGAGGTTCTATTTTCTTGGAAGGAATTTCCAGGATAAGATTGTCAGATGCCAAATTGCCATGTTCCCATGAATAAATGCAGATATGAGGTCTGGTTGGTTTTTATGACTTATCAGGGAACGGATTTTTATGGATTGGATATTGTTCTAACTTAAGGAAGAAAATTGCTTGAGGTTTTTTTTTACCCTTTTGAACCACAAATAATGCAAAAAGGAAGAACAGTCTTATGGGAGACAAACACAGCATTGAATGTGCGTATAGTCATCCTTCTCCTTTATTACTGAGATTTATTAGTTCAGGGGTTTGCTGTTAAATCGTTTGAGGGCAGCACTGGTCTCTAATTGTAGAGATCGGGATTTAGGAGAAGGCCAATCAATAGATTAGCCTACGTGATGTCTAGGTGGTATGGGCAAAAGTGGCTAGACATGATTTATTGCATCGGAGAAAAATGTTGACTATATGAAAATTCTCGAAAACCTGATTAATATAATGCTAGGAATTGGTGAGCCCTGTGAGCGTGAAGGTTGATTTATTTGTGAGTTATTTGTTTTATGATGGAAATTTATTGACTCTACCTACTTATAAAACAAAACACATAACAAACATTATAACCTTTTCTTTGTTCCAAATATCTTTGATACACGTTCTGCTTGGCTTGTACGATATGTGGTATGTTCTCCTAGGTACAAGGGTTTAAATTTTATTGAACTTTGCACCATAAACATATTTTGTAAAATGGAAAAAAGTGGGAGCACCTGCACAGATTTTTATTTCGCGTAAAATTTCTTGTGGTTTGCTTTATTTTAAGTAGTTCTTAAATCATTATTGAAGTTTACTATATAACATAATACAATAAAACTTATGTTTCCTGTTTCGAAAAGATAATTTTTATTAGCTACTATGAGTAAAAGAGAAACTTGAATTAAATTTGCAGGAAACCCTTCCCTACAATGCCAATATTCAGATATTAAGGATTTTACATTAAATTGAAACCAATTTTAGTAAAATAAAGAGTAGAGCATAGAGGAAGTGCTGTAGAGGTTTGGTGTCTTTTAACAGAAAAAAATTTTTAATGGTKTGCAATTTTGCTTACTAACGATTTGTGCCAATAGTCAAATGTTATTTAATCAATGAAAAATTATAATTTTCTGCGAAATTTAACGCCCCATATTGCACTGTAAARATCAAACTTTCAGAAATTTCAGAAATTTTTCATGAATTATTGGACCACAGATTCATATTTTCTGGCGCATCTAAACTATGTAATASCTATAAATTKAAACTCAATTATCTTGAAATGACTCCCAAGTCAAAACTCTTGCAGACTTGCAGCAGATTTAGATTTTTTACCTTTGGCTTCACAGGTACATTCCCATGATATCCTAGATGATTTTCCTGCAATGCTGGCAACCTGCATTTAATATTTTTTTGAGCACGAAAGAATTAAATATATTAGGAGTAATCATGCTTCTTATTATACTTTATTATCTGTGTCACGCTACTGGCGTGATGGAATAAATAGATCGTCACTAAAAGGACAATTATTTCTACAATTTTTATACACGTTTAACATGAAAACCTGAAACCGCAAGCAATGAAATTGTTTGTCTTCGTTTTTTCTTTTCAATGCCTAGAATGGTTCTGTTGCAAAAGCTGTTTGAATGTTTTGTGTTGGAATTATTTAATTTGTATGAAAATGTTAAATGTCTTTATGAAATCATAAATTATAAATAATTTCCTTATAATTCGTGTATTTATGCATTAAGAAAATTTAAGTATTCATGCAATAGAGGTGATCAACCATATTTCATCGAAATATGGAAATAAAATGCAAAGTATGTCAGTGGTTTATTTTCGTATTACATAACAAATTATTGATTAATATAACTTAAAAAACATAAGCGATGTCTTCGGTCCGATTCGTTGCTTTGGTAGTGAGACTCCACCTGAAAAATAACAATTATACAACAACTAGCAACCTAATGATTTTTTAAAGTTTACAATCAGCGGCCCCACTGCATTATAGCTGTAACTCATGGTCGGCTACTGTTTCTCGGTTTTTCCAGTGATCCTTTGAAGTGAAATACGCATGTTTCCAATAAATTATCATATTGAATTTTTCATTCAATTAGCTTTTTCTTGAAGCGTTTTTCGTAATACCATAATCAGCTGATTTACATAACAAGGAACTGTATTATACCTACATAAAATAGCAGTTTACCTTGGCGAATGTAGAAAGAGAGTAGATGAGAAACTAAATTTCAGTTTTCAATTGCCGATTTCAACTCACATGAAAATATGTGTCAACTCTGCTCTAAATGCTCTAGACCCGAGGCTGGATCAATAGATTTCAAATTACTTTACTGGGGCTGGAGTATACTCATTCACCCCGTAAGCATCTTTCGACATCAAGACTGCAGCCGTCTCACCTAAAGAGCCCAGTTATGATGCGCCTTTGGCCATTTCAAGCCTCGGCTGCCGAATGAGAGACACGTTGGGACCCTAAAAACCTTTATTCAGGCGGCCAAACACTAAACTGATGTAAAATGAACATATAAAACATGCTGTCAAGGTTTCCTACATAGGGATAGACAGTTTTACCGATGCACTGTTCCGCGAATGTTAACATACTTCATACGTCTGTTTGCTCCGTACCGATCCCATTTGCTCATTATCACGTTGAATTTCGGTTCTGATCCAACCAAAGTGTTCTTTTTTTCTTCAGCACTCAAATGGTATTTTACTATAAAAACCCGGTGAGTTTCAATCAGCTATAATGGCTAGCGATCCATTGACGCCCAAACTATCGTCTGTGCGATCGTCTTCGGTAAAGCAATTCAGGTTTGCTCAGTTGAATTTTGTCTATCAATTTTCAACTTTTGTATGAAGAATTTATGTTATGTTCGATGTAACGTTGCTTTACTTATTTGTTCAGTAAGGAATCGGAGTTTATCAACTTAGCACCTCTCTCTTAACATGCTCTAAAACATATGCTTTGCCACTTATTTATCAAACATCTTGCAGTGAGTTTACAATTTTTTTACTTCAATTATTTTGAGTGGGTATTGAGTTCAGCGATTAGACGGGCTTCTCTTTGAGGGATTATTATTTTTTATTACTTTTAACTATTGTAGCGTTAGTCAAGTAGGGAACTTTTTTAGTATTTTATTGGCAGTGAACTTAGTGGAGACTAAAAGTCAGATTGTTTTCCGGTTTTCTAAATGTTGCTGTATGACATTTGTTTAGGGCGACACGAAAGAGGTGTCTAAGAAAAACCAGCATTTCAAAAAACTATGAGCAGACGATGACATTTTTAAAATTTCCCTTGTTTCAGCATAGCAAAAATTTTGACATTTACCGAAAATTACATAAGGTCAAATTTACAAAACCCAGCTAAATTTTTGATAACTTACTTTTCAGTTGACATATCTCGGCAGAATCAAGTAACAGATGTTGTTGTTTTTGCTCTAAGACATCAGGGGCTTCTTTCTTGCCATTTGCTTACGTACCACCCTGTATAAATCCAGTTGAAATGCGCCAATGCGGTTTTATTATCTGGAAGCTTTTTTAAAATGTTATCTTATAAAATATAATCAAATGAGTTCATATAGGGATCCCACTTTTTCATTGTTCTACAAAGAATTACTAAACAATAGGATATTATTATTTAAATCAGAATAATAATTATTATTTTTCTGCAAACATTTGTCAGCACAAATAACTCTAAAACGTACTTAGGCACGTTGTTTAAGGAATTCTGGAGGAATAATTCTTAATCGGGGGTTCAATTTTTGTGGACACTTTGATGAGATGGATTTTGAAATGATTTAAATAATGATTTAACGGCAAACAGCTTCAATATTATCGGTTATATTTTATGCCCTTTTGGATTAAAAATTCAAATATTTATATTTTCTCCTGTGTTCTCTAAACACGGCTACTCATGCCGAGTGGAAAAATGCGACGTGAAACCGGACTCGTCGGGTTCGAAACGGAAAAATTGATACCTGATCTATGGAATTTAAATCGAACGACAAACACATGCCGAATGTATCTGAAAACAACAGTTAGTTGACTTTAGAACAAACCAGACAATTTGAAAGGCCCGAAGGTTTGGATGCATTTTCTGTTTATTTATAGATAAACTTTTGTATCTGTACCTCGTGGTAGCTTACTGGCACGTCGAAATAAATTTGTTTTTGTTTTGTCTTCCCACCGCGCATAATTTGGTACAAAAATAAACCGCTGTTTATCAATCGGGAGTATAAAATGTAATAAGTGGTGGATAAATAATTCTACAACTAGGTGATGATCTAAATATGTGCCAGCGGCTGAAAGAAATATTTCTTGTTCATATTCATAAATTATGTTGAAAATATGTATATTTATAACTTAGCCTACAAAGTGTGTTTTTGCCTCTAAACTCATTAAGTGATCGTAAAAATGATGTGTAGAAAATTTCGAAAACTACAATTTTCCATGGATTTTCTAAAATGCATTAACTATTAATATGTCGAGATTTGAGTGTTTGCTAACATACCTACATGTAGCCAGCCTCATTTCAGTATGACTTCTATAAATTTCATTCAAGCATTAGTTTTAAAGTTAATTTTAAAAATGAGTTCCTAGATTTTGCTTGCAATATCTATAGGAATCGTTAGCTGTAAAATAGTTGTTCCAACAAATAAATTGGAATGGCATGAAAATAAAATGTGTACTACAGTATTAATGCATATGATGTATTTTTAACACAAATTTTGTTTGGCCCGGAATAATTAATTTTTTCTCTATAAACATTTTGTATGTTTTTTAAATAAAGTTTTTAGTCACAGAATTGTTTCAATAGTTTATTTTCCTAGAGTCGGAATCGGTTGGGTATAAATTAATAATAAGATAATGGGGATTATACATTCTTAACATAGGTTTCATCAAGTAGAGTTTGAATTACATTATTTCAGGTAAAATGTATCTTTTATATGAATCTAGACTCGCTTCGTTTCTTTAATCCAAAGGTTAAAAAGTGCAGGTAGAATGTCGATCAAATTATTTGCCTTTTAAGAAGTCAAACTAGTCTAGTGTTACTTCAACATACAAATTATAGGTTTATACATACATTCGTGATCATTATAATGTCCTTTTTGTGATACGTAATAATTTAAAGCCTAATAGTAAAATTGCAAAGTTGAAGTCGTTTTGTAAGCACATGCGCTTATCAAACATTTTTCATAATTTTTTTATTGAAATGAAAAATTATATTATCGACTAAATAGGTCACGAGCAATTGAAAGGACATTCTGTTAAGAGCAGTTTTACTGCCAACAAAACGATAAATAATGGGAATTTGTAGAGAATTTTGAATAAAACTGTTCAGTTGCAAATCAGAATAGGATGAACGGACTTTAATTGAAAATCGTTTCAATCTTTAGAAAAAGCACGACTGAGTTATTTTACTTCCAAAAATATGTTTGGAAACATATTGCACTGACAAAGCAACTTAAAACAATACAATTTAAATTTTGTTCCAATTGACCTAAGAAATAGGTTTTGTGTTTATATGAAGTTGGACAAGAATCCACCTATCAAACGGATTATCGAATCGGAAATGGGTTCCTAAGAAGTATCAAAATTCAACAGTCTAAGTTCTCTAAATTAAAATATCAAATGTCCGTCACGCGTGAAAAAATTGTGACCCGATCGCGTTTGTGACAAGTATGGGAACAGTAGGAGTCGGGGCGGCTTCTTTCAAGCTGGAAAGGTTTTTAAAACTACATTACTAATTAATTTTTATGGGCCCATTTGTATTCTAATTCGATCACTCAAAATGGTTTCCTATGTAAATCCAACGGCTTATTGGATTAGTTTGCATGTCAGGCTCGTAAATAATGCATTTTATTCCATATACGGTTTGCATTAAGTGATCGATCTGCGAATTATTTCTGCGTCAGTGTTAACGTTTTACGAAACAACTTCTTTATTTCTCAAATGTTAATGTCGCATAGGTTACTGTTTTTGCAGAGTTCGAATTTTATCATAAATTCTGGTGTATTCCGTTCGTACATCGGTGACAATTATTTATTACAAAGGATCTGAAAAGAGTTAATTTAATATTAACGGTATCACGGTTTTATTTATCGATGAAATATTTTAATTTCTTGTTATCTTAACCGTATGAAAATGGTGCTAGGGAAGTCATGTAATTTTATGTATACTGACTTTTCATATCTCTTGCTGATGTTGGTGGGCGTGCAAGGTTAAAAATTCAATTTGTCGCTGAAAGTAACCTATTAATCTTAATATTAATTGTCAGTAAAACTTTGAGGAGAATAAAATGGAAGTACGCACATAACAACGTATTAATTTTCATTTCAAAATTAATGATTAAATTATATAGATGAATATTAGATGTGTAGTACCTACTGCAAATTATATGATATTCAGTACCTAATCTAAATTATTTGCCGATAGAGCCAAAAATAAACACATTTTCTGAGATTGCGAATACCTCAAAAACAAACCAGTGAAATTCTTTAGCTACCACATTAGAGAAGACATATCATGAAAGTCTCCTAATTAAAAGGCATTCAAACTGTCTGCGCTTACATTGTCATATAAAATACAAAACTTATATGCACTTGATGACAACATGTGTACACAATCAGCCTGAAAAGCCTCGTAACATCTAAATGCAAAGTTATTCAGGATTCTTAAAGATGCAAAAACTTAATTATCTCTGACAATTTACTCGCGGATATATGTTATTTAATTAACAATAAAGTACGAGTTTTTATTGGTCAACCTCGAAGTAACCAATATCGTGGCTTAAGTGTGGTGCAGCAATTACCATGCAAATTTCTGAATAGATCTGGATTCTCGTACAGAATAAAATGGGCGATATTCGTTTTAACTTAATCGGTGACTTTTTGCATACATCTTCTTTGGATCGAATTTAGCTGTGCCTTGACAATTGGCCAGTTAAACTGAGAAACCTTAATATAAGAACCATTACCTATATTTAGTTTGGAAATAAATTGATCAATTTCACACGGGGACAGCGGCTTCAAAGCTAATGGCTAATAATTGCCAACTAAATCAAAGCTGCTCTATACTGATCATTCCATTCTCAAATGGTTCCAAATAAATCTCACGTCCATGTTATTTTCAGCTGCTAAAACTCTTTGTCGTCGCATCCTCTCTCCACAATCAGCATAATACTGTCTCAATAATTTGCCTATTGGATTCCGTCTGCCTAATCCACAGCTAAAGCAATCCCTAGAGGCCTTTCTGCCATGTTCATTTCGGAAAGTCGATAGCTTATCGACGTTTTATTGACCGCCTGCAAGATTAGACAGTCCAAATAGTATTCAAGTCAAGTCACAAGATTGGACGTAATGGCAAATTAGTTTCGTGCTTAGTAACAATAAGGCAAATACTTTTTATATAAGGGTTTCTTGTTATTCCTAATTGAATTTGAACGCAGGCAACATGTTAACCATAGCCTGAAGCATTGCAGTTTATTCAACATATTAGGATATGGTCGATCGCACCGTTGAACATTGAACTTGGCTAATGTTCAAGATCATCAGCGTAACGAAATTGGCAACGAAAATGGAATTTTCTTTGTCTTTCCATTCCCAAATTAAATTATTTTTCTCGTTGTCCGTTTGGTTTTTTTTGTAGGTCTTTTTCACTCATTATAAAATAACCCCTTGTAAGCGTTCTGGGACATCTGAAGCCTACCAATTTCTAACAACATTTTTGTCTCTTTCAATTGTTTGGTGGAATCCAGCATTTTCAACATTCACATAAAGTTATTTAATGGATTATTAGAGAAAAAAAATTTCCAAGTTTATTCGCCTTTTTTGAATTAAGAAACATAAAATAACTCAAAGGAGTTTTTTTTTTTAGCTAAAACAACATATTTAATATAGCCTGATTAAATCACCTCAATCGAGTGACTATTTAAGAATTTGGTTGCAAAGGCGGGTAAATTGCGATTTTTGTTATTGGGTAGGAGAGATCGGCTACAAATCTAATTGTTTTACTTGTGATGGGTTCGGAAAGTGACTTGAAACATATTGCTTAAATAAACTGTTACTGTGTACTTTAGACATTCCACTACAATATAACTTTTTCATATCTTTTCATTTTTATAATTTAGAAACTAGATAAAAGTAACATATAGTTAATGCAGTGTTACATACGTTATGAGCGTCAAATGTAGCAACGTCGATTTTGTTAGGCGTTTGTCGAAACTTAATATTTTTCTAGAAACTCATAAAATCTTCATTTTAGGAGAATAGTTCAAAAGCACAATTAGAATAGATCACAAAGGAAACATCAATACGTAATTATTCGCTATCGCAATTCAAACCATTAAAGTATTTAACCGTTTTTCGTAATCCCATTTCCTACATTTCTTACACTGAATCCAAGGAACTCTAGAACGTTTGCTGTTTCAACACAATTAAAACACAGAGAATCGTCAGTTTCATCATCTGAACTTTCCAACATGGTTTTTCTGCAACTAACTTTGATCGGTGTTCTTGCAACATTTTTCGGTTTTTATTTCTTTCTGCTTTCATCTTTTACTTTTACTACTTTGATCTACTTCTTTTTGAGCTACGTCTATTTTTGTTTTCACTGAGTATTGCTTCTGTTTCCGGAAAATCATTTTCTGTTGTTCGAGCAATTGTTTTTCTCGAGTGTTTGTGAGAATGGAGCTTTGCTTTTTCGGCTTTCATTTTTTTTCTCCAGGACCAGTTGTTTTTGGTGAGTGAAGTGGGCAGATAATTGGCAGCGCTGAAGAGGAATTATTACGTTCTTCGTCATTATCTCAGCGAATTATTTGTCACAGTATAGTATCTGAAAAACATCAATAAACTTTATAATATACAGGAGTAAAATTGCAACTTGTTACATGTGTACCTGTCTCTAATGTTACATTTGAACCAGGATTTTATTTTTAATATTTTTGCAAGTTACATAAGAGGTAGGGAAATACAACCTTAAACTAAAAAAGAGAACCAAAACATTCGTATGTGCTACAGCATCTTAACCGGTTGTGGAAAATACACGCATGTTGTGATTATACAAAAACTACCAAATTATGAAACGCTCCTATCTGAAAGAGAAATTATTAGCTCTTCTGTTGCCATATTAGTGCCCTAAGCAACAGAAGATTTAGGAATCTTATTACATTTCCGCCGCGTTTCGGTTTGTACCCGATCTCCTCTACACAATAACAACTGAAAAAATAAATATTTCGTATTGTATATATTTGGGTAAAATTTGTAATGTTTAAAATTTAAGGATCGATTACTAGGATACTTCCTACTGCGGGAAAGATTAAGACAAAAAGTTCGTTACATACATTAGTCAAATAGGTAGTCATATTCTTAAAAACTGGTCCAATAATTTTGGAACGTCCTGTATTTCAAGAATATATGATTATTCAATAATTCAGGATCTAAACAGTCATTTTAAAGAGACGAGAAAAGAGTATCTGAACAATTTTTTATACGTTGAATTTTTGGTTGTTCATTTTATAGTTTGTATATTTTGACTTTCATTTTCAGCGCAACGCAGCACTTTGATTCGATATATTTTTTGTGTTTTGATAGTCCTACATACCTATGTCACCTTTTAGAAGTTTAGAAGTCGCTTGAAGACATTCTTATAGCTGTTTTTCTTTTCGAAGATTTATTGGTCCTTGGCTTTTAGTTCATCGTGCATTCTGAAACAAATGTTAACAACTTTTTTATTAATTTATTTATTTTTGAACTTTTCTAAAGTTTCGGTATCCTTACTTCATTTATTTTAGAACTAGTAATGTGTCTACTACTGTTCCCAGTTGTTCAGTTAGGTCATTAGGACTTAATTGACACTTTTACTTTTTACAGAAAACAGATGGTCATGTTTTGTTATCCTAAACATGACCATGCGACTTCGGCAGGCTCAAAAAATTATTACTTAAAATATTTCAAATCTGGGGTAATTGTACTCGCACAGATTATTTGAAATAAAACCGCAACAGTGTCGAATTACAACAATTTCCACAAATAAATGAAACTGAATTTTGAAAATGCGTGAAACGCTAAACAAACCGATTCAGTTTTACGATATGTATTTTGGTAATTGGAACAATTCTATTGTGAACAAAGGGAAGTCGAACATTTCTATTCGATGTAAAATGTAATGAGTTCTGGCACTTTTCAGTCTTGATGCTTGGCTTCCATTAAGTTAAACCACTCGCAGAGTTTTTATGATTTTATGTAAAGAAGCGAATCGGATGGGTGTGTTACGAATAATAAGTATTCTACATTTCGCATTTGTAGTTTTTTTTGCAAATTTCCGATTCTGCTATTTTAATCGCAATTGCAGCCTACACGCTTATTGGGTATTCTGTTCAGGGCCGAGGTTGTCTCGACAGGGTTTTTCAAAACGTGAATTGCACTTTGCATTTGAACGAGACATTGAACTGGATAATTTTGCATGACGTAACAAGGCAAAGTAGGTGTAAACTCTGAGAGAATGTGTTTATTTTCACATCATTTCGAATCAAAGGACAATATAATGTGCATGGACACATGCCCAACAGGGCGGTGTCAATTCGCATTATTCTTGAAGGTCTCCATTCTTTTGAGGGCATTGTCAGCCATATGTGCGTTGATTTACTGACCATTGGCAGGTCTGAAAAACAGACATTCCAAAGCTGGAATTTTAAAATGGGTATATTTTGCTACTGACTGCTTGCTTTTAGTTCGCACTTTTCCTTTTCTATCGAAATACTTTCACTGGAACCAGACAGGGCTGGCATTGTTGAATTGCGATTGTTGGTAAACAAACAAGTAACAATAAGAAAGTGTAATCCTTGTTTGAAAATAAATATGTTCAAGTGGTAAACATGACATTGTTATATTGACTACTCCTCCCGCGTCGCCTTCTCTAATGGGCTTCATTGACTGAGTTCATATTTTCAGCTAATAGTGGAACATCAACAAGACCTCCATAAAATTAAAGAGCTATTTGCTGAGCAGCCCATAAAACTGAATGAATTACATTTTTCAGGTGACGTGTTTGCCGGGAGTGCGGAGGTGCAGTTGGAGTGCGGCGTCGCGCAGTGCATCGCGACGGCCGTGACGCCATGGCGGATGGAGGCGTCGGAGGCGCTCCGACCTCCACAGATCAGCTCGGATTCTGGATGGAGCTTCGTCAAATGGATTCTGGGTAAGAAACTGCTGTTTGTTCGCTAGCCAAGATTTTTGGGGGGTTATTAAGAGTTTCGTTGTGATACGATTGAATGAAACGCATTGAAATCTTATACCTACGTTGCAACATAGCGCGATAATCGATGTGTGGAAAATCGTTGGAACGACTCCAAACACATCGATTAAACCTTGGAAATTAATTTTCCCTACCATATCAACTTCCAACTTTTGACATGGGTTCCATATTAGCTGGTGGACAGGGTGGTCCTTAACTAGCGTGACTATGTCCACTGACGTGGCCTAGACAAAAATAGTGCGTTTTGGGCAGATTTGCCTGATCTGAAAGATAATAGTTTCCGCGGAAGAGGATGTTAAAGTGTAAATACGATTGTCGATTCTGTTAAATAAAATCCGCATCAAAATGAACATTACACAGCGCAATGTGCCGTAACTTTGAAACTAAATTAATTCTGATTGCTCCGCGCAATTTGGTTTCTATTTGACGCGTTTTGAGCCCCATTTGTTTTATGCCAGTCCAATGGCTTGTTTCAAAATTAAGCACCTCAGATAAATTTTGTATAGGGTGTCAAATGAAAAGACTCAGAAATTGAGGTTAGGCATGCTCGTCGGTGGCCAAAGAAAGGTTTTTTGAAACACTAAAAGTTTAAATATAAACCACATACCTTGAAACGGTTTTTGAGTTTCTAGGCTATCTTTCCAATTTACAAAAATGATTCAACAAATAAACTTTTTGGACTTACAGCGATAATGCCTATTTTAACGATCTAAAGCTTATGTTGTAGCTGAACCTTCAGAAAGTTTTAAGACAAAAAATGTATATACGGAGCTGCATTAAAAATGACCTAAAGCATTATTGTCTCTGAAATCTGTGAGTTTGGCCCATATTAATTTTCAATTCAAATATTTCGACCATTCATGCAACCTGGTTTATTGCATTTTTTCGCGACTGTGAATAGATATAGATTTTTGTCTTTAAACTCTCACTCTGTCAATAAAGGAGATAGTTTTAAAATCCAATAACTTTTTCGCAAAAGTTCATCTTAATGGCTGTGGTACTAAAATACAAAAAAGCGCATTTTTGCCCACCAAAGAGCATGTAGGACTTTCCCCACTTTTGTATCTTTTCATCTGCCACCATGTAGAAACTTTACCTGAATCACTCAGTTGATGATGAAAAATAAACGCGTGTAACGCTTGAAACGGAAATCAAATCGCTTGCAACAATCAGGATTTATCCAGATCCAAAATTAGTAGAAACTTGTCCGTGTATGTATATTTTGTTAAACAGTTTAGATTTCTATCGGGTTTTACTGGTAAGAAACATTTTTGCGTTTGAAGGTTTTTTAGATCAACGAAAGCAAATTTCCTATAACTTAGCTGGTAGTTCGTAATGGACGCAAGCTGCAATATCCTAGAGCTCGTTAAAGCATAATATTTTTTTGGTTTTTCAAATATCGCTTCCCTTTGGTAATACGTAATTTGAAATTTTTAACTGGCTAAATAAATATATTTTCAGATATTATTAAATTACTGCGCTTTTATTCATGGAATAGTTCACTCTCGTCTGTTGTCACTGTTATGTTTTTGGGGTTCGAAAAATGCCAATAACTCGCTTGTAAGCACAATTTAATAAAAACAATCCGCATGATAATCCACAATGATCGCAATAGTATTTTATTTTGGCAAAAAACTTTAGGGCACGTCGGACATGTTTTATATGGTACTTTGGCAACACTCGAATTTTACAGAACATTCCATTTATATCTATGTTATATCTATTCCCATAAATAGAATTTAAAAAAATTCCCGCATTGTTGAAGAACACCTGACATAATTCATAAAGTTTTATAGAAGAGTCAGACAAAAATCTTCATGAGACAAATCACTGAGAAAAGCGCAAATCAATTGTTGATCGATTATAAATCTGCATCACTTTTGGTCGCATTGATCATAATTAAGGAGACTGGATTAAATCGCGATTGAATAATTCCTTAAATTATTTTACGTTTAAAGAATGAAGTTTCAAGTCGTTACCATAAACTCAAATTAGAGAAAGCAATTAGCAACAGTCAGCTCTCCACTAGAAGAAGAAACTCGTATAAAATACCGACCGACAGCATCTAAATTTAATATCTCGATGAGACAAATACACATATGAAATTTTTCGCTAAAAATTGTTTCTCGTAAAGCTGCCACTGTCCATAAATAAGTCCGATTTGTGTTGGAAAAGTTTGAAGTATCTGGAAATGATACCGAAGTTTTCACGACTTGAGTCTTAGAACATATGGAGCTTTATGAGTTCGTTTCCTTTCGATCTGACTGGAGAAACGAACGAGTATTGCGACTTTTCGAACTTCGTACTTTAGGAAATGTCGCCAGTAGTTTTTCTGCTAAGATTAAACATATTTTTGTCCGAATATTTTTAATCAAACGTTTGTGCATCTTGACTCTAAAAGAACTACTTGTTTTAACGGCGTGAAGTTTATCGCTAAAAAATGGCAGTTTTGTTTAATAAACAAAATTAGTATTAAAAACGGGAGGTGTTCAAGATGATATGAATAGGGATTTGATCACAAAATCGGCAGTAAATCAAAAAAATTAGCTTTTAAATAGAAGCCAAAAGAAGCAAAAAATTTAATGCGAGCGTCTCATCGAACCACGCGTGACATGTGAAATGGTCTACAAAACAAGATGCCAAAACATCGTAATGCAGTAATACAAATACTAAAATAACTGTTGTCAGTTTGTATAGTTAGATTTAGTTCCATGTGAACTTATTTATTTATCCACCATAAACGTACTATACAACCTATGTTATAACAAATGAATCAAGTTTTTTGAGAGAAACTGATACCATATAGAAAGTGTTTTTTTCGTTATTTAAAATTTATATATATTATATAGGAATGAACATATTTTTTAAATGAGTTTATTCACAATCGAACTGACCTACGGATTCCGCGTTTTTCTGAAAAATTGAACTACTCACTTCCGAAATTGCAAAACAATCTATAAGTTCATACTGATTACTTGGAAAACATTACCGAAAAACGTATGAATTTTGGAATTTCCGTGAATTTGTAAATTTTTCCCAAAAAATATACTTATAGAATGTCAAATATCGTTACCCTCTCTATAGTATTGAGAACCATTAGAAACAACCTCTTTAAACAACAAATGTGCTATGAAATGCGATGAAGTTATTTTGATCAGTCGAGTTTAACAACTGTCCATTCAAGCGATAGTAAATGTTATTTACTCTTTCTAGGTGAGGCTCCCTATAGTAATGGTCGTTTGTGTAACCATCTTGTTTGTAGAGTTGATTGTGCAAAGCCATAGTTCAAAGAAAGGCGAAGGATCGGAACACATTATCTCTAATTATATTGTTTCCAAACTTCCCTTTAATTTCGGTCTGAATGGCAGGCCGTTCAAGTGGGTCAGAATAATTTGTTGGTTCAGGCACGCCTTCAGCGACAACTTTTCCCCCTTTCATGTTGTTTGCCGAACGAGAAACGACCGAGCGGAAAATATTGAAATCGAAAAGTTTTCTCGTTTGGAAGATCGTCCGGCAAACTAATTTTTTCGCTTTGGGTTCTTCCGAAACGAAAACCCGTCATTGCTCGTCTTTCAGGCTCGTTTCTTTGATGAAAAGTAGGTAGTTGCTGCCCTATCGGGGATTTGCTTGTGTCGTTATCTTTAATCAAAGCAATTTGGAATTTCATCTCGTTCCAGGAATAAATTCCCGGAATTGGTGAATGTTCCGATAAGAGAAAATGGGTTTCACAAAAATTTTCTTTCCAATAATATATCAACTATTTTACGTTTTAAAGCTTTTGAAAAGTAAGCGAGAATTAGAATCTAGACATACAAAATTCACTCCAAATCACATTGAGCTAATTCATAATTTTTGTTGTCTTTTTGGTAACTTGTGCAGTAAATTTAATTCTTTGCAGCTTTTGCTGGCATATAAAAAAACACTTTGTTTTTAATAAAACATTGATACTATATCCAGGTTCTCTACTGTTAAAAATTATAACATTTTCATGGTGATGATGTAACTTTCGTTTGAACCTCAAGTTGCCTTTTTTCAACTCCATGTTTTCACGGCTGTATAGATTTTATTACGGGCGCAAAGCACTGACTTCAGATTGAACAATTTATTAGATTAACAAGCTCCCTTAGTAAAAAAAAAGAACACAAGGATTGTTAAAATGGAAGGAACCTTAATAGATTATATTTCGGTAAAAAATATCAGATTTTTTTTTGTTTATTTATTTGTGGGCACAAATTGATTAGGTGTCTTCTCCTAGGTAGGTATACCTATGAAAAACATTTTGAAACATCATAGTTAAATGGAAGAATATAATATTCTTCCGGAAACAATCGGCTAAAGGAAATTCCGAAATTTTACCCTGGACATTGTCTATTGTCTTGGAAATACCCTCTATGCATACAAATCTGCATTAGGTAGTTTCCTTTAATTAAATGGGTTGTGCTTCGACTAAATCAGCCTAATCGAAAACACCTTATCGTCTAGGAGACTCCTGACGTTGATTAAAATGGACATCTTGCCCCTTAAGGAAGGAAGTTATTATATTTACCGTCTTGAGTTTCGGAGATTGAAGTTATATCATTAGGAATTTCGCTTGTAGTTCCATTAATTTTAGTGCCTCCTAATTAGTACATTAACCGAAGGTAGTCTGCAGCGTATGTTATTTTTTGAAGGCTTTGTTTTGCTTAATATGCATTGATTTAAGATGTCTTATCTCGATTAAATTACATTAAAAAGGTGTTGACTTCTATGGGAGGAACCTGACTTTCCAATTATTTGACTAAAAATTTACGAACCAGATAAGATCGGAACGAAAATCAGAGACCGGATTGAATCAAACTGACGATGTTTGTGAACAGTTTTATTCGACCAAGTTCCAATACTCAGACTAATAATCATAAACCCGAATTGGACCTCTTAATATACACTGCCGGTCCTGCATATTTGTGGACATTTTATTTCACTTTATTGGAAATTCCTGGCCGATTGGACACTACATTGTATGCAAAATGTAGACACATCAAATTGGCGCGAATTTAAATCAGCTACTTTACCGGGATATATAATTTGCAAATAATGAACACATATTGGATGAAATCTGAGACTGAATTGATGGTAACGACTTCTGTAAAAAATCTGGGAATGAACTCGATGAACTGAAAACACGTTCAGAAAACCGAAATTTAAATCATATGTTGATTACAAATGCAATTGAAATTATGGAAAATTGACTTTGATAAGGAACTATTGTAGTACAATTTTGAAAACATTTTGACGAGTCTTACGCTACTACGACTATAGAGACAAAATAATCTAAACTAAAAGACGAAAATTTTACTCTAATATGTGCAAAGTAATGCGAGTGCCCCGGTTGCAGTTTAAAATTAAAATAAATGCGAATGTCAACTGTTTGCTCATGAGAACATCGCTAAAATATTGTGTCAATTCATCCGTTTTCATAAACAAATGCTAAGTAAAACTAATTGAATTTTCAACGCTTTGAATCTCCGAAATTAAGCACTTTTGCACTGAAGTAATTTGTGTTCGATCATCATATTTTTGAAGCATTGCGAATCATTTGTAATCATTGTTAACCCAACCGCATGTGCTAAAGTAAACTTGTTCAGTTTTGACGAGCAACCCCTGTCTTCTCATACCATTTTATTCAAGATAAAAATGGGAGCTGGAGCGCTTTGCCTGGAAATGTCTCATTTGGCTTCAGACGGGTAATGCTTGCATCCCGGTTTTATATCTTAACATATCTCCAGCGAGAGCTGCTGAATGTTTTTCGGGCTCTAACTTTTTGTTTTCTGCTCTTGCACAGTCGTCGATAAGAGTCAGCAGGAACGAAATTGTGTTTCAGTATTAGTCTGAGAATTTACATCGCGTCTAAAATGACTTCACATTGTTACAGTTTGTTAAAATTTGCACGTTTGATTTATATATACCTTGTCTGTACAGATTTTAGGCAACGTCGTTTAAGCAAAACCGTGTGCAATTGGAAACAGAAACAGGAAGCAGAATTATTTTTCAAGTTAATTTCCAAGAACTATTTATCATTACCGATCTTTTAAAAGATGGGCCGACATCTGAAGGACTAACATCAATGAAATAATTAATATTTTTTGAAGCATCTCAATTATCTTTTTAGTTTGTTTGATGATATCGTCTATGTGTTCATGCTCATCGCATTTTAATGATGCGTTCGAAGCCTATCAGGTGCACGGATATCTACACATCAACATGTTATTAAAACTACGAGCATGTCCTTACTGTCGCATATAATTTACTCTTCGTCCAACAAATTAATATACATATCATATCATTTACAGGATATAAGCATTAATTAATACGTTGAACCGCGTACCTACACAACAGCCGCCAGAAGATGAGATTGGTGTAGGTTAACGTATCCATCAATAGAAATACTGCTATTTACTTTTAATCTGAATGAAAATTATATTTATAATTGTACGTGGCAGCATAACGGTTAGAAGATTATGTTAAACGCTATTATTCAAAATTCAAATTGAAATTTTAAATACTGTGGTGAAGTCCAGAAATATGTCGGTCCTTTCATTACAACTCAAATGAGTTTTTCTTCCCAGAATTTAATATGGACATCGACAACAATAAAGGCTGGTGCTAGCAAAGGTTTTCTTATCATGATTCCCAACTATACTCTATGCTTTTCCGATTCTTTCAAACCGTGTCCGCCACTGCAAGCTGCTCAAGTAAAAACTTTTAGTCCAATGTCATCAAAGTGTGAATAGAGCTTAAATTAATTGTGTTATAAAGCTGAAGCAAATTTATTAATTTTCGTCTAAAAGCGAAGCTCTTTAACGAAAGAAACAGCCAGACAAGCGAACCATGGCCAGAGCTTTTTGTTTTATCTCGAGCCATTTATTTTAAACCAAGTTGGAAAAAGTTGTGACTGTTTTATCTTCGTTGGAAAGTTTCCAGTATTTTATTCATTTAACCTGAGGCGGTTAGTAAAGTAGTCAGGGCTGTACGTGATTGCGGATCTTAATATCAAATTGCAAATACCTGCAATTTCAATTTTTCATCACGAATGTCTGTTCACTTTTCTGATGGATAATGAACAAATGCTTAGTTGTCAGATTGGCTTTTCAGTTTGTAGACCGAATATATATCAAATTGGCTAAGGGAAGGAAGAAGTTTAAATCGGGCGGTTTTACAACATCGGGAACGTTAAAAAAATTGTCAATTTTACTCACTCGTCATCCAGATATTTAGCTAGGCGGAAAATTTTGGAAGTCTATTTGCTCCGGAATTTATATTTTTTTATAGTTCTTGCTACTGTTTTGTTACAAATGTTTAATCAGTCGAATCGAAATTTTGGTAGTTATTTTTTTTACAAGCTAAAGAATTCTGCATTTCTTTTAGAATAGTTTTGTACCATTGACTCGCAAAACACACACTGTTGGTCACTGGGAAAACTACAACCTGAAATTAAGGTGGCGGGCACGTTATATTCTTAAATGCTAACTAGTGTTGAATAACGACTGTTTCACTCATCAATTTCTAATGTTTGCAAACTTCCAACTCGGAAAATGAAATGAAATTTATTTTCCGCAACTAATTGAATTTAATTTCAATTGGCGCATTGTGTAAAGCCGGAGTAATGGTAGTTGTAAAATTTTATAGGCAAACTCTTAATCAATCCAAATCCAAATTTTAAATGGGTCTGCTCATACTTTAACTAAACGTTAAGTTAAGGTTTGTATCCCAATGCCATCAAAGTGTGAAATTTCTGAATTCGTGAGACAAATAAATTGTTTGAAAATGAGAGTGTTAGATGTACCTACCTATCTTAGAATAGACGGAATCGTTCAGTAGCAGTGGTTTAAATTTGAAGGAAACTATTTCATATTTTTAGGTACCTGATTATAGGACTCTTTATACTGAGAATTTCTTCGTCCCATATACAATGTATATAAGTATATTGTATAGCTCACTTTATTTAGGAGAAATTTTAATTTGGTTGATTTTTAATTAAATTGGGCAGCTTTATTCTTACGGTTATACCGGTGGTGGGTAGAAACTTGTTGATTTGTTTGAAATCGAACACCCTCAAATTTATAGCGTTTTTGAATTTTACTTAAAATTCGAAATACGTTTTATTTTACATTTCGTAAGTCTGGTTTTTAACGACTTTGCTTTCGCTTGATTTTTACACAATTTCTTACTTTGCTTTTTAGGAAAAAATKATGTTACGTTATTTTYACGTTAGTTTATATTATCACAGTTACCCACTGGAATTTTTTCTGAGTTTCTTCSGCTATATATTTTAGACAATGAAATATATTCRGTCAATCAGATATTATTCGGTTGCTTCTAAAAAAGAATAAGTACAATTTTATTTCAGAACGAGGTRTAAAAATGCCAAGATTTTACTACATTAATTTAGCATTCACTTGCTTACTGCTGCTCATCGGAGAGATAATAATTAAAATTTAGTAACTTGTATTACGGATCATGAATGATTTRCAGGTTGATAAATCTAATCTAAAGCGGTAAATTTGAGAATTATTTTATCTAGAATTTAATTCAGTTCAATAATGGTGTCTCAATGCACACAAGAGCGAATTCGAATTCAAAGAAGCTAGTTTGTTTTAAACTTATCTATTAGCTTAGGATTGCTGCGAAATATATATTTTGTATATGTGTCTACCACATATACCATATGACAAAAAACAGTTCTTTTTAAATATATTCTCTTAGTTAATATACAATTTTTTACTTTTTTATAGTCACTTTTTCCATTTGAGATGCGAACACAGTTAGAAAAAGTTGATCACAAGCGATACTAATTACAAAAATCAGTTTTCCTCTATTTATCAAATCTGAAATATGTGTTCACACCACTTGCTCAATTTGGTTGAAAAATCCGTATAAAAAGAAACTTTGGTTGGCTATCAAAACATAATGGGGTCATTCGGCTGTTAGATAAAATAATGAAATGAAAATAACATGTAACTAATTATAGTGAAGATACAAAAAATGTGCTCGTTATAATAAATATTAAATTTGTGTACCCTTTTTAGGTACTGTTTAACATTCAAGTGAATTCAAGTAAATTGATCGGTCTTGATAAGTTTAATGGTGATTATTAAAAATAGTCAAGTGTTGAAGTGATAAATTCGTTAGGGTCTGACAACCATGACAGTTTGGGAGCGCAAGGTCGACCAATGATGGCTTTCGTAAATATTCCAATGTAGCCAGCTGGGTGGTCGGGTCTTTTGATTGTGTTCATAAGAAGTTCCATGATGAAGCACAATGTTGCCATTTAATTGCCAGAGTGCGACTTGTTTTGTGATATTTTTTTAAATTTCGTTAGTTTTGAATTGATGGGTGGATGTCTATTCCAGTCGTTTAATTTCATAGATCATTTTTGGTTCGAACGGTTCATCAAAATACGAGGAAAGCTTTTGAGTCGCCTCAAAATTGTTAAATTCGTTCAACTATCGTTAAAACTTTTTTAAGCTTTGGACAGTTGTTAATCGGGCAATTTAAATAATCAGGGCGGTAAAGGGCTTTGAAGCAACAAGGTGAATACATTGCAATTAAGTCCGTCGGAAATGTAATGTTTTAACTTTAATAATGCTGCTGATTGGCTGAGATGTGTGGAAAACTATTTATTTCCTCAGAACAGATGTTCACGGTGTTGATTTTGTGGGTTTTAATATATAGTGTCTGTTTGCCTTTTCTGACTTTATGATCCATGTTAAGTTAGTTTCAAAATTACTGAATGAAAACTATCTAAAGGGTCAGCTAGAAATAAATAACACATCTGATAAGGCTTTGAAGTAAATTATTTCCATTCTTTTCCCGTAAGCAATGTAATTAATGTCTTTTGTTTATCTAAATTTTGAAAATAATATTCTTGATGCATTAAGTATTATGCTTGCTTAAAAACTATTACGGTTTGTTCCTTGCTTCTTCACCAAAAACTATCGATTTCCTGTTATGTAAATTGGATGTTAATAGCGCTGGCGCATTTTGGAAGATGTCGTAAAACAGATTCAATATTTATGCTAAATTTTCCGCTCAATTTTGAGGGTGTGTTCCGTAGATGCTGTTTATTCATGTAAAAACTATTACCAAAGCAATATTCAGATGAGTAGAAAGTTGAAATTGAGTATGAAATATGGCTTACAAGAAAAGTTTTTGAACAGTTGGCAACGAAGGCAAACAAGCATCTGTTATAAAATGTGTATATTCGTTTTACATTATTTATAGGTCATGTGTATAATTACTCATAAACGACCAATTATTGTAACTAACAATGAGACATTTTTCTGTTTACACTTTCAGCTTAAGTTGGTGGGTAAAAAAGTGAATAAAAAAACAGAAATGTTAACATTTTTGTCTGAGCTTCAAACACTTTGGAGGTTTCTTTCGTTGTACACATCAAATATGTAAGATTCAATCCCTTATCTTTGACGAAATCCATCAGGTTTATTATGGTATTTTCGCTTGATCACATAAAACGGATTTATTCTACATATTGTCATACATACTTCGTATTGTTTTCTCGCTTCCATTTTCTTCTCGATAGTAAATAGGCATCTTAAAGTCAAATTCGAGATAGGAACGGGCGATTTCGTTCCATGGGTCAGGGAGTTTTCATATCGATTCGATTAGGAAAACGGCTGCCTGACATGCGGACCGACTGGGAATTGATCAATTTTCTAAAAAATAAACAGAGACTTTGATAAATGGGTCAATTCGAATGTTTATTCTGGGAGCACGTGTGCTATTTGATAAAGGTAAATCGCTCTCATGAATAAATAAAAATCATGCCATGACAACAGTGCTTAAACTGACTTTCTTGATACAAAAGGTTGAAGTGTGTAAGTTTGTCTATCTAGATATTCACAAACTTGAAAATGAACGGTCTTAATTTTTTTGAATGTTTCGATCTACAAGGGCTTTTGACACATCTTAACCTACTTTAATGTGAAACATCATCGCTGTGATCTCTTTGTCGGTAGCCAGTTTATTAAACACACCAACGCAGGGGCGTTAATCAATGCGTCTGGTATACGCTGACTTAAAAAAATATACTGTTGAAATCGTATACACCTTGTGAAACGTTCACCCGGCTCCCACAAAATTATTAATAAATCTTTTGTAAATTGTTGGTTGGCTTAAAAAGTTTGTAGACTGTGTAATAAATTATGTCTGGTTAGTTAAGTTGATTTTGTGCTGTTCTCTTTACCGCAGAGCCGGTATCAATTACATGGTAACAGAAATGTCTGCTTGTAATTAATTAGATTATTTACTTAGCGGAGTTGTTATCCATAGCTAATTTGCTTGAACACATATTTGTTGTCCCTATATGTTTTTCTTACGTTTGAAAATTGTACCGTTATTACGGAAATTAATTACAAACATATTTGGCAAACTTTTAGGATGATGGCAAGTAATATATCGACGTCAAATGTGCTAATCTGTAATAACGTCTATTATTGATTAAAAACAAAAGCTTAACTTTTCATTTAGTTTTCAGTATAATCAATTACCTATCCAACATAAAACTTTGCATGGCCATTAAAGTAACCGTTCAATGACAAGAGATAAAAGCTGCTTGGCACAAAACTATCCATAATTCATTCAGTAAAGCCACTCTACAGAGTTTTGCCTAAATAGAACCGTGAATAATGAAATTAGCGTCATTATATTGGAAATACAGCTTAGTGTAGGTGCTTTTAGATTTTTGAAACAATTTGTTCAGTTTACTTTGGTTAGTCTCAAAACTATTAACTGAAATTCTAAGTTTTTGACTGATGAGCGACAACTATTACACATGCTGGGCATTCACTTAATTCTTTCTTCGTATTCTTTAACGATAATTGACTTATCTGGTTGTATTTCTTCTGATCTTCAGCTGCTTGCATATATTTTACGCTGTAATAACATATCAGAAGTCCCTTTTACCATATCTTTTAAAATATACCATTCAAGTCGAGAACTGTAATGTGAAAATACTAATCGTCATATTAACATTTATTCTATTATTCCGTAGACGTAGTCCCGAAAGAACCCACGGCCCAAACCAATGAACGGCTATCTTGGCTCTTTTTCTATCATTTCTAGACACATGAATATTTAAATGAGTTAGGCATAATTCTCCTTATCAATTGCTTCGATGGCTGTTGCGTGTAAATTTCTGTGTACGACTGGGCCTTAATTTTTCTTATTTTATCACCAAAACGTTTCAACGAAAGTGATTTTTTCAAAGAGTTATGGCCTGGTTTTATCAATGCTATACATTTTTTTACTGCATATAAAGTAAATGGTGTTGGTAATTTGTAAAGATAATATTTTAAATGTTGAGAACTGTATTTATTAATTTAAAAATTCAACTTGGGACGGTATACACGTGCTGTCGATTAATTTTTATTTTTGGATCCATTGAAAACTATGCCAGAAATCTTTGGCAAATCGTTGGTTCAGCATTGACTGTTTCTCAATCATCACTCTTTTATTAGGTATTACACTTTTCCAATGTTTGTTAGTTGAAGCGTCAGCATTTTGCGCCATTTATTTAAACAAATCTGTAGAGCTACTTTTTGTAGAAATTCTATTTATGCAGCTATCAAATCAAAACGATTATATGATTTTACAGGAACATAGTTTAATATCAACCGGGTCATGAAAGGCGAAGATGGTGGAGTAGGTAGGTACTGAAACGAATAAAATGGCACAAAGCAAGCATTACAAGAGCCAACACCTAGTTGAATGTTTTTAATATTAACTTGTCGGCGTTAAGTTTTCAGCATTTTCTTTAAAATGTTATCGGGTTTAATAAAATTTTTGATGCTCAATTTTTCTCGAGCAGAACAACGATAGTGTTTACTGCTTTCGTTAATCACGTTAAAACCCATGTACGTGTGACTTCCCTTTGAAGCTCTCAGTTTAAAACCCGAGCAACAGGATATTCGCGGCTCGCTTTAAAGGTTCTCTCTAGAGAAAAGTAAGTAAAAACAACTTTAAAAATAAACCACAAGAACGCGGTCGCCTATTAGCTATACCTTTTAGCCTTTCACCACCTTGCACATTACACGGCTTGGGCTGACATCAAAATGACGACTCGAACACGAACACATGGCGTCTAAACTTAGCGTCTTTGTACCCTTTATGTCTTATATAAAAACCTAAATAAGCTAATGCAACAAAAAGCATCTAAGCTGTTTTCTCGGTGGCAGCGTCTCAAGCACCTCAACCTGAAGGCTTGTGGAAAGCTTGACGCTATTTATGTCAGACGATTTGACTTTTTTGTATTGATTCCCCTTTTTCGCAACGATTTTTCGATAAATCTCCGAAATCGTTCTAATATATATTGAACCGCAACAGAGAATGTAGATATCAAAAAAACTATTTTCAAAGGCCAGCTAGTTGGAACATGAAGCGATAAAAAATCCAGGAAACTGAAAAGCTCTTAAAAGAACCTGAACTATTATTGATGTTAAAAACTTAATCAACCTAATTCCTAACCAATTTCAGTGAAGGAATTTAATTCCATTTGGTTGCATCCACGGATCCCGCCAATGCGTCTTGCAATTTAAGGAAACTCGTCCGAGTCTGAGTAGTTTTATCAATAAAGTTTCCGCCAAATTGGATTAATCTAATCTAGAGTTCGTCCATTCCGTGCATTTCCTCTGCAATGTTCCATGGTCATGCATTTTATATCAGAATTTTTTAAAATTGTTTTGCTCCAGCGACTCGGTCTTAAAACTTTAAAGTTTAAGGGAGAAGTTTTATAGTTTTGCTTACGTTTCTTTGTGTGTGGGGTCCGGGAGTAAACTTGTTATTGGGGATATAAATTTGGCTTGGAAATTGTACATATTTGAAATCCAGACAGAAATCCATCTAATTTTTTGCAACAATATTGTCTATAACACAGGTATAATCTTTGTAATGCTAGATTCCTAGGTAGTTGGAAATATGATAAGAAGTAATAAGAAATTTTCTCTTCGCAATTGCATTTGCCAAAATCAAGCAAGGAATTTTGATTTGAAGTATTTCGTGTTGAAAATGTACATACTTGTTTCGTAATGTAAAGTTTTTGACGAATGGTGTTGCGTGGTTATCTTGTGGATCTTTTGAGAAACACGCACAATTAAAAGTTATGAGAAGTTTTTTAAATTAAAATTCTAAATTTCTCGAAATCATCGAATCAATCTCGCTTTAATTATTAATTGTTACCTAAACCACGCTTGGTTTTTCAATGTTGAGGATATTTTTAGTTTAATCTATACTAGGTACATAAAAATATGAATTTATAATACTTTAATAAATTAGTTATTAGGAAATTTACTACTTTACATTGTTCCTAATTAGCAATCGATACTAATAATTTTATTCATATTATCAGCAGGAGAGCATTTTACTGAATGATTAACTGTAGTACCATTCAATTGAAATGATTTGTTGTTAATATATTATCGGCATGTTGCTTGATTGGATTGTTGTTGAAGTTATGAGGATATGTTTTACACATCCGTGCAGATAACAGACAGGCAAACAATAAAGACAATGGGATCGAGAGAAATAACTGAAATAATGTAGCATACAGCTAATATCTACTATCCCTACACTTGTAGTTTCATACAAATAATTAAATGCCTCATTACTTAATCTTACAAGTTTTACTTGTATGTTCTTTTCAACCGATTATCGTATTATGGTAAAGCTTATTTCGGCTCTCAAATAGATTAATTTTGTCATAAACTTTTTATTTAGTCGAAAGAAAACAAGCGTTGACAGTAACTTTCACTTCAGTAATTATAATAGCCTTTAGAACAGACGTGATTTACACCAACATATGGAAAATGTTAGCCGTGTTAACTATATCTACATGCAAAGTATTTGGAGTATGGAAATTAATGTGACAATTATTCCCATTAAGTTGATGGATCTATTTCTTTTGGCTGTTAAATTTGAAACCTAAACAATGTGCAAACATTGAGTGGAAAATAATTGATGATCAATTTTTTTGCGAGAGAAAACGTAATAAATAATAGTATTGTCGCATAACTTCATTTAATTTCACTTTTTGTCGATAAAACGCAATTGGTGAAACGGAAGTTGATTATATTTAGATCATTGAGACGGGAATATTTCTGTATGTTTAGCTGCTACATTAATTTTTTTTGTCAAATTATCACAAAACGCGCAGCTACAGTTAGTTATATTCACGATCAGCTAAAACTTAGATTTTTAATATAAATGAATTAATATAGCGCTCGGAATAACCAAAAAGCTAACGAATGTTCCCGCCCAATCAAGATGGTTTATTGGCAGTATGTGTAATTGCAAACATTTGGCGTCGGAAATGAGACAATTAGTGGAAAAAATGGAAAACGCAATATTACTTGCGCTTTAGAACGCGAAGTGAACAAATGATTTCACCCGGTTCAAATTATCTGCAGTAGTTGTTTGTTGAGAGAGAGTTCAGTAATCTCYCCCCAATCCCCGTAATGCACTGTTTGATTCTGAGCAAAATTCTAAAGGAAGACAAAAGCTGAGGTTTAGAAATAATTTYGGTCGATACATGTGAAATGCRCAACGTTGCGAATTAAGTGAAAACGATTATTTAAATGTGTACCCCATTTTCTCAGCTGCTAGAGTATGAAATATTCTTACGTTTAATTACCGCAAGCGACTGTATCGTCTGCACAAAATTTGTAAATTAAATTTGCTTACTAGACTTTGATGGTCTTACGCTTGCACTTTAGTTATCCCCAAAATCAAGTCTCACAGGCAAAATATATGAGAGCTACTGTTAATTTGGATACTAAAAATAAACCATAGGCATAATTACCTGATTTGCCATTTGTGTGCTCGTAAAATTTGACACCCAGATCCCGTTGACGAAACAGCTAAGACACTCACGAATGGAAATTCTTTGGCAAACTAAATTATATAAATCTAGATTTGTACGACCTAGACGACGAATAACGGGATCCTCTTCGCATGTTTTATGTGTCACAGTCCTGTCATGTTTTCCCCATAAAACATGCGTAACGGCCTTTAAAGAGAACTGTAGTCGTAAAAATGCAAGGAAGAAAGGTCCAGTGTTGACCTTCCGCAAATCTAGCTTTTGTCTAACAAGAAGTGCGACATTTTGCACTTTATTTCTTTTCAAAACATTGTCCGGAAACTTGAAGATAGATGAGCCCTGGTCAGGTGTGAGGTCGTTTCTCACAGTTTCTCTTACTAAGGATAGGCAGAAATTTCACGAACCTAACGTAAAGAAGTTTAGTTTAAGATGGAACTCCAGGGATTTTGCTATATAATTCGTGGCGGAAATAATTATGGTGCGAATATAATTATAACGAAGTGCAAATGACTGTTAGTGTTGGTATTAGGCTATTTTCTAAATCAAGTGGCAGATTACATTATGTGAGTACATAATTCTTAATCTGAATATTGCGGATTTTGATGACACAGGCCTATAAAAAGTTTTAGTATAAAGTTTCAAAATGTTGGCCGCATTTTCATGACTTATATGTTCTTATCATGTATTTGTATAGATTTTTATATAATATTGTTTGCTAACAAATATTTGATAGATAGTCACGCACTGATGCAAACAGTGTTGCAAGATTGACTCATTCATTTTGCGAAACAGCTTGTTTCTCATAATAGAACATCTTACTACATAATAGACCATCCAATTGGAATAATTTGTTCACTGAACTTCATCAGCCACTGTTGGTATGGTATTTTAAGTCTGCATTTTTTCGCACATTTTTTCTGTTTGTCTGTATGCATATTCTACCGATTCAAAAATCTAAATAGATTATTTACGATTAATTGATCAAAATATCAAAAAATGGTAATTTTATTGCTCTTTACAATTGATTCAACAGGTTTTCTGGAAGTAGTCAAAAATCGTAACCCCATGAACGTTCTTCATAAATTCTCACTTTTGCGTCGGCCAATCAAGAGAAATTGAGCAATAAATAAAGGCAGGGAATTTTACGACGTTTTTGATACAAATTAAGGGAATAGTTAAGCTGTATATCCAAGTGCTAAAGGGGTATAGGAATTGGTTTGAAACATTCCTAAAAGATTGATTTTTGGTTGAATCAGTTTGACTAATAACTTTCTTAAATTTCGCTTACTTTAGGAGAGAAAATTATGAATCTCAGAACCGCTTTCCTCATCACTAATCAAATGTTGAATTAATTATGCCTAAGTTGTACATGTAGGAGAAATTAAAGAACAACTACCTAACAAAACTGCTCCCTATTGGATGATGGAAACTCTATTTAGCAGTGATTCCATTCATTTCTAAATAAAATCTGTCTTCAGTTGCCTGTTAAATTGCCACTGAATGTCCCAGAATCTTTTAACTATGTGCTTGTCTCTAAGAAGTTGTGGACAGATAAACGAGTCGACTATTAAACTGATCTGGCTTCACAAGCTCTAGGTAACATTAGAAAATTTAAGTTTCATTCTAATGCTGTCAAAGTGCAGACATTCAAATGGTTATATAATCGCTCAAACTTTCATTTACGAAAGCAGTAAAAAAATGTCTCCAAAGTGTGGGACAACAAACATTGCAATAGGTATAAAACCTTCGATTACATTGTGCACAGCACTGAAATATTGCATCAGAGGCGTAAAATATGCAAAATTAAGTTTATAGATCTAATATCGACGGAACGGAATGAGGAATATTTTCGTTTCAGGTTTTATTAGTAAGCTCTGACTTTTATTTTCCGAAAATGCTTGTAAGCATCTAAAGCGCTTGGTTTTCCACGGACATTAAAGTGATGGGATGGGTTTGTTCTTAGAAGGAGTTGTATTTCGCATTTCTCCATCTTAACAGTTTAGTGAATAGGTCGCGTTTTTATAAAAAATAGGTGCTTGGTTTTGTGCAAATGAACGTCGTCTGGTATGTTTGGCTATTATTTAAATAGTTACCGTTGTATAACTCTCTTAAAGAAATTTTTTAGAAAGTTTTAAAAATGACCTTAAATAAAGGTAATTCTTTCAACTTATCTGTTAGCCGAGCTTATGAGGGTTAGAATCGGACTTGGTTTTTCTTGTGGATATTTCTTCATCATTTACTAATTAGTTTTTCTTAACCGTGTTCCGTATATGGCAAACTACAATACAAAAAAGCCATCACTTTTTTTAAATTTGTCCTCCACCAAACCATTTATTGTTCAGCCCCTGTATACCAAGTTTCTTCACTCCGGCTTGCAAACACATTTGTACTTGTCAGAGTTTCCTTGTATCACTGAAACGTGTTTCGTAGCTTTCATCATACGAGAGTATTCGGCCAACTGAAAACCGAGTTCTTCACTGGCCCATCGATTCTTAGAGCCARTTTGGTGCTCTTGTCACAGAGGGCGCTGGATAATTAAGGCGGWTATTGGACGTATTTTAAAATTTGAATATCGAAACTTTCGATTTTTTTTTTCGTACTATTGGACGAAAATTTCAAAATTTGTTTGCCTGATAAGTGATCACAGAAAATAGTTTATGCCATTTTCAAGGAGAACAAACTTCTCTTGAATGCCATGGCACTTGTTTTTTTCGTTATTTTTTGTTATCTCGTTAATTTTTGTTGAAACTTGCCAAACTATGGAATACATATTTCTATTAGTCAGTTTCTTCTTCTCATATTCTGATGTTTTAATATATCGAAGTCAAAGTATTAACATTTTGAATGTTTTATTTTCAACATTTTGAATTTTGAATTAATAGAAATTTTGAGTCCAAAGTAGTATATGTACACCATCTRTTGCTGTCATTTTTGCATAATATGCTTACCTTTGTTCGTGTGTGTCAAATGTCGTTCTGAACTACTTATTTACATAACTGCAAATAAATAATATTTTCTATGTATTCCAATGGTTCATACACATTCACTGCGAATGTTGTGGACTTCTCTTTGTACACAATATTTATTCTTGTTGCAAAAACGATAGTCAAGTCCGACCATTGATTTTATTTTCAGAAATGGTATATTTTTTGTTGGTTTTCGTTTGTCTTTTTTTGTATTTTAAACTGAACTAAAATTTTCTAGAAAAGTACAGGCGTAGGTACATAGGTAGATTTATGACAATCTATCATCTATCACTTACCACAGTCAAATAGTGGTAAATAATGGCAAATTCCTTTGAACTTTCATGTTCAATTTACCATTATTGTGTGTAAATAATTACTTATTAGGTACCAAAGTAAGCAATTCATTTAAGAAAATACACTCTTCATTTTTATTAGCTAATTAGACAACACTCATTTTTTGTTTTGTGTTTTTCAATCCCAATTCTGTTGATTAATATTGCTTCATAAAATATGTTAATTTGCCTCAATTTTCACATTCAATTTCGCTTTTTATCGTGTCGTCTCTATCAGCTAGCCAGCCTACGTTGACAATGACCCCTCAATAGAATCGATCAATCAGTGGCGGTTCCAAATTTAAATATGACCCAAAATATATACCTGCTTTAGCTATAATTACTTCAGATTAATTGGTCAGTGTTAAATTTATTCTTGTGAAAAGGTCTGCTAAATGATCTCCAAACTCGAAAAATTAAAGAATTAGTCTGAAACAATCGTTTAAAATCCACAATTCGGCAAACCGACTATCATCTTAGAATATGTTAATAGCCATCGCAAATCATATAGATATGAAGTTTCCATTTAATTCTTTGTGCCCAAGAAATGGCGTCCAAGTTCAACTCTTAAAAAATAGTTTGAACTATTGGAATGCTCCGCCACTGAGTTCATTAGCATTTTGCACCTGAATACCTGAAGCCCGTTCGATAATCGTTCATTCTCATTGGTCAACAGGCGGCCAGTTGCCATATACGTAGTACCAAGAGAGCAATATTTATTTGACCGTATACCTATTTTTGTGTTTTGGGTAAATTGGATAGTTGTCCTTTTTTTTCTTTCTGTGAAACGAGGACGATGATATGATCGAAACTAGCTGCAGTCGGAAGCATTCTTTTCGGGCGAATAAATTATATGACGCCATGCAGTAGGTGTGTCCCAAAGGGAGGACAACGAGATTTAGAAAGTCGACGTTGGTGTCCATTAAATACATTTTTAATTGATGTTTTGATCCGTAATGGAGCCAAGGTTGGATAGATGGAGTTGAGTGTTGGTAGACGAGAACAGTAGTGAATTTAAATTTTTTTGGGATTTGCACAATTGGTTTTGTTGATACTTTTATTCGCACTCTTTAACGGCGACAGTTGAACAAACCAAACCAAATGCATTTGTAAAATAAAATCATCGAAGGGTGAAATTGTGATTTCAAAGGAATGACATTTTCAGGAATATGGGAACATTGCAGGATTTATTAAAAATACCACAAGGAAAGATGTATTTATTCCGAACTAAAGCTGCTAAAGTGACTGCTCATTTCAACGCAAGGTTTTCCTATTTTATGTGTAAACTATTGCCAAGCGTTAGTCAATATTTTCAATTCAGTAAGCAATAACTGTTCAGCAAGTATAAAAATGTTTTTGCTAACTGGAACTAAAATACGTGTTAATTAATAATAAGACGAAATCATTAAATTATAATTAATAATCCAATTATAATAATAGGCTTATATTAATTGAAAAATATGTTAATTAACGTATACCAATTTTCTAATTTAGCAGTGCCTCATTTTTCTTTTCATGGAATTGGTCCATTCCCAAAGAAATAAAACACAAAGGGAAATACATGTAACGTAAATTAGTGGCAAAATCATCATTTTCATTAATTATTGCAAATTCCTGCGACAAATAATATACGTAAGATAGCAAATGAGTACCATAAATTTTCTTGATGTCTACAAGTTTATCGGTTGCCTCAGCACATACTCAACTCATTAGCTTTAATCATGAAAATTGCTGCTAATTGTAGTTAAATGAACGCAAACATTTGCAGTAATTTGCAAGTGTTTTCCAGTTTGTTATTATGCGGGTCTTCTTCCACTTGATGTAAAATGACGCCACCCTGACGTTCCTCCTAATAACTAACATATATTTCTCTTTAATATTCAGTACTGTAATTCCAGAAAGTGATTGCTCAAAGCGCTCTGTTTTGATTCCAAATTGATTTTGTTACGAAAAATACATCCCAAAGGATTTAAATACTTACATGAACAGAAAATTTGGTGCATTTTTTAATTGACTCCATCTACAGCAGATATTGCTCGTCCTCCTTCTGCACAATAAATATTTCAAAATTAAATTACGAGACAGCGGTGCACACAAGTGCGGGAGCCTTTTAGCTAAAGTTGAGCTATCTACATAAAAAATAAAAAGTACATACCCACATGTGTTCGCCTTTTACCTTTATTTGTATTTGGTCATATAAGATGTTGTATGCTTTTGCAAAAGCACAGTGGGACAGAAGTAGGCCTTATGGTAAAAATTTCTTACCTGATAATCGTCCATCGGATACAAACGATTGTTCGCTTTGAGTGAAACTGAAAATTAATACTGGATTTTATTTAGTGGGGGTTAAAATAAAGCGTCTAAAATGCAGAAGTTCAATTTGAGAGACAGGAGCATCTTGGTAGTTACTCGTTTGAAAAAAAATGAAATAGGCTACTATTTTGTTTATAATTTAGAGAAATACTTACAAAGGAAATGTTTGGCAACGTTTCGCCATCATGAGTAGCTTGCACCTTAAAAGGCGATAGATGACTTGAAAAGCTTCAATTTCTACTTATAGAAAGTGAAATCGCTTAACACAGTTTTCTAGTAAAAATTATATTGGCTAACCATTTACTTTTCGTAATGTTTTACACTAAATTAAAAATAAATACACTGGTTTTCACGCAGTGAATCCTATAATTAATGAACAAAGGAACACTAAAGCATATGACAAAATAAATACAAAGATAATCTTCTTTTTAAACGAACGCTAATAAGGACACAGCATGGAGTTATTTAATGTCCACTAGTTTCCTTCAGTTATTAAATTTAATTTAGTTTCTGGTCTTTTTACGATCTTTTTCTAAATACTGGCCCACCTTACGATGTTTGCGCCAAGTTCGTTTTGACTTCTACCACATTTGCTCAAACGTAAGAAAGTTTCATTTTACAAATTCGTATATTTAGTCTGGGGCCGTTTCAGCAAGTCGGTTTACTTTAGAAAATTGAATTCCTGGGTATGAACTGGAGTTCCACCGAGCTCGAAATTGGCTTAAAACTTTTAGTCGACAGTTTGGCTCTATTTGTTTTTCGACTACAAAGTTGGAAACGTTTGGTTTAAAGCGAAAATTTTACGAAATGGGTGGCTGGTCTCGTAATCTGGCAGATAAGGACTGAAATACGCCCAGCAATTTTGCTAAAAGGTTAAGTCATCTTGTTTATTCAGATTATATTTAAAACGAATATTTTAATAATACCAAACAATAACCTTATTACATTGTTTTCTATTAGATAATTTTCAATAAATACACTAATATATGAGCAGCAGTAGCCATAAAAGTTAATAGTGAGTTATGTTAGCGGATTTGGGACTGGATTGGAGCTCCTGGTCTCTATTCCGGTCTTTGAGAACACTATTTTTTTTGAGAAGGCATTTTAGGCATCAAGAATATTCATGTATAATGTATAGATAAATGATTATTCGAGTCGTCGACCGATTTTAGGATTTTCACTCCCATGCCAAAATGGCCACCAGACAATTTTGGCGTCAAAGAATAAATGCTTTTTTTGCTCTGCAAGATCAAAATGAATTAAGAGTTCGCGATTTTAAAGTTTAATAGTGAAATAATAAAATTTTAATGTGATTTCGTGGTGGTCTAATTCGGCGCAAAGATGGCTAGCAGTTTAATAACAATTAGCAATCATTATTATTATTAGACTCTTAAGCTTCAGGGCGTTTTCATAAATTATTTGGCAATATACCTAGGAGTTGTTTAGAAGTGTTTCAATGCAATTGCTTTGAATTACTTATTGCATTATTAGAAATATATTTTGCGCAATTCCATGACAATAAAGCGACATTCTTCAATCAGCTTTCCTTATAGCAAAATTTACGATTCGAAAGAAAGTCAGGTTCCAATGTAATCTTCCCAACAACGGTTTATTCTCTTATTTCGAAAAGGCGATGTCCCTTCAGGCCTATGTATGTAACTTACCGGTCTCTGGAGTCAGCCTAAAGGTGCAAATATTACATCTGCCCTGCTTTATATTTTATTTTCCTTTTTCTTATTTATTCCAAATGAAATATTGGGGTTTCGCTTCCAATGGCAATTCTTATTGGATGAAACAGACCCAAAATATTATCCATAATCCTTAACCGAGGATTTTCACTGATAGTACCTAAGTTTACACCGGAATGTCCTCACATTGGTTTCTGTGAAATAATTTTGTGTAACTTGGGAATTAAATTTCACGCGTTGCTTATCTAACTGATTGGCAAATTCTCGCATCGATTGAACAAGATGAACACGTAAATTATTGATATGTGTACATATAAGTCGCACATTCACATTTAAAATATATTCTAAATTCTAATTTGTGAACTGAAAGAAGATCAGAGTTATGTAAATGTGTATGGAAGTGTATGGAACTTCGTGAGTTGAACAAAGTTTTATGCAGTTTATATGCCCTGTTTAAAATATGCTTGTGAACAAGTGTCATGAACCAGACTCAGTGGGGACCGTAATGTCCGTAACTTCCAACTCTTGTTCATTTAGCTTTGATATACAGCTTTCTGTACAAGCCCAACACTAATGGTAGAAAAATATTAAACCACAATATCTATTCTACACACGTTGGGCCTATATGTAACCTGCAAACAACCATTTTTCAGTGGTGAATGTTGTCGTTGTCGTTGTAGAGAATAAAATTGGGAATATTATGAAAACGGGCGTCCGGTTGCTGTTTAAAAATTCTATCATCGGACGCAAAGCTATAATATACTCTGACAATGGCGGAACAGGACATTTTTCGGCATTTTAATTACTCTTTAGTTAGCCGAATGCCTATTGCCTAAACCAAACCTATTGGTCATTCGTGCGTAGGTGCTTTTTGTGAAGAGTTCTTCCATTTTTTGTTAACCGGTAAGTTTCGAAATTTAGTCGCAGATGCTCAATTATTTAATTGTTATCAGTTTTCCTGTATCTTTCACAAAACACTTTTCTTTCACAGAACAAAAGCCAGTTCATATTCACTTACTTTTTATATTACGGTATGATCCTACGCTGATGGATGGCATCAATAGGCGGTAATCTTAACAGAAAGCGATATACATACTTACTTTAAGTGGATCGCCTTCTAAATCTGGATAAGCTAAAGGAAGATAATATTACCAAAGGGAAACGTAGGGGCTGAGCACAGCCTCAAATAAACCAGTTCTATGCAATCGAGTTTAGTCTGTGATGTGTAACAGTAGATTTGGTCAAAACAACACATTAAGTAAGTAGCATTAAGCGCAATTTGAGGCATTGAGTCAGTCATGTTTAATTAAAATTCAACGCACGATTATGTAGTTCGCTTGAGCCATTGTATAATATTCACGTGATACAGCTCTAAGGATGGTATGGACTATTTATTGCAATAATTAGATAAAAATCTTAATTTCTGTCTGATGGCTTAAAAATGATTAATTAAATTGCGAACACGTTTATATTCTGAAGCGAAATGGGACGCTACTTTTCTGCTGAACATGACCGGCATGCAAGGTGTGCAATAATGTAATTTGAATGCAAATGGAGGCCCCACGTTTACATCTTCTTTTCTTAAAATGTTTAAAAGTCTTAAAGGTAGAATGCGACTTTGCTTTAAGCGGAAGAACTATTTTACATTTCGCTGATATTTTTTTTTCTGCTAATTGTGTTGGAAACAGATAATTATCCAGTAATCATAACCGTAATTTTTCATTCATACGTTACGAACGATTACTTAAAACTTTTACTCAATTGTTTAAATCAACCGATCATAGTAGTGATATTTTAGACGCAATGGGATGCCACTTAAAATTTTCCATTTTTCTCTTGTCTCGTCCGCTTCTCAAAGTTATATCTGAAAAAGTTTCCCAGCTAACGAGCTGGTCTATGGGATTTTGTTCTTTAATTTGCTCCATCTTTCTTCCTCCGTCTCGGTTTCGTGGTGGCTTCTCTATCGGCGGCCCGATCTGATACACCAAAGTGCCCTTATCTCTTATTGTATAAAGTCCAAGATGGCCGCGTTGAAAGTTCCACGTATAGATCGACTCTGCATGGGCCCGCGCATGACAACTGCGCAGATACTTGACCTGGATGGCAGAATTCGTGTTGCATATTGCAGCCGCATTCGGACGCAAACGACTTGGAAATTCGCGTTGCTGCTTGCTCCAAATGGCATTCCAGGGATTTGTTGTCAGATATGTACTTCGCTTCCTACAAAAGTAATCAGTTTTTAGATCATGTCGACAGCGCTTCACCAGTTTGGCCGCAAAACTAGAATTGAATTTAAGAATTATTTATTGGAACTTTCAGCAAACAAATATTGTTCACTGTTCGCTATCAGTAAATATTTCACAGACATCCAAACACGATTTCAATTTTGACCTGCTAAAGGCTGTCGTTCTGATGAAATTCGTATGGTTGTCCAGAAGTAATAAGTTGACAAATTATTTTAATTATGGTTCTCACGTTCGCAGTTCGGCAAAAGTATTGCTGCAACTTATTGCCGCTAGTCTCGAGTTGAATTTATTGCGCAATTCTGTGTTCACACTTACAGTTTTGCTTAACAGATGAGAGGAATTAAATGACCATCTTAACAATATTAAAGTCGTGTTGTGGTATTATTGTCCTCCAGCGGAGTAAAGCAAAAATAGTAATACTAGTGTGTCAAGTGGTCGAGTGCTGCGCTGCAATGTAATTTGAAGCACAACACATAATGGAATCACCTGTAAAAATGTTTTCACTTTTCTCAATATCGACGTTGCGCTAAAGTTATATCTCAAAAACTGCATCAAAATAGAACGCGTTTGTTGGGTGAAATTCATTGTTAAATACAAAATTGCTTACAGAGATGTTTAGTGTGAAGCAATAATTGATTTAATAATAATTTGCCCGTTTTATTAGGTATATCTAATTATTGTCATTATTTTCATTTCATACTGTTTGTGTTTGATACGGATAACATTCATTTGAGGTTTTTTCATATTCACGTTCAGTAGGTAATCACTGCATTTGAGCTGATCTACGATTAGGTATATGATTTTAAGGAAAAGTAAATTGTGCAAGTTTTGCGTGTGTATTTGCGTAGCCAAATCACTTAATTTCCTTATACATTGTTTAAAGGTTTCAGCTCGAACCGCTTTTCTGTCGGTAAATTTATATTAAATTTTGTAATTGGTTTTAAACCACCAGCATTGACAAAGCTTTTGGATTGCAATTTTTTCTGTCTAGAAAATTGAGCATAGAATATTTAATCAATTGAATTTATAAAACATCTAGTAGAGTGAGCTTTTCAACTGATTAATGATATGAATGTTAAATCGTTCAACTGAAGGACTATCTTGTGATACTTCTTTTCCTTTCATAGTTTTTAATAAGAAAATAATTATTTTACGTTTTATTTACCCTAAGGCAAATGTGTAGGCACGTACAACCTTCTGAATATTTTCATTGAATGACTTTATTTATTTTTTGGTAGCACTTTTTTGGCACCTAAACACTGATAGTATTTGTTCCACAGGAAAAGGGCATGTAACATTTACAAAAGTGTTTTTGTTATCTCGCTAGTTTATCCCATATTCTTCAAGTTCCGGCTGATCACCACTACACACGCAATTGCACACTGGACAAGAAAAGCAATCTAATGAGTGTTATTACGACAGAAATAATCCTCTCAAGTGTTAACTAGTTCCTACCCTCTCTTCATTCAAAAAAAGTCGTTATTGGAAAACAGAAATAAAAATTTGCTTGCGTCAACAATCCGCATAGCTAAATATGAGACGACATAAAAGTTTGGCAAAATAGAAGATGCGTTTAACAAATTGTATAGAAAGGCCAAACCCCTTTTCCATTCTGAAAGAAATACTCGGCCACAGTCGAAAGGAGTGTTTAGAAAAATTCTTCGACTCATGAATTATATATCATAAATTACTTAGGTATAGACACAAATTTTACTGGTAAAAGCTACCTAGGGTAATAGACTTCAGCTGAAACAGTTAAGATATTAGGGGATAATTGATACTTAGAGACTTAGCAATATCTACAGTTTCGATGTGTGATAAGTCGTCAAAAATCGATAGCGAATTTTTGCCTAAATACTTCCTTGCCATGTAAAACCTTTCTCAACTCTTTGTTCTTCGTAACAAGCTCTATATACTTTAGTTAATGCATGAACCGTTATTATCACATCACCATTTCATAAATGTTCAAATTTCGCTTTGCCTTACCAGATTTTGTCCTTATCCATCGGTCAGCTTGTTCCTCCAGATGTCCGGATTATTTGAAGTCATTTCTGGACTATTTTAAACTCTTGTTGAACTGAGGATTAAAAATACAGTATAGAGCCAACCATAAGTTTCTAGAAATAATACCTAAATAGAACTTAATGTATTAATAGAAAGTAATACCAAAACTGTGAACTCATTTTRAACGGAATTATTAACAAATCAAAAATCCCTTTGATGACAAAATCACAGCTATAAAGCTAATCACTTGGTGATTAAATCTCATTAGTTCAGGTCAGRAGCTCCGCACCTCGCATTCAATTCGGTCGTTTAAAGTTACGTTCCACTTATTTTCACACAACGTAAAAATAGCAAAAATATAAAAAAAACCCGTGGTTTAATCGCGAAGGGAACATAGCAATTCAAGTTGTCTCCTTTTGTTTATTTAATTCAATTAAGTAGCACTGTTCCATCGAAGCAAAGTCCTTGGTACGTTCCTGAGATAATCAGATTTAATTATTTGCGAGGCCAGTCCGTTTGTGGCACTTAAAATCACATGAACACTTAATAATATCAGTTGTAAAATGTAACGTTTATTTTAACAGTATTTAAAATATAAGTTCAGAAAGGACTCAATTGTAAATCCCATACCAGTCAATATATTCATGTGCTGACCACTTCAACTTAATCTGAACAACTCCGTTCATCAAATTAATCGGATTTGGAGCTGTAAAATATTCTAATTTATGTTAAAATTTATTTTCTTTTAGGTTCGTATCAAGAATCAAGAGTTGCATATATTATGGTGAGTTTGAGGTAAATTTTAGGAAGGAATTGACTTATCTTAGTAACCATAAGCACTTACATGCGTAAGTCCATTTCCAGCCAATTATCGTTTAATGCTCTCTTCTCTTATTGGGCGTAGGTATTGGGAAAATTGTAGGGATAAAATGCATTCCAACTAAACTGGGATTAAGTGAATTGTTTATCTGCTCGTTTAGCAGCGGACATTCAAGCTAGATAGCGCAACTTTTTATTTAAGAGTTTCTATTTCGGCCGTGACGTTAGAATCTCTCTATTGCCTTAATTTCCGCTTGAGTGAAAGCGGACCTCGTTTCATTATTTTGTCAGTGCGCTCGAAAATGAAGTGATTCCGTTTTCATACTGTTTCGGTTTAATGGGAAATTAAAACCATATCCCTGTCCAATTCAGAGACTTTATGTATTTTATTTCAATTATTTGAAAGCGAAATGTCTGCACAATGAACTGGGAGACCCAACAACACAACTAATGAGTATTGATTTATTGAGATAGGTGCATTTTTATGACTTTTTGCAAATCAATATTTTGCGATCTATCGAGATATATACCTATGTACAAGAATGTTTAACAAGTTTATTTCGTGTTATTATGATTTAAAAAAAATTCGTCAAAGCTTCACTTTATATTGGAAAGTCTTCTTTTAAATCAACTTATTTTCTTTGCGCCCGGAAATAATTTGAACTCACATTATCCATCGTCGATTTGTCCGTAACTTGTTGAATTATCTGCCATTCTGTTTCTTGCACTAATAGTTAAAATGAACAGGTTTGGACGTATGTGTGTGACTTTTTCATATGATGACAAGATTATTTCTGCTAAATTAAAATGTTAAACAATTCTTCAAGCAATGGTCGAAAACACATATTTTTAACAGCTTACATAATAAAACACAATTTTTATATTTTTATATTTAGAGCCACATTAGAAACCATTTAGAGCTTAAACTAAAGTAAAAAGTACTGTTTTAACATCGATGAAATGAAGAACCTGGTCCGTGAATTTGACACCCTGTATATAAAATTAAGGTATGACAAACTGGTTCTTCGAAACAATCTGCCAATTTACTGATAATCAGTTCCTAGCTATTGAAACCAACCAAACAGAATTATAAGTATTGTATCAAATTGCACGTTTCGTCTCTAATTTTTGCGAAATAACAACTGAAAAGTTCTATGGCAAAAAATTATGCATCCACGTGTCTTAACATTTGAAAATCCCTTTTATTGGGTTTAAGAAACAATGTCGTTTTATGCAAAATTTGCAGCAAATATTCCTGCACGTCTGCCTGAAAAGCTAATATACATTTCATCTCTTTTCTCTATAAGGACTGCTAGCCGCGACCAGTCAGACGTTAATTGAATTTTAATTGAGATTAACAAGGGCAAATGGCGGATATTATTTAATTTTGAACCGAGCGGGATCGTAAGAAATGTATGTAAACCAAGTACGAAAATACAGAGTCATTGCCATTGGGCTTAAAACAGAGAGGCAGTAACCTGAACAGACGCGACTTGCACGAAGTTACGCTACGGGTACACTGTCTTTTCCAGGAAATTAAATTCGATTAAGCTCAGACGTACCGCGTTGCTAATTGTAGCACCTGCTAGCAATTTTGCAAAATTGCGAAACCCCAGGGCTGTTTTAAATTGGCTTTCGAGCTTCCCGACCAAGCCCGAGCTTGATCTCATTGAGTCACTATGTACATAATTGGTAACAATTATTCTCGTTTCAATTCGAGAAAATGACTATATTTGGTCGGAATTAGACTTGTATACGACACAGGGTGATAATTAAAGTCTTATCCTCGTGGTGCCAAGATATTATTTAACATTTTTATGTGCACTTAAATAATGACGTTTAGGAATCGAAAGAAAGCATTTTGCATTTCAAAACAGATAAATGTTTTAGAATAAAGATGCTGTGACCGCGTGTTGTTATTTTAGATAATTGGTGCATGTGCAATTCGCAAGTGTTCTTGGAATTTTTTCTGTTACAATACGTGAAGGAAATGTTTCCTTTTGGCTTCTACTAGCTTTTTCATTGGCAGTAACCGCAGTTTATCCATCATGGGTGTTAAACTACTATGCAAAATATCTGAGGAGTGTTGGGGTTGGTGATCGTCTTATAATCAATCTTGATTCCGATCAGAGTACACTTCCACCACAATTGAAGGAACCTGCTCTTCTCGTCACAAATATCGCTACTTAATACCGTCCCGAAAACTGTTCTGTCTGAAAATTTGCCGCATTTTAGTGATAACAAAACAATAAATGAGAGCCGACCACAGACCACAGGTAGGCAGGTAATAATTTCAACGGATATTCATAGAAAAAAACAATGTATTTAAGAGAACGGGATTCAATAGAGTGGAAGTTGCATAAGGCACAGGTATTCAGCATAAATATACCGCCCGTGAATTTTCGGTTATGCGGCGAGAAAATGTCACAGTTACATCTCTGATGCAACCGAATTTTAACTTAGTTGACCGCTGACTTGCAAATGCAATTTGTAAATTTACTTATTTGACTTGATTGATATTTTCATAATGGGGTTACAACATTTGTCAGTATGCTTTTTAATAATAACAAATTTTTTATCAATTAGAGATGTTTTGGTGTAATGTTGTGTTTGAAAAACCTTCTTAACGACTTATAAGTAGGTACATAAACTTGTTTTTGTTGGATATATCTCTAACGAATGACTTGCGACATGGTTTTCCAGGAAAGTAGCTAAAAGGGCAAACATCTATTTTGAAAAGAACATGTTTTGGAAATTGAAGGCATACTACTGTACTGAAACAGATCAATGATATGTCCCATATACAGAGTGATTCAAAATTGGCGTCATGCCTTTTAAGGGTAATAGAGACTCTCTTGGAAGGTACGAGAAAAATATTGAAATTTTTTTTTTCGATAATTTCTAGAAGATATTTACAGGTGAAAATCGAAGTTCAACTTTGTTATTATCATTATTTTGAAAGTGTTCCACATTTAATTGGAAGCATATTGGAATACTTAAGCATTCAAAAAAAATACGATCTTTGCTTCAAATTACCAATTTTTTTTATATTAAAAAAGTTCTCTTCTAGATTTTTTTGATGAAAAGTCAAAGCGGCAATTATGTTTTTGTCATCAACAGCTAGTTACAGGTGGTAAACCTTGTCAACAATAATTATAATTTGTCAAACTGTGACTTACTTTTTGGCAGATTACCTTGAAAAACATTGTTGCCGCCCTTTTGATATAGTTACTAGTTTGATATAGTTAGATTATTTTACTATTTTTTCTGTACTCCTGAAACACCGCCAGACAACACCTCCAGAGGAATAACGCCAATTTTGAATCACCCTGTATAATTTYCATTATTAATATATAACAGAAAACTTTAAGTTTCATTAAAAGCTATGCGACATTAACTATATCAATTATGTTGAATAATTTTTACAGTGTAAYTACAATTTGTTTAAAATTTTCTCAGTGTCTGAATGTCTCTGTGAAACCTGTCTGTCTTATTTGGTAAATTAATTTTTATCTTAGTTGGAACGGGGYTAAGGTTTAATAATTATTTTTTAACACTGAAATCGCTTTAAAGCTTTTGGTTGGCAAAATCGTTATCAAAGTTYTCAAAGAGATTAAATCAACGACGAGGCGAAAAGGGGGAACGGAGTCCAATTTTTCAAACCACAGATTGTTCGCAAATTTTTATTTCACTTACATGTTTAAATTAATTAATTTTTCCGTGATATTCAAGTTATTATCAACTAGATTTTAATGCTATACATCGCGTTGATTTTTGCCAAAGGTAACTTACAAGGGAACTTGTTGTTACTTACTAACCCAAAGATAACTTATAACGTACGAAAGCAAACATTTGAGCATTCGAATCAAGATTTTACATTAGTAAATAGTTATCAAGAAAGAAAAATATCTCCGTAAGATGAACTTCTGAACTCCTGAACTTCTGAAACGCATTGTCAATACAGCAAATATTTTCCGTATTTATTTTACCATTCTTTATAGTACGTCGTGTTAATGCAAACTCTCATTTCGAGGTCTTCTAATTTTAGCATCACATTTTGAAATTGCTGCTGCAAGTGCAACCGACACTAAATAGGCATCAATTGTAATTTACAAAACTGTATTTAACATTTCTTTCAAACATTAATATTCTCTTGCAAATCGTAACTGTGTGGCTTTTAAAGTTCTTATTGTAATAATAAATCAATATACCATAACAGATTAAATGAGTACTAAGTGCATGTCATTGGCATTGGTAATGAAAGCGGCTTTAAATTCATCAAAGAAAATTATATGAGACAAGATGTAATTGCTGATATTTGGCGCGGATAAGCAGAATTTCAGATTTTCCTGGAAGGTCTCTTTCGGTATATTTAATTATTTCTCCCTGATATTAGGTCATTTAACTCCATGAATTATAACAGTTTGCTCTTTTTCGGATAAAGTCAAAATGTGTACCTATTGTTTAAAATTTGCTAGAACACGTCCTTCAGAAAACGACACCTGACCAGACTTTATACATTTTTAACGATTGTGAAAGAGAGCTATTCTGCTAAAATTCTCCACATTTTCTATTTATGCTTCTTACTCGACTGGGGTTATCATTTATGGAACCAGCGGCAGCCCTGCATCTACCTGGGGATAAATTCCTGCAGACATGCGATATTGAGTCGCTAAAGAGAGGCTAAAGTCGAACGAAAAAGAAATTGTAATCCTCTTTCCTTTAGAGCCCCGGTACAAAAAGGTAGGCTATTTGCATAGTCTGTGATGTCAAATTATGATATGATAAAGTATGGGTAACTTATGAAATTTCGCGTTATAATCCCGGTTAGAAAGCTCGCGAACTTTATATGGAAATATTGGTTTACCATGCAGGATTTTTTCTTTAATGAAATCAAAAATGAAAAATCGAAAGTTGCAAAATTGATTTTGTAATAAACGGAAAGCATTTTCTGAATGTTCGCACTTAGAAATTAGGACGCCATTGTTTTTTAAGTTAGTGTTTAATGTTGAAATCTTCTAACTTTTATAGGAGTCGCACTGATAACGAAAAATGAAAATGAACTGAATGTATTGAAATTTGTCATCATCGTCATATAAAGGCTCTTTTATTATGTCTTCAATGTTACACTTGACAAACTCTTCTTAGTTTTTTTTCAATATCATGTAGGCATTGTTGGTAAGTCTTCAGGAGAAGAAATTGCATTAAAAAAATCCATTTGATTTCCCCAATAGTAGTGAAGGATATTCCTTTGAATACAATTTTTTTAGATTGAAATTTGGAAACTTGAATAGAAAATATACCTATTTCAAGTTCATACACATTCACAAGAAATGCAATTTGCTTTTAAAAATTGCACCCAGATGATATTTTAAGTCTTACGTTTTTCATATTTGCGTCAAAAATTAGCAAACATACTGATAAAAGTTAGACGAACGTTTTCTAAAACTATAACATTCGCGCCGAACATTGTTATGCTTAAAACCGTGTGAGGGCATTAGGAAAAACGTAAAGTTAGTTGACAATATACAATAGCATCGTTTATTCGTTTTGAGTTTCATTCCTATGGTTGAAATATAACAAAGCATTTCAATTATCATAATTAACACTAACTGCATATGCATCTAATTTAATAAATTTTCGAAAATGCATAAGAAGTGCAAGAGCCTATAAACTATTACATTTCATTCGTAAATCAAAGCATATTTTTGCGTTGTGTCATGCTGCATAAATACAGACTTAGGTATAATAGAATCAATTTTACAATTGTATCGTAAACTGTTATTAGGACCCAAAATTTGAAATTTTGTTTGTTTCTGTATTCTCTAATCCAGAGTGGGTAATTGTAGTCATGCCAGAACAGATGCATTTTTGACTTAAGACAATTTAAATGGCGAATCAGGATCAAGCTTCTGTGCAGAAGTTTGTGTGATGAATACCTATGTTTGATAGGTTTTTCAAAATGGTTTGAAATCCACTGTCTAGGCAACAGGCGTTTTAGAGAAGCTTACACATTATATTATTTGATTTTTGTACACACTCTAAAAGAATAGTATATTTTTCTGATATTTTGTTGACATGACTACCTACTTTGACAATAAGTGAAGATGGATCTCCGTTTTTCCATGCTCTCGAACATAATTTCGGGTAATTTATGTAGGGAGATCTTACTAAATTATTACCATTATCAGTTTATTGGAAGCGAGGAAGTTGGCCTAATGTAAATCGAGTCAATATTGCGCTGCAGCGCTTCATCAGCTTCCGTCCACACCATATACTGAATAAAGTGTGCACAAAACCTTGGACTAATAAAAATTGCAAGTTCAATACCATTATATCAGAACATTCAGAACAGAGTTTTATCCCGACATCAACCATACAAATTCTAACATTACTACCTAGATATGATGAAGAGAGATGACTTTCATCTAAGATAAGGAAACGTCCAGTAAAGAAAATGGCAAAATATGATCTGCGCCTGATTGATCTTTCGAACAGAATTTTATTTCAATTTATCAAAGCGTCCTTCTTAATGGAAAATCTGAGCTCTTTCATATTTCCGCTTTATTGGCGAAAATGTCTTAAGGGAATGAACAGCAGTTCTAAAAATGGCATTAAATTCCTTCGAAAACTGTAGAGCATTAAATGCAGAGCAAGTTTAAAACTGCGGATATAAACATTAAACTCGCAATATGTGTTTCTCATCTTTGCCGAAAATTGGCGACAGGAGAAATAAGAAGACTGTTTGTATTTCGCGCATGTTCCCAACAAATACGCCACAATATTTTTACGAGACAGGGACATCCAGGAAAACAACATCGTATAAATTTTTAGGTCGTGGCGACTGTTCGGTCACGTCAGGGAAATATGTCCGCACGGTTCTGTAAAATATATCCCGTCCAGCTTCATTCAGCCACTTTTCGGACATTTGCTTTGATGATGGACTGCAATTGGACCAAGATGAACTGAGGGGAAAAATTTTGAAAGCTTTGTTGTACGAAAAAGATGAAAGGGAATAAAAATAAATTCCGAGTATTTTCAAAATTTATATGAATGTTACATTGGCTGATGCTTTTACAGGAGTAGTTAGTAATAATTTTGCGTTTAAAATAGAACAGCTTTAATACATTTGCAATCAAACAAATTGCAAAAAATAGCCATAAATAATTATTAGCTATGATGTGAATACCTTTAATTAAGCTGAGAATTCTAAGTAAACGATCATCGAATATAAGAGGACGAGTAAGTGTCCAAACCCGTGCTAAAAAAAGAAGTAAATTTAAAAGATCAGAAAAAGGAGACTAAAACGCCGCTGCTTTTAAATAGAAAATTTATTCAAATGAAGTTTCCTTTTTAAATCCAAATTCAATTGCAAATTACTTACGTTACCTTTTAGCTTCTTCTATCAAATTTAAATATATATATACATTTTTCTCGCTGGATAAATTCCAGATATACTACGGCAAGTTAGCTTGAAGCCGAGAAAATGACTGTCGTCTGAAGAATCCTTGAAGTCAATTTTACTGCACAAAGTAGGTGTTAAAGTCCGGTTGCATAGTAATGGTGCTTTGATATCTGATGTGGCTTTCTTGCGTGATTTCAGATTTTAACAATGTAATTGTCTAAATAGGTAATAAATATTGCTTAGAGTTGCAGAGTTCAGGAAGCGTTTTGTGCAGAAATTGTTCAAATGCTCCTTGACTTTTTGGTTGCAAATACGCGCATTACGTAATTTTTTTGTCATTTTGATCAGAATCACTGCCGACTTGCTTCCGATGTTAGTTCGTGATTAGAGCCGTCACAGGTAATGAGTTAGTGAAATATGAGCACAACAACTTGAAGATTGGCCAAGAATGTCAATTGAAATTATACAAAATCAATTCACTTTTATCATCTAATAATTAGGTGCAGTTATTTTATATTTGAGTATTTACCTTTGAGCATTAATTTTTCCCATGATGTTCGATGGTTTGGATTGATGGTTGATTCATAAGCTTGATGCGATTCTCTGATCTTTTATGCCAATTTCCAAATATTTGCTTTTGGTGTAATTTTTAAACTTTTGGTCTATTTGTTTTTTCATGTTGTTGACTATTTTTTCGTTAGATTTTACCTAAATAGCTTACTCGCGACACGAAGTCGTATCGCTTTATGTCTGCTTCGGTTTTTGATGTTATCGTGCCAGTTTTGTCCTTTTATTCTTAGTGGATTTTATGTTTTCTGAGGTTCCATCAAGTTGTCTGAATTTCAGTTTTTTCAGTAATGGTTTATCGTCGTTTCCTGTCCCATTCATGTGCTATTTTCCCTGGTAAGCTAAGTTCCACATGAATTCATTGGACTTAAAATAATGTTTGTTGATTCGATAGCTCGCACTCGCTTGATATGTGAACATTGAAAATGAAACAGTTCAGTTGATTCAGGAAAAAATATAGCTGATAAATGTTCCGCTTAAAAAAAATTATGTTATCTGTCCACATACAGTGTTTTCACCTTAACCTTCACATAAAAGTGCAGCAAAGGTTGCCATTACGTACCAAAGCTTAAATTTTACAAAATGTAGAACTACTCGGAATCGGCATTATCCGTCGTTGCATCAAAATTTATGAGCAAATAGCGGCAGCACGATGTGGAATTTTTGGCAGTTTACATGACAATCTGAGACCCAAACGTCTTGAAGTTGCATTTTTTTACGGTTTCAGCATTAAATATTGCATGCGATTATGAATTTGCACTAAATAAAAATAAACGTTTATAGCATTCGTGAACGGCTTCATAATAAATTGTAACATGAATACTTCATATGAGCTTATACCACAACAAAATGAAGGAAAAATTTAATTTGAACAAATAATAATCCAGTGAAGTGCAAAAATTTTTGTGATTTGAACAAAAAGGTATGTTCCTATAAAACCATTTTCTCTCTAGTAACCCAACTTTCACATCCAGCTGATTCAGTTTTTCCGATGAAAATGTCTTTCAATGTCCCTTTTTGGCGCCATATTTTGCGATCTATTCATGTCACATTTAATAATTCATTCATTTCCCAATATGTACGTCACAGCACAAAATAAATTTATATTTCAGAAACTTTGAAAATAAGTTTCCATGCTTTATCTCTGCGGTATTTTTATGTGCATTTGCTAACGGAATCATCGTCGTCCCTAGCGGTGAATTTAAATTAGTTAACAATTTTAATTACCAAATTACTTTTTCTCTCAAATAAGTTATAATATGGAGGCTTGATAAAGCCGTAATTCCGTGTTTTGTCAGATAAAGAACTTGCTGGACCGGTTGGTTGCTCAGGCCAATCGGACTTTCTAAGCGCAAGGTTTCAAAGAAAGTTCAAGGGAACTGACCATTCTTTGTTACGTATCGTCCATAAGAAAGGAGGCGTCAACAAAAAAAATGTATTGTCTAAAACAGAAATGGGGGAAAAAAATCGCATTTCCGTAGAAACGGCCGGGCATTTCAATAAAAGCTTCTGTTTAGAATTCTGCACATAATGAAATTCGCAGAATGATGTTGGGGACCACCGATAGTTAGGCAAACGTTTGGAAATTTGACCATAGCACTTTTGCTTTTTCTGGTGCGAGCTAATAAATTATACACTTTGGCAGCAAATAGGAGCTTAAACGACCTTCAGTTTTTGCTATGGCTTTTTATACAGTGCGAATCTCTAACTTTGCACAAATTTTGTAAATCAAAGACTCTTTTTTTGTAAATTTAGTCAGTCAACGTAAACGAGTCAAGTTACACGTGTGCACTTTTTGACTATTCCTAAATGGTATCTATATGAATTTGTACATGCGTAGATTTTCAAATTCTTTCTTCTTCTTTTTGCCTAAAAGATATTAAACAAAATTGAACATGGAATGTTCAAATAGATTTATCTATGTTTTTGGCAAAGTGAGTTCAATTTGACTATATATATAAAGCTGGATACTTAGAATTTTTGCAAGAACTAGTTTTGAATCTGTCGACGTCTGGATGAAGCCGATGCTCCGAGAACCAGTCTAATGGCTTCCAAAGCCATCGGATTTATACCTGTGGATTATTTCTTATCAAAATACCAGAAAATAATAAAAATTAACACCACACCGGAAAAACATGAAGATGTTGCACTGGCGAATACGACGGGAGCGTAAATTAATTTTCTCTGAACTAATTGAGAATATTGAACACGAGTTTTAGTTACGTTTTAGAATATTGTTAGCTAGTTAATGAACTGTATGTTGAACATTTATTGATGCTCTCCATTTTTTAAAGAATTATGCTTTTGCGGTCATTGCTTGAAACTGTCGAGTTTTTTGGACATTTAGGTCGTCGTAGAAAAAAAATTGCTCCCGATGTTTTCCAAAAACCAGTGGCTTGCATTCTCAAAGGTGTTTTGCTCGAAACTCTACTACACTGGAATGATGCAATTTTTAGGACATAGTTCGCATTTGTGCGGATCTTGTGATGAAGTGGTCGCTTCGGCGTCACCTCGTGTCCTTTTGTCTATCTTTTGCTATTTTTGACCTGAAATCTTCTGGGAGCTATAGGTAGGTACCTTGTTCAGTGTCATTGTTTTTTTTCTGGGGAATTTGTTATTGCGCGCGGAGATTTCAATGATTTTACTCGTATAAGTTTTTTAGTTAAAGATTAGTTTTCTAATCCACGCCGCTTTCAGAGCCCTAAAACATACTCTCGACGTTTACTAAATATCCCTTAAATGACAAGAAACGAAAATTTGATATTTAGTTGGTATGTGGAAACGCTGTACAAATTTTTCCGATCTCAAAAAGAGTGCAATTGGAAATAGGTATCTACTAATCGACGTGTCTGGGCTCTGACCGTATATAAAAAAAGCTGCCTTGGATTTGCTCAATTGATACTAAATAAGAAGATTGCTCAGAATAATTACAACAGAAAAATTTGTATTACTGAAAATGGCCTGGAACCTAGAAAGTAATGTTGGGAAGGAATTAAATAAGCTAATCGCAAATGCTACCGATAATAAAATGTAGGCTCCTAATAAAACTTGTGTATGCACACTTTAGGTAAGTATGCCACTTATATGAAGAAATTAATGTACAAAAATTTAAAAAAGTTGTATTTATGTTTTTTTTTTCGCATGTAAAAATGAAAATTGATAACGACAGAGGGATAAAGCTTTTTGCCCGTCAACTCGAATATGTGACGACATAGATATTCGAGTTTTTTGTTAATTTCAATAATTGAATTTTTTCATTGATAGTTTAGTCGGTTTCGTTCACATTCTCAATAATTCTGTGCCTGCTTCTCTTTTCGGTCCTTTAAGATAAGTAGGTATTTTAGGTTTTTAATACACGCTAATAAATTGATTATTGGCCTTAATTCAGCCTAGGTAAGCTGTCGAAATTTTAGGTCGTTTTTTTTCTCACATTTTACAGTATTTTTTAGTCTTGGGTATTTTGATCTCTCAGCTGTTTCTAAGGGATCATCAAGGAATGACTGAGAGCTTACAACTATTTAATGAATTACTTAATTAGTTCTCTTTCATTAGCTATACTATAATACTTGCTGCATTAAACGGCTCAACAATTTAAATTATGAGCACAAAATATAATAGGCAATACCTCAAGGCTTCTTATTACGATAAAATTCAATTAGTTTCTCATGCGTGTTTGTTTTTCATTCAGCTCCAAGCAATTCTTATTCAGAAATATTTATTTGCATAAGCCGTGGAATTTCATTTATGTACATGTTTTCCACACGAGACTCTCCATTCGTGATAAGAGACAAAATATACCGCCAAAAGCAAATTATGCAATTGCATGCAATGCTGGCAAATATTGATTTCCTTTATCTTTTTCCGCTAGACAATTCTAGACACGTAGAAACATGCAGGCTTATTATTGATATACCCGTACTGTAAATGTTTTATTATTGTGAAAAAATCTTCTAATGACTAAATTAAACATTAAGGGCTTTGGACAACAATGGTGAACTACGAATTTTATGTATATCCGTGCTTTTTGTGTGACTGCATTATCAAGGAATTATATTGAAATTTTATCAATGCGTTTTTATAATTTTTAATTGTTTTAATTAACTCGGTTTCAATTTTCAACAATGAACGGTGCGCAATAAATATTATCTTATCGGCAATTGATTTGCAATTTTAAGGCGTCCTTGCTTTATTTTATAAAGCACGAAATTGAAAAGGATATAAAATTTGGCTTCAATTTACTTTCCTTTGTGTTAAGAGGTAAAATGAAATTTTAATCCGCAACTCGATTGCATAGGCATGTCAATGGTTATAGTTATATAGAATAGTGCTTCTTGAAGTAACAGCTATACCATAATTTAAGTGGTAAGTGGAATTACATAATTGGTGAAGGAAAGATATTAGGTAAATTTCGTCATAGGTTCAGGTTCAGATGAAGTTTGTTGTTAATTCTACATATTTTTGAGTGAATATTTCTTTATGGATAAACGTGAAAAGATGAATAGGAAGAATACATGTTTGCTCATTTGACACTTCTTCCAGATCTTGTTTTGGTACTAAATTTTGAAAATTGAGTGTGGAAAACCACAGTTTGTTTGGAAGTCGGAAAATAGTTGAATTATATTTTTTAAACTTGATTTCCCACTAATAATGAAAGGGCCTGAATAATTGAAACAAACAGAACTAACCGAAACGAACACAAGCACTCAAGGCGCATTTAAATCTGCCCATTCAGACTGCTTAAATTGAGGTAAAATGGAAAAAAAATATGTTATTGCTGTTGAGTAACAGCGGAATTTCATTTTCATTAAAAACGACAAGTTAATAGTTTTTGAGGCTTTTAAATATTGGTGCACTAAAGTGGATAACAAAGTCAAGAATAAATTATAGCAAGTTCACACACAATAACAGAAACACGGGTAATTTTTTTAAATTTTTATATGTTTACTGAAAATGCAACGTTAAAAGGAAAGTATTTGCGCAGTGTAAAAGTGAAAAGTGTAAAGGTGTAGAAACGATAAAAATGTCTGATAAAACATTCCGTTACATCACTATAAATAGAAAAATAGTTATAATTTATGACTAACCGTAAATTTCTAATCAAAGTCGAAATGGAGAAAATTGAAGTAAAAACACCAACTATGAAAAATAATGTATTCAATGGAGAATTTATAATCTGAAAAATTCTTCAGGGCGAGCCGAGCAGAGTTAACCGGCACCTTCACCATATTCCAAGACCAATAACCTCTGTCGATTTCAACGAGTTCGAACTACATTAACACCTTTCAGAATCCGGTCTTATGTTTATTTTGAAACATTTCTTTTGTGAGCTATTTTTTCACCTTTACGTTTGACTTATTTTACAGTGACATTTGAGCACGAGAAATGTTGTAGTAAATAGTTGCAAAACGCAACTGCCAGCTGAGCCCATGTCATAAATTTATGCCTACGCCATAGTCGAATGGTAACCGGCTTTTCCATTGTTTCAGTATCATTGCAAGTATGATCCAGTTTGATCTAACAAGGTTTAAAATATCTAAGGTTTCGTTCTTTCCTTAACTTATCAGTGCGTATCTACGCATAGCGCAACGAACGAAAAATTACCATTTTTAATTAGGGTTTCCGAATGCATACAATTATTCCATGTTGAGTGTCTAAATTATAATATAATAAGTTCACGGTAATTAAGTAGGCGATAATATGCTAAAAATGGCTACTACCTACCTACTCTAATTAGATAGATAGGAAGCAAATACCTTTTTCATTCGCCGGTTTTATCATTCCTATCTATCTTATTTTACTTCCTGAAATAAAGAGCGCAAGATATGCCTAGGACTACAGACTTATGATTAGACAGTGCACATTCCCCTGTTATTAAATTTAATGTATGTAAACAACTGGCAATAGCTGCAATGCATCAAACCTTCACTTTCCAAGGATATTCATCCAGCCAGTCCAAGTTGACATCTAACATTGGCTTGTTTAAAATATGCAGCCCTGGGGTTTGATTATCTGTTCGGTTTATCAGGGCCCCGGTCAGGGGGTGCGTTCGAAGTTGTTGACAGAAACGTTTTTTACAAAAGCATTTTTTTGAATAAGGTATATATGGCTAATGGTATTTTTTTCTGGTGTATTGTGTATGTGTGGCCTAATGCATGAAGTGAACTGAAACAGTAAATCATATTCTGAAACTACCATTTAGTTTCTATATGTTTGTTAATATGATATAGTCCGTATGTTTCTGGCATAGGCAGAAGAGTTGTCCTCAAAATGTATTCAGAAAAACGGACTGAATCAACCAAAAATGGTAGGTACCTGTGAAAATACATCAGATGTGAAAGATCCTCAAAAACATCCTTTGAAGAAAAAAGTAGAATTGTTTGTTGAACAAATCCTGGATCTCTTGTAAGTTGTAAGTAACAAACTGAAAAATTCAAGTAACTGATTCTAGAATAGGTAATGAAATTGTGTGAAGCGTTGGTATGTATACCTACTGCTTAAAGCTGTGACTTTCGTTAATTTAATTTAAATTAAATGCTTTAGGATTTGAGATTTATTTTTCTTTATTTCCGCTTTTGTTAAGACTTTATTATAAATATAATGTAAAATAACTTTCCTATTGTTTAAAAGTATATACACGATGTCCCGTCAGCGCATGATCAAATGTGTACTGCGATAGTTTGCAATAACTTTTCTTCAGATAAAAAAATATCTGGTTCTTCTTTTATTTTTTGAAATATTGTGGAATGGTACAATGGATTTTAACGAAACTCATTATGAAATTGTTCCTATGTAAGACTTATGTTTTAACGAAGCAAGCGAGTTCATCCGCTTTGGGCAAGAGAGGCATTCTTGAGTTTGATGGTACAAAAACTACCAGAACATGATATTTCATATCCGGAACTCATTTTTTTGTTAGTTGCTGCACTAATGCTCATTTAACATTTCTGTTCTCTTTGTAAAATATAGCAGAAATAAAAGTTTTTGCCCAAAAATTTTTTTTCTGTTCCCTTGCCAACTGACAATTTTAGACATTCAACTTACGAAAAACTTAAGTTAAGTTTTTCGTAACATCGGGAAGACGCATAGATGGATTTTATGAAATTTGTTGTGGATTTGTTTCTACGTCCATATTTTGCACAACACAGCAATCTTAGCACAAAACTAAGATTGCTACAAAGTTTTACAGAGTCCGAAAATTTTCAAAAAAGTGGTGCAGCAACTCAAAAAAACTAGTTGATTCCAGCTACCAAATTAAATGGAGGTAGTTTATGTACTGACGCACTCAGGAATTCACCCGAAGCCAAAGAACTCGGCTATTTCATTAAAACATGAGTCTTACATAGTAACAAATTCACCGCGAACTTCATTCAAATATCGTATAAGTAATATAATATTTTAAAAATATATTTTTCCACCATCAATAGCAGAGGAGCCATACATTTTGTATCAGTAAAACTTAGGTCAGATCGTCTTCTTTTGAGCCAAAGAAAGTCGCAGTGCCCTGTTGATAATGTGCACAGAACACCCTACATATGAGAATAAATATTTTTATTATTGAAATAGGTTTTACAACGTTCAAATACAAACATTTCTGCAACGACAAATGTTACTCAAAATACCGTGACTGAGTTTAAATAACTTTTTCATATTAATTGAATTAGTAGCTATTTTATGGAAATTTAAAGTCAAATTTCTGATAGAACCTTGCTTATTTTTTTGATATTCGGTGAGTAAACATAAACATTTCGTGGAAAATGTTGGTTTGAATGTGATTGAAAGATCGAATTCATGATACAAAAGACTTAAATAAATGCTGTCAATGTTAAATGCACATTTTCACAAAATTTCCGTCGGTTAACTCAATTTAAAAGTGCATGTTTGAAACAAAAAACATTTAGATCTGTTAAGTTGCGGCTCTGAACCATTAATTGTGTTATATTGTAAATTGGGCTCTAAAGGGGTTAATTGATAAGATATTATGGGTAATTGTATCTACCCAATTGACTGCCATTTGTCTAGTCAGATTTGTCCTCATATTTTCGAATTATTGCAGTGTCGTTTTGATTGCTCCTTTATTAGCGGTAAACACGAATTGAAATTATGTAGGTGTCTGCTGTCTAAATTGTGCTAACAAGTTTATTTAGTTAAGAGCACCTTGATATTTAATTGTTTAATTCATAAAATGTTGCATCGCTGTTTTATAGTTGATTCAAGAGTTTTATGAGTGTCATCGTAATTTAAACTAAATTTACTCTTGTCTGACTGCTGATCCATCTTACTGATAATAAATAATAATAATAAATATGTTTATTTAGCAAACCATCTACAAGTACAATCTATATGAAATAACGTAAATATATTTACTAAGTATTTGATTTACCAAAGGGAGTCAAAAACAATTTAAAAAAGATCAAAATTTGACTATAAAAGAAAAAACTGAATCTACATCTGAAAATATAATATACTACATCACCATTGTTCGCCACAAGTAATGCCATTTATGCAGAGATTTAAACTATGAAAATATAGATTTTTGAGTACATGCACTGAATGAGGCAATAACCAATATAAAAATACATCACATCCAAACACCATGTTTCTACAGAAGTAATATTACTGTTCTCTTAAACGAGATCTCCGATAAGGCTTTTAAATCTAAAGGAATGCAATTATAGCAAGTATAGGTTATACGAAAAGGACCGCCGAAATGACGTGATCTTGTGAGATGGTGGGGTAATCAATCAATTAAATCTTAAATTTAAGTTATGAACGTCCGTTCGGTATTTGATTCTTTCCACCAAATAGGGAGGAATTTCGGTGCGTATAATTTTGTGATTGAAATTGAATGATTTTCCTGTACGAATTTTGAAATTAGAAAACATGCGTCACAACTCTGAATTTATTGCATGGAAAGTTATTGTGATTTATATGAAAAAAACACTAAACTTTATTTGGAATGTTAAAATGAAGTTGATGTTTATGTTAATGCTTCTTTGCCCCAAGAAGTATTTATTTATTAACCGTTTGGTTTTCACCGTTAGTAGACGCAACCCGAGTTTGTCTTCGAACGACCTCCCGATACTCGGAGAGCTCTAGAGCGTCGTCCATGCTCAGGCAACAGGTAGTCAATTAACGGTGAATTGCACCGGTTCACTACACGTTCTGTAGATGGCGCAATCGGCTAGATCCCGAACTTTTTTGTATTTTTGGGTCTGGGAATGGTTTAAATCACGTCTCCGTCCAAAGATATTGCCAACATCAGGTAAAGAATTGAACTCCGTTTTTTGGAACAGTTTAAAGTACAATTGCTATTTGAAGCTGTAGTTGCAGTCTTAGGTATTAAGGTTGATTGAAGCATTATAGTTGATTGCAACGTGCAAATGTTACTTCTAACTTCAATCAATGAATCAATTATGATTGAATCATGTCATGTGATTAACTAAGAGCATGATGTCTACTTGATCAAGCTTTAAATTTTCTCTTCGCGCACTTAGTTTAACTTGGCTTTTAATTTCTTACGAAAAAGAAAAAACGAAATGAAACGCAAACAAAAGCTTTTTCTTCCTGAGTGACTTTATTTCTTTTCACGTGTTCCTTTATTTCGATCTACCCTTAACGTTGATAAAATCTGTCGCTTCAGTTGAAGTTGCCTTAGTTTTTAATTATTTTCCACATTTTCCCAAAAAACACAGAATTATAACTATTAGTTAAAACTGTTCAATTTGAATATTTTCCAATTTATACTCAATTCCAAGTGGTTTTATTATACATATATATATCGGCTATAACAGCTCTTTTTTGGACACAATGATTTCCTTTGATGTTGGTATTGTTAGCTGGTATTTCGTCGTTTTATTTCTGCATGCTTAGGTTATAAACGAATTAAACTTTCGGACGTTTCAAGTCAGGATGTAATAGATTGCATGAGTACGCCATTAGATGTTTTATGCGCTTTAGCGTATACTTTCAAGATACTAATATTTTTTTACGGGAAAGCAAAATGTTTGACATGTTTCTAATGTGGTATTTAAAAATATCACATGCTTGTTCTGTGTTTTATGTTTGCTTTTATGCGTGGAAAATTCAGAAATTCAGCTGCTTTGAACTGAGCTTGCAATTCATTATAAAATCCCGCAGGCAATTCTGGAATGTCAGCCGTTCCGGCTCCGTTGGATCCAGCTTTAAAATTGGCAATTTTCTAAGCAACCAGCCAAAACTCGCTGTGCACTGTATTGCATATTTGCTGGAATATCTGGCAAATTGGCAGCGATTTTCCAAGCTGCTTATTTCTAGGGTAGCGTATTAGAGATCTTCCAAACTACAGTCATTTTTCTCGCACCTTCCTTCTCATGATATCTGGCTCTCTAACTCGAATCGTATTTTTCCACTCGTTTCAGTTTGTTATTTGATTTTCATTCGGAAAAACAGGCTTTTTCGCAATAGAGTGCGTAGGGCAAGCTTTATTATGACAACACGGCGCATTCATATGTAAAGACTCATGTATATGTAGGATTTTTCATCAGGATTGAATGGGGCGTACGAAGCCTGGGATACCCTCTGAATGGTTCAAGATGATACTCGTTAGGAAGTGATCTGCCGAATAATATTTTTTCTTGTCATGACTTACGTATGAAAGGATTTGCTCGTTCCATCTACTTGACAGTTAAATCGATTCTACACATATCAAATTAGCATTTTATATTAAATTCCTCATATTTACCTTTTGAACTGCTTTGGAATGTCAGGTGGCTTTAACAAGTAACAATGTCTCTTAAAATATACGGTCCTTTTGCAGACAGGCCAGATAAACATCAAACGAAATGTTATTTCAAGAAGACAGTCATTTTGTCGTCTTCAAGTCTGGAATAACCGTTTTCGTCGCTTTTTATTTTACCGGGTTGCGATCTCCAGCAACCTTTGCCAGATGTACGGGTTGTTTACGTTTTGGATGCAGTCAGTGTAATGGGACATGCATGTGGCGCGCATATTTTTGAACGGTTTTTTGATGTTTGTATAGGTGTGGAATATAAATGATTTTCTGCAGGAGAACTATTTTCGATAATAAATATTTTCTTTGTATATTTGATCAACACTTTTCCATCAGCTGATATGTGGCGTGCACGAGTTCAAGGTGCTATGTGCTTCTTATCTGCTATTAAGAGCATTGCTAACCGGCAATATAACAAACTTTATTTTATATGGATGCAGTGGGTCTCACAAATAATGTCTAAATTCATTTAAAATTCAGCGTTTTGTTTTGTGGAAAAGTTATTGGACCATTAAATTTTGAATGAAATATGAAAAAACGAAATGAGTTTTGGAAAATACGTGCAATCTAGATAATAATTAAACAAAAAAATATTTTTTTCATTGAGGTTCCAATGACGTGCTCCATAGGTACTATTGGATGATGAGGTTCACATCCAGCAAGATGGTGCATCAACTATGCTGCCATTAAACGTATATTTTTGCCTTAAACCGTGTCCAATTGGTGGATAGAAAGGAGAGGACCTATTCAATGGCCTCCTAGATCGCCAGACTTAACTCCTATAGATTTTTTTTAAGGCGTTAGGCCAAATCGAAAGTTTTGACAGGCCAATAAAATGCCTCCTATAACTCCAGAAATAGTTGAAAATGCGCAAGCAGAGCTTGTTTTTTTACAAACTTCTTTTTGGGTATTTTGCCTCAAATTTTTTTTTTGTAGACAGAATTTCCGCACGTCTTTTATTACAGATTGATAAATAGTGCTCCTATTTCGCAATAAGAACGAATTATTTATCAAAAAGTAATCAAGAAATCACCTAGAGGGCATCCTGCGACACACTTAGGCTCAAGCTGTAAGAGAAAATTCCAATTAATAAAGAAATTAATTTGAAAAATTAACTTGACGTATCGATAGCTTTTTTCTGCTATCGTTATCAAAAGAACCTAAATGAACCTAAAAAAGAGTATGTTAATAAATTGTGTATCAATAGTAGGATAATACAGTATATGAAAATCCGCTCTGATAATTTGTCTGTGCAAATTGTCAGTTATGTGAGTTTGACTTAATCTCATTGTTTAAATTAGTAAAGGTAATTAATTATATTTACTAATTAAGGTAATTAATTAGGTTAGGTAAAGGTAATTAATTACCTTTACTAATTTAAACAATGAGATTAATCTCATTAAGATTATGAGATCAAAGATTTAAGTCAAAGTCACATAACTGACAATTTGCACAGACGAATTATCAGAGCGAATTTTCGTATACTGCATTATCCTACTATTGTTACACAATTTATTAACATACTCTTTTTTAGGTTCATTTAGGTTCTTTTGATAACGATAGCAGAAAATAGCTATCGAAACGTCAAGGTTATTTTTCAAATGAATTTCTTTACTAATTGGAATTTTCTCTTACAGCTTGAGCCTAAGTGTGTCGCAGGATACTCTCTAGGTGATAGTTATTGCGAAATAGGAGCACTATTTATCAATCTATAATAAAAGACGTGAGAAAATTCTGTCTTTTTTAAAGAGAAAAAAAATGTTGAGGCGAAATACCCAAAAAGAAATTTGTAAAAAAATTAATCCGCCTCAACAATATAGAACTTATCTAAGAACTTATTTATCGTCTTGGATATTGTCAAGCCGTAAATCGCACACATTTTGAACATTTAATTTGATTGTTGTTTTCTGGTGCTTGAAATAAATCTGTCCTTTTTCGGACTACGGAAATTTCAAAGAAATCGTCGCTATTATTTATTTGGAATTTGGAGGGTAAATCGTAAATTTCTTGGTGACTGTTAAGTTCAAATGTAGCACGAGTGACCTGAATCATAGGTACATATAATTTAATGGAGAAATCAAAATCGAAATAAAACAGCAGGTGAAACATTTGGATTAAAACAAGCTGATTGTCGTAACTGATTTTTAGACCACCCTGCAAATAAGTTTGGTATAAAAATTAGCATTTTCAAATAAAAATTGACTAGTCCGATTGTTTTCCAAAAAATAGTCGGCTGATTTTCTCTCACTGTTCTCATCTCTGATCTAAACACAAGCTTTCATGTAAATCCTAATTATTTATCAAATGTATTATTGCTACAAACTGGCTGGCTGATTCTAATGTCAGAGCTAGATATGTTCATGACTAACCTCACTAAAATCTAACATGTTCATAAATTATTATCTGCATAAAAGGCCCACAAAGTGTCGGTCGGGACATCCGACATAAAACGCTCCATTCATTTTGAATGTACCTCGACTTCGAAAAACAACAGGCCGTTTAAACTAACCACACTCATCGTGAGTGTATTTTATTCGTCCAATAACTGAACTCCAGCTACACGAGAATTGCCTGAATGGGGTGTATCTCGTGCAGCGTGGCAATATGTTGAGGCACTTTCGGATTCCATTGCGACCGACCCATCATATGTCTTGGCCATATGCAATTTCTAGCGAATTTCAGTTTTCATTAAGGATTAATTCTGTAGTAACAATGTTTCATTATTTTTCCTGTATTTCGGCTCGCTCGACTATTCTACATATCTAGTTTTTTTTGCAATTTTACAAGTAAAACAATTAGAAAATTCAACAATGTTTAGTGCTTGGGTGGATAAATACTTAGGGAGCGTGTTCGACTTCATGCTAATTCAAAATATTCAACTGCAATTATAAGAAAATTAATCAGTTTGAGGTATGCTGAAAATGTGCATGAAGTGCAGAACCATTTCACAGTATCATTTGTAACATCCTGGTTTTTCGATTGGTATTTTCGAACGAATCCTAGGGCTCATCGTCATCAGCATCAGGACGTGTTCTTTTATGTTATCTACTGTTAGTAGGTATGGAGATCATAACTTTATGAATGTTTTTTTTTCTGTAAGCACTCTTCTTTATAGTATGTTTCAAGTTCAGTTCTCAGATATCATTCTTCAGATGATGAAACTGTTCGCTTTAACTTTCGATGCAAATATTCAACGCTTTAAAAAGTTGTACTTTACCACTTCGCTACACAAAAAATCATCTAAAATCACTATCCATAAGGTACGAAATTCCTTTTCAGTGAAAGTTAGAAGCAAACATATGGAAATGTACGTAGCCCAGAAATAGGAGCAAATCTCCCGATCGAGGCACGTAGGTTTTTTCAATTGGCTGTTTTGTAAAGTTTTTTAATAATCAGGTTTCACGAAAAATAATTTTTGGTATTCATCAAGTTTCAAACAAAATGTACATCTTTAACCAGATACAAACTCCCATGTTTGATAGTCTTAACCATTTTTATTCAAGTATACCTGGGAGAGTGTTCAAATTATTTGAATAATTTAAGCCATTTCAATACAGCGTTCCAAGAACTATTTTGCGCTAGTTAGCTATGATATCCTCTAAAGTGATAAAAGTGCATTTAGTTAGAACTGAAAAGGTTGTTGAAGTTTAAAAGCTTAAACCTTGAAAGTATCTATATCAGTTATTCGATTAAAAATATGTGAATAAGCATTAGATGCTTTTCGATAGAGTGTCTAGGGAACTTCATCATAATTTAGTTTCAACCATTTTACTGTTATAACAGTTTTATACCCGAAAATGTCATACTCTATTATAATTAAATACATAAGAACATTTTTCTTATCCTTTAGATTATAACCCTGTGCGGTTCCTTGGCTATTTTCAAGTAATAATGTAAAACATTACAGAAGTTATTTCACCATCCGAAATCCATAATGGAAATATTGTTCAGATGTTAAGCTAAAATTAGGGTCATTAATTAATATTGAAAGGTCAACGCCGAATTGATGAACCCGATGTCAAAAATCCCATCAGATATCCAGACGGTAATAAACATTAATCGCCTTGCCAAAAGTCTGATTTGTCGTTAAGATTAATTGTGTATTGTTCCAATAAATGCATCTAAAATCCAAAACCAAATTGCACAGGTCAATGTGACGCATTTTAACTGTTGCTTTTTAAATCATAACTACAATGCATTTGCCTTAAACAGATTTCTCTAAAGGATTTTATGAACGTCGTTAATAAATCAACAAATTAATTTTGTTGATATTCCGACGATACTCTGATAATACATGTGTTTGATTAGAATTTACCATTGTCACATTATGACAAACCTATACAGTACAGATCTATAAAGCCATAGTGGACATACTTTGGATTAAGGTTTTTCATTTGTTGTCTTATTGGAAACTTATCAGTATACTTAGACTTCATTTTACTCACTGAAAAAGAACTACTTACAAAATTCATTAGACATAAAAATTCAGTGGATAGCAAAATTTAAAGGTCATCTGTTTTTTTTAAGCACTACATACGTAAACTGACCTCAACACGACTTTATGTTTGGTCTGTACGCAAAAGAGAGTAGGATCGACAGATCTGATAAATATTTAAAACCCCAATATACTTTAGGTACCAAGTCAAATATTTGCTTTTTTTCTGTTATTGAGTTGAAATTTGAAATTTTCTTTTTATGAATGTTTTAGTAGGATTAACTAATTAACGTGTTCCTTGTTGTCGATTTATTTACTATTATTTTGGTTGAATCAATATTGACTGACAGAATAAACACATGATTTAGCATTGCAATGAAAAACAGAACGCTTTTAATACTGTAAATTGGGAAAATTGAGGTGGAGAAGTGAAAAGACGAGAATAGTGGCAATTACATACATAGTTTCCTTACAAAAAATGTAGGTCTAGACTTCGAATTTTCAAAAATTTGGTCTGGAAAATCACCTATCGGGGCAGATTTCAGAATTGCAAGACACGCTTTCAAATTACAACGTATTCAATAACAATGCTGCTCTTTGAACATCGAAGTCTTAAGTTATCAAATTTCAGGACATCCAGAAAATGTGGCATTTTCCAAATTTTTGTCCTATAGTATTAATAGAACTAAAATTAAATTAAATTTTACCTAGCAATGTTGCTGTAATAGGTGTTTGAAAATACCGACTTTTATGCAAATTTAACTTAAATATGTTCAATCATTAATAATTTGAACGAATAAAGGAGAATATAGTTCTACTCGTCCTCTTGGAAGGGACCTCAAATTATCCCTCCCATGATTTAACACCTACTTTGAATCACCCTGCCTCTACTTCTGTTTAAAACTCTCATAAATTTTAATCGAATTGATTGGTTTCTTTATGGAAACAATAAATGTATAGCGGTTGCTTCGCTACTGGTTTTCACTTCCACTTTCACAGAACATTTTTTTAAATGCAAGGCCTGCAACACTATCAGATTCCCATTACACCACCCCACATGGCATGCGACTAGTATGTATTTCACTAGCACAACTATGCAAATATGTATATATTTCAATAAGCGTCAAGTATTGGGAGTAATGAACAATTCAAGCTTAAGCTAGGAAAGTTACAGACAAACGCTTTCAGGCAGCGTCAACTTAGTGAATATTGTTTGGTCTTTACTATGTAAACTGCAAGTAAATTAGGCAAGTTACGATCAAGATTAAGGCGTATGAGGATTATACATGCGGCAGAATATCGCGGGGTAACAGCTTTGGCAAAGTTGCTCAGTTTGCAGTCTGCAGTCGAACGAGCAAACGACGGGGGCTTCATCGCATACGAATGGCGAATAACATCGATGCTGATGAGGCCAGTGCAGAAGCGGTTTGCATCAAAATACTTCAGATCCGTACTTAGATTGCATTATTTACTTCTTCGTATTTCAAGCCGATCCTCTATACTAATATATCATTGATCATCATAAAAAAAACTTGCGATGTCAAAATATAATTTTGAAAGGGTGGAACGGATAATGATCACTCAATAGATAGAATAGTGGTTTTAACGCAAATTGTTTCCGGTATAGAAATTACTTTTTTGCGTCAATTACCATACTTGAACTTCAACATCAGTTTAAAAGTTGTCACTGTTACCAGATGAGATCCTTAATTATTTCCAAGAAGATTTATTAGATACTTATTGTCGACTAAGCTGGCAAACCCAGTTCCAATTCATTTCCACCTGAGTTTCCTGGCTATTCTGTACATAGTTTGACTCAAACTTAGCTTCCAGTTTCCAGGCAGTGCTTTATATATTGCAGTCCTGAGTTCAGCTTGTTGGCGAAGTTTAAATTAAATTATGTTGCAGTTTAAATTACACCTTCCTACGCTCTGCATGCAAATTCCTTCTATCGTTCTCTTTGCCGGACAAACATATATAACATTTCCCTTGCAAACTGACTTTTGTTTATATAGCCCGTTTTTGCTTAATTATTTAATTAAGTTTTCATCCGGACTTACCTAAGCACAGATGATTATTTTTGGGTTAAAAAACAAGCATACCATACAAATTGTTCTTCTATGTACACATTTGCATGTTCCTCGGGAACCATGGCTGCATGGAGCAATTGAAGTATTAAGCTGATAATTATAAGAATATGCAAAATTAGCTCGAAATTCGTCGTAAAAAGTTAACAGAAAGGACGGTCATATTAAATTCGGTACTGCTTTGTCAAGTTTTAAAATTGGGCGTTATTAAGTTGTAGCTGTTTGTCTCCACATGCAATTTTACCAAGATTTTTACTTTATAATTGACACAGTGTTTCATCTCAAAACTGACACGATTAAGTTAAGCAAAACACTGAAAGTATCACAGAAATGTTGAAGCGTAGAAGAGTTTTTATGCTGCCATTCACGAGAATGAATCGTATACAAATTTGCTTATTTAATTATCGAACGACGACTTCGGGATATTGTTTCCCGTCATTCCCATTTTGCGCAAAAGCGTGTCCCGAAAAGGAAGCAAATCTTTAGGTCTACGCACGAAAATGAAGGATATCGGGGGTGAATTTCTAATCTTTTTATTTCAATTTTTTATTATTTTTTAAGTAGTTTTTAAACAGTATTTCGTGTTTGTTTACTCATATTTGCAATTAGTTCCATTCAAGTGTGCTATTTGATTTTTTTTTACCTAAAAAGGGTTTTACCTAAAAAGTTTTTTCAAAATCTTATATGGTCTGACTCCAAAAGTTTTAATTCATTTGCCATTCAAAGTTTTTCTTAAACTGTCAGTAGGTAACTACTTAATATAATTTCTGATGTAGTAAATTTCATCTTTGGATACGACTGATAGCAATGGTAATTTGCGGTTATATCTTTTAAATACATAGTTAATATATCCGCTCACGTAGACAAGAGTATTGTATCACGTACTATAAATTTCTAATAAGTAAGCTAGACAAACAAAAGATACCTCAGCCCAAAAGGGATACACGTTTTCAATATTTGTCATGTATGTTTATTGCATTATTTTATCAATTTTGATTATCGTTTAAAGATTTCTCATCGAAATACACATTGTGAGGATTTACTCCTAATTTGGATTCATAGATAAAATTTCGAATATGACTATCAGTTGAACACGTTTCTACACGTTTCATTCGAACGAAGGCGTCTTATCTCACTCGTGCACATAAAGTGTACCTGCCAAATCAAGTGGACAAATAATGTCGTCTAGTCACGTACTCTCATCTAGGAACGAAGCGCATTACATAAATAGATGATGATAACGTGACAAATCGTAATTTTGATGGAAAAATTGTATTTCCTTTTTTGGTGTATTCTTATAATCAATTTATTGATGTAAGACTTTTAGAGGAAAACATATTTACTTCTGACGCCCATTCCCTTAAATAGTAATAACTTTGACTATAGAAGTTTCCGCTGTAAGAGGAAACAAGGCATAAATTAAAATTATCTTACACAAGTGTCCAAACTCCTAGATCTGGCGCATAAAGACATTTTCCGGTACAATGCACAATTTGTCTCTGAATATCATTAAGTCCGACCAAAAAAGCTAGAGAAGCTTTGCGGAAACATTACAGTGCGTTGAGTCTCAACCACAGATTAAGATTAAGAGCGGAAATATTATTAGCATGTTAAAAAAATAACAGGCCGTTTAATTAAAACCCAATATTCAAATCATCAAATTAAGCTCCTAGAAACATTATCACTTTTAATGATGTAAATCGTAACATCTATTTATAAATTACCATCTCATAAATTGTAGGTAATAAGACTGAAATCAGGGAAAATCGAGAGGACCTCTAATTGACAGCCGATGGATATTTATTAACACAAAGTACTTTTCTGATGCATTCGTTCCTAGAACTTGTTTGTTTATGGTTAAATATCGAATATACATGTTTATGAAGTATGAAGACGGCATCTACCAAGTCGGAATTCAGAGAAAATGCAATCGCTAATGATGTTATAGGGAAACATTTCTTTGAATCATTTTTTTCTTTTGCGTGCAAATAACCGCTTTATTATAGATACGTATTTAATATTAATTTACAGAACTGATATCACATCAAAGTGTTGATCAAAACCAGCTGCTTACTTGCACATAAATGTAAATACTGAAACAATTCATTCTTAACATGCAATTAGTAATTATATTTAGATTTGATTTATATGGTGTTAAATTGTAAATTTGTCTCGGTTCTCTGCATTTTTGTAACACTACATGCATGTTGTTTAGGATTTAGAACTACAGATTTGATTGCGCCGGTAAATTTTGTAATTTTTATGAATGTTAGCAAACAGCTCTAGCAAAAAAATCTTATCGGCCAAACTTTTAGTATTCGACAATAACATCTTCATATAGTAATTTTATTGTATTGCTTACTTCGGTTTCAAGTGTACAAATTTTGAAACGCTAGGAGCATTTTTGTTAGTCATCTAGTAATCGCTATGTGCTTCGTCTTGGCAGGCTTACCTGCAAAGTGATCGTGTGTTTCTTCAAAATTCTGTACCATGCTTCACTAAATACACCCCAACCTTGTCACTGAAACGCCTAACTAATTCTGACCCTGGTTTGCGGTTTTGCATAGTATTTCTTCAAGAACCGTTCATCAACTCTATCTCAGCGGTACTTTGTCAGCTAAGCTCTGTTATTTTATTACACCTGTAAGCATCCAGTTGTCCATTGTTGAGCAAGGTTCTTTTTGGTCTTTGTTGCAAGTTCCTTGGCTATACACTACCCGACGAAATAATCATTAAATAATTCAGAAGAAGCTTTTATTGTGAATAGAAGTTACTAAAAGAATGGCTTGTATATCCAGATAATTGCAAGCTATGCGTCGAACATCTAGTAATAGTTGCAAACTTCGTAGGCAGTTGGCCATCAAGAAATTTTTTGCAAAAATATGTCGCAGATTTATTATTATCTGATAATAATTCTTACCCATTTCCTAATAGCAGCTTGCAACTAAAATATTGTTCAGTGCTACATGGTAATATTGTGTTCTTTCCAATGGCACTTTTTGTCAGGGAGTGTATCTCTGTATTCAAATTTGACTAAGAAAAGGTATTCAAATTTATCTTTCGGGATTTGGCCGTGTCAAACGGTTGCGCAACAAAAAATTGACCTTCATTCGGAAGATCCCGGAACCACTATATTATTGGGGAACCTGTTCATAAAAGGGTCCATAGGTGTTTTCAGTTATTTGCTATGTTTTATGTTGTTAACGACATATATGAACAGAAGAAACAGTTTAGTTTCGCGCTGAACTTAGAACTGGAGTGAGTTTGTGTACGGAAGTGACTGTGACGGATTATCAGTTATTACTCAATAAAATACTTGTTACTACGTGTATTTGATACGATTTATCAAATTGGAGAAAAAACCAACACAACAAGTAGGTTTTTCAAGAAATATGGGATTTTTTGTTTTTCAGTCTATAGGTATGTAAACAGTAACTTTCCTGAGAATTTTGAATTTTTTTATGTCCATTTTTTTGGCAATTAACAGTTCGTTTCATTTTTGTCACGAATACCACTTTGCCGCTTAAAAGATCAATTAGATTTACATCTATGAGAAGGTTTTTTGCCAGTCCTTCTCACAGTCGATTTTTTTATTTGGTATTTTACAGTTATACTGGCATAGGTCTAGAAACAGATCTGAGAAAGGATAATGTTCCACCTATGTACGAAAGGAATGTTTGAACCTTCTATTAAGTGCGAGAAGGCTGACCCAAAACAATTTCGAGTTCTATTCATCAACAAAGTGCGCCATTTTCCAGTCGCCCTTGGTTTGTTAACTTCAAAAGCTTTCCTCGATTTCCAGCAAACGAAAGCTTTTTCACCCATAAACGGGTTATTCAAGCCAATCTTATCTGCATACTTTTGTACAACAACCGCAGACAATCTTCGTTTTTGGGCGAAGCACGAGGGAAAACCGCCGTCTCTTTTCAATAAGAAAATGCGTTACGCCCGCTTCTCGTTGTTCCCGACTCAAAGGAGTCTCGTGGGAAATGCATTGCCAAGTAAACTCGGCACTCTGGCTGATTCTTTCGCTAAAAAATGTCGCGCCCTGATCGTATGTTTTATTTTTTATTTGTCAGTTGTATGGTTGGAGAGCGTGTATGAGCAGTCATTTGGGAGATGAGAGGGAATAGGATAGTGCATGTCTTCAATGGCATCTAGAAACTGGAGAGCCATAGTTCTCATGTTTTAGATTAGTTATTCAACTCCTTTGTTGTCCCAAGAATTGTCCCAAAAATGTAGTCTACTAAAAATTTAACTTTCTTTTCTTAGCTGTTTATGTATGTTCGTAGGTACCTACTAGACATTTTTTCGATGTCGAAAGGAAGCTTGTTATCCAATTGAAGATCAATTCATCTGATTGAATAAATCAAGCATTTTTCTGTTTTACTTAATTTATTCTAACATTTATGGAAGCAATTTACAGAAGAGATGATTCCGATAGGATTTAAGATAAATACCCGGATAAAACCTGACTTTTTCTGTTTAAAAATAGGAATATAGCCTAATTGGTATTCTTCGATGATGTAGTTTTCTCGTAACGAAGCTTCAAGCAAATCCTTCTCAACGGGCGAACATCAACTTTTAAACAAACTTGACGAAGTTCTATCAAAACTTATCCAATCTGGGATAATATCGCCGCTCCAATTTCTTTTAACGATTCTACATTATCCGTAGTTCCAGATTTCTACGCTTTCCAAGTTTAAAGTTTTCGACGGAAAAAAAATTGAGCTCTTCCAGATGCAGAGTTAATTCTGACGAAATGACTGAGATAGAGCTCAGACGAATATTGTTAAGAAAGGAGAAATATTAATATTATTCATGTATGAGGAATTGGCATAATCGCTTAAGCCGCTTTTGGAGAAGTAAATTTTTGAATGGAAGTTGCTCTTGCTGATGGGTATAATTGATAAATTTTCTTGTTAATATCTAACAAGCTAGATTTCAAATAAATGCCTATATTTTCGCAATCATAACAAGGCGGCAGCATCTTGCTTTCAGATTGAGAAGTTGCGTTTTATGTGTTATAATGCTTTTGTTGTTAATGTTCACAAGTAGTGAGTAATTGTAATTGTTCATTGTGTGGCTCAAACTTTCGTATTTTATCTATGTTCAATAAAACTTAGTTAAATTGCTTACAAAAAATGCGAAAAACGACTAAGTGCGGCTCTGGGCTCATTGAATCGATTAAAATGGAAACTCGATAATATTTCAAAGAGAATAAATTAGTAAATGGAAAGCATTTTTCAATGCTTCTCAGCTCAACACCTTCAAGCAATCTTTAGTTAAATAGTGTGCTTTTTATGTAGACCTTTACATTATTAATGAGATTCGACTAGACTGTGGTTCAAAACTAGTCACAGTAACGTTTTGGAGCTTGGAATTGCAAATAATACTTACAATATAATATACAAACCATACAACTTAAACCTTAAAGATAAGGTCGAAGATCAATAAACACTTATTATCATTGTACATTAATTAACTAGTTGTAAAGTTGAACCGCCAAATTATGTTGTACATACAACAATGTTTGTTATATTATGATATAATTCTTTCAGAACCACTCGCCCGCACTAGGGGCGTCTTTTGATACTGATTTATGCTGATTTCTGGCCTAATCAGAACGCTATATACTCATTACTGTGAAGCAATATTTTGTGACTGTTAGTTTACTAACCAAATATTTCCAGGCATTTTCGTGTTGTTTTCCAATAATAGTAAGTTTAGCGCTGTAGCGATTAGATCAGCGCTTCCAAAGCCTATAAAATGGCAGCAAAATAATTGGCTAACCATGATTCAATCAGGAAATGAATTGAAGAGATTGTGTTTGTCTTTGGTAGGAGACTTAATGATAGCCTGTCCTGATGCGTAGCCCCAAAATGTATTTTTGTATGCGCACATTTATCTCACCATTCAGACTGTTTACAGTTTGCGGATGATGTGCATCGTCAACCTGTAAATAAGGGGAGGCATCTAGATGGGGTGATTCGATCCTGTCATTGATTTTCGAACAGGTAGTTAAAAGTGTAAAATATATTTTTCGTTCATATTGTTGTCGATAATTGATTCGTGCTCTATAAGTAAAACACTCGGGCGACCATAAACTTCAGACAAGCCCATAAATAAGTGCACTGATTGTTTATGTGTCAGGTTATGGCGATAAGTGTGCAAATACCGAGTTGGAACACTTTTTAGACCGGATTAGTTTGGTAGATGACGAATTAGTAGACGGATGTTATGAGATCGCTCACATGTGTATTGAAATTAAAGTAATTTAAAGTGGTGTATTAAGTGATTTTCTTACAATATATGATACTAATCTATTGTGGCTTCCGAAGCCAAAATCCTCCTGCTTTCCTCACTGCAAAAATTCGCACGTCACTGCTATTAGATGCTAATTTTCCCGCAGCGTTTCTTCTCTGAATTGAACAAATTTACTAAGCCACATTTTTGCTGGGTTTAAACAACTTCTGAGCCGATTTGAAAACCAACAATTTCAGTAAATAATCAGTAATAATTCCATTACATGCTAATGCCTACTGAAATTAAGAGCTGTAATCATATGATGTTCATGTTGAGTGCATTGCAATAAAATCTGAAGGAATAGTTTTACGATGTGTTGATTCTAATAACAAGCTTTTTACTACTTAGGGACAACGACCCCATAAAAATGCGGTGTAAGAATACGTCACGAAATTTTATGTCCGGAGCAGAGATATAAAGGCAACCTGCTAACCTATAAACAAATAAACTGCTAACGCTTTATTTTATTGCACATTAAGCATTTTCAGTGTCAAGGAACGACCTTGCGGACGTCATCGGGCTTCCCACGGAATGGACGTTAAGAGCCTTGTTATGTGTCACTGCCATAAAATCATGCTTTATGGTCCTTTTACGTCATGTTACTACTGACATAGAGAGCATTTTTATGGGTCTTATGATATTTTCATCAAAGCGCCACGCGCGAACACCAAGCTTTAATTGCTCCAATAAGTTTAGTAAATTATCATTTTTGTTTTGCGTTGTGAAGAATGATCATAAAGATATTTTGATTGGTTTCCATCATTTTTTAGTATTGCCGTTTAATTATAACTTTAAGGTTTTAGGATTTTACGTGGCTTCAAACGTAACTTTCTTAAGTTTGTTTTGTATATTAGTGCCGCAAAAGTACCTACCATCGAAATTCTTAGCGCTTGACCGAAATATTTAGCTTTCAGATTGTACTGCAAAAAACTCACTCAACTTAAAGGTAATAGCTTCACGGTTTCGTCGTTCTTTGTAAAAACCTTTCTCCAAACTCCATTTTCTTTATCGTGGAATCATAGAATACGAAAACCGCAAGGCGTGTGCACGACTTTTATAAACCATCAGAAAAATGCATCTTGGAAGTATCTTTAGAAGCCACGTTGTCATGTTGCCTTGGGCCTCTCATGCTGTTTAAATATTACATGAAACCTTCCATCTGTACTTTATATATTGATATAATTTGTTGAAGTAGACATTTAATGTAATGCATTCTTTGTTTTCATCCAGCTGTCCGCACAAGTTCATTCTCGCTGTATTTTAAGCGATTCATATAATCATATATTTTAAATTTTGTTCACAATTTCGTCAGTATTCCATCTGTAAAGTGATTGCCGTGTGATGCAATGCAGAAGTTTGAACCACTGTTTATAAAGCATGAGAATAGAATATAATATTGAGTTTTTTCTGTTTATCAAAGTAGGTTGTTATATCTACCTGTTCAGTTAAAGAAAAAACATTCTAAGACGTTGACTTCGTTGTATTCCAACACATCAGCACCTACTAAAACAAAAGTTTGTTCATGCAATGGATAAAACACAATTATAGGATATAAATATTTATGCAACTCTGTAACGATGCAATTTAGAAAAAACTATTTTACAGGTTGCATGGGAACCGAGTTGTTATCGTTTATATCAAAGTAAGGATTGCATTACAATTTTGTTTGTCCAACGCGAACATCTGAGGCATTGAATATTGGGACTAAATCCGAAAAATGAGCCTAGAGACAAGTTTAAAACTTTGAAGATTTGCTCATGAACCAAACTAACCAATGCACGATCAAGAAGGTCATTAAACCATACTATACTTGCGGGTGTGGTCATTTTCCTATTTTTGGAGAATTCAACGAAATTTGTGACCCTATTTATGGGATAGCGTTTATCCTGGGCATTTTTTCCTGCTACTCGTTTAGTATTATTAGTTTAGACCCGTAAGTCGTGGCGATTATATGGGAAATTAATTTTTTCTTCTAAACTTAAAACATTCATTATCTGT
>NW_026017110.1:21364279-21367235 GCF_020466585.1 Dendroctonus ponderosae
ATCTGTCTAGAAAATACGTTCGATATTATTTCTATAAGAAGTATCAAGCTCCGAAGAAAATTTTAGTTATACGCACAACTTTTCTTCATATATGAGGTGATGGCTAAGTAACGTACTTATGTATTTTTAATCTTAAGTCTAGTACCTACTATTGATCAAAATTATTAAATATTTTAATAAAGAAAACAATAGATATTAATTTTTGCAAGTACTAGAGTTTAAGGTAATAGACCCACTTTCCTTAGTTCGAATCCACTAAGGTAACTGCATGGAGTATAAAGGACTTCCTTCCCTCAGTATTTTTGACTCGCCCAATCTAATCGCAACTTTCGCATAGATATGGCAACCGCTCAAACCAATGCAATTCATCCTGTCATTGATGATGAAATGCAACTAACTCCGCCATGGTTTGAACGACACAACTGCGATTGCGCCGCTGTCTTGTCGATAGTGCACTTTCCATGCATCTCTTTGGGACGCCTTTGAATCGTCTGATAATATGCTGATCACAGGTTCGGTTGAATAAAAAGCCAGAGTGCTTTTCATGCTTTTAGGGATATTATATGAGCTTGTGTTTTCTCTCCTGTCTAGTCTGAAGGATGGTTACGTATTATTTTGTTTATATAACGATTCTTGGAAAACGCACTTCCAGAGCTTTTATGTGGACTTCTTTCGGGCTTATTTGACGCTTCATAGAAATTCTTGCATTTGAAGAATTCAGTCTATAGTTAAGCAGTTAAGCTGCAAGAGCTTCTTTGCATTGCAGCTTAACTTTGTTCTTTTCCCTTTAAGATTTTACAATATGTCTGTTTAAGCCACGAAACCCAAACTCGGTCAAGGCAAAAATTCAATGTACATATCATATTCAGTTATATGTTTCTAGATGTAACGCATTCCAATATATCAACACACCCAATAGGTTCACAAGGAAGGTGCGTATGTTGAATATTTTCTTTTGACATACTTTTTCAGGTTTCATGTGTGTAAATTTACATACATTAATTTCTTGATTACAGCGGGTTATATCTTAGATGTTTATTTCCTTGGAGGCCATGTTAACTAGCTAATGAATATCAATTCCAAAGGTTAGTTTTAATCACGCATATTAGCAACAATTCGAAACCTAATTCTTAAATTCCTTATGTGTATGATGTCGAAAGAATTGCATAAGTCTATTCTCATCATAATGATGGGTTTTATCCACAGGAAGCATTTTTCGGTCCGATCAGTTCTGATTGAAATACATCTCAGTTAAATAACATTTAAGATGAAATATTAATTTTGCATTGACTTGTGTTTCATCTTCAGTCAAAACGTTAACTGAACAAAACAAAGGTGTTTAGATTAGGTGACATTAACTTTATTGAAAGGGGCGCAGTGGAAGCTTCTAAAAACATCTTGGCAGGCAACGTGAGAAGGATTCAAACAGCCTTTGTCTAACATGTCGAATTTACTCATGGTTTGAGTTTAGTTAATGTCGCGTTATTGCCATAACATCTTGAAGAAGACAATATTTTATAAACTGTGTCTAATTTGCTTTCATCAAATGGGGTAACGGATTTCATGCTGATCATTTAAAGTCATAGCTTTACGTGCACAAATTGGTGACAATTTTTGGGCAACTTTTAATTGAAGTCAGCAGACAAGATGGTTGATTGATTTTGCAGATTGAGAACAGGTTTATTCAAAACATGTTTTTGTGCCCTATTGACTGATTCGACTGTCTACTTAACTGTAGTAATGTATGAATTGATTAAAGCGGTCAAGAGACCGAAATAGCACACGTATTTCGAAAATTTAAATGTATGCCTCTACCGGGCACAGCAAAAACAGCAAGGGGTAGTTACCGTGCGATGATCGGTTTGCAACCGAAAAAGAGAATCTTTATTTCGGTGGTATCGGTTTGACCCAAATATACCGTTTAGTTACCATCTCAGTCATACAGGGTAGGGCGCAAGTTGTGCTACCCAACTTACGGTACGCCGGGAAGTTATTTTTTTAAATCGCTTGCCGATCGGGCAAAATTTTTAAAAGAAATTGTGATATGATTAGGAATATATTTACTATTACATAATGCACCTGTAGGTGGAATCAATTTCCAGTGAGACAGCCAGTAAGTATACAGTAAGGCCCAGAAGTAAGGTCTAATTAATTTAAAATTCCGCGGAATGTTTGTTGGAAACAGCTATGACTCGTCAATTTCTAGTTGAAGGTCGAAAATTTGATTTTTTGTGCTAAATGTATTTTTACAGTTTTGCAGTATTCCGAGAAAAAATTATCTGAATTTAACTTTATTCACCTTACCACCCTTTGACATGGGACAACGATCAGGGTAGATTTCATTAAATAATTCAGCTGCTTCTTTCTGGGTACGTATCCTACAGTACGGTCCTTAACTTCACCATTTAGAAACCAACAAAACTGAGAAATTTTTATTATTATTATTATATAATTTTTAAGGCATCTTGTTATTTTGGAAAATATTTTTTTTTACCTCCTAATTTACTGGCGTTCTGTTGAGCGTAGGTCAGGACATGGTACCTGAATCATACTTCGAATTCAATGGAGAATCCAAAAAATGAAATAAAAAATTGCAGATTCCATTTAAAAAGATGCAGTTGATGTTTATTTGTGGATTACCCTGGATAAAAACCAGCATTTAGAAAAAATGATTGGTTCAAATCAAAGTTTTTTTCTAAAGTAATACACCGCTGAATTTTAAATTAATATAGTCAAATAATACAGGGTTATTCACGCTATACGGCACGGACGTTTGCGGTTAGCCCGTTTGTTTTTTGCAAAATATTATTTGATGAATCGACAGACGCCTATCGGGTGCACATTTAAAAAATATTTTTGGTATGTACAGAGTGTCCCAAAAGCCCTAAAAGTATCAAAGTTGTGTTTTTCTAAATGAAATACCCTATATATTATTGCATTTTTGGATTCTCTGAGC
>NW_026017110.1:21368234-21402950 GCF_020466585.1 Dendroctonus ponderosae
TTTTGGGACACCCTGTACATTACAAAAATATTTTTAAAATGCGCGCTCGGTAGGCGTCGGACAATTCATGAAATAATACTTTAAAAAAATCAAACTGAATAATAATTTATTAAATATATAAAATAGAGTAATAAAATAGAATAATAAAATCTAAAACCTGATTAATTAAAGAGTGGTTCGAATTTCTACATGACAGGGATTTCCAACGGTTGTTAGTAAAGCCGCGTTTTCACCGCAACCCTTCGCATCTTAAATATGGCTGATACTCTCAGTTTAATTAACTCTCGAGGCCTAACCGCGACTGTCTGAACGTTAGCTTGTGCCAAAGGTGACAAACCTCATGAAAGAGAGCTTACAACAATCTGTGCAAAGCAATTTCATTTGACTAGAGGGGGTGCGATTTGCAAATGAATGCCACCACTTTATCCTACCGCGAAGACAAATGGCGTCAAATTTAATTGGTTCGGTAAATACTGAAAGCGTTATCAATCGATATTCTGATGCGATTTCGAAGTTGAAAACATTTAAACTTTATGAGTGAGTAATAGAAATAGAAGAAATGTAACGAAAACGTTGCAGTCTTTCTGCCATCAGCAGAATAATTATTCTCGCACTGACGGAGAAATTGTAAGGCTTGGCAATAAACTTGAATATTTAAATATTGTTTTCCGCGCCACTGAGTCAAGGGCCTTTAATTCAAATTACAAGAGTTCTCCACAGTCTGTCAGGCGTTGGAAAATTAACATAGAAACGGGCGACATTTTTCTGGCGCGCTGCTTTTCGATGGGACCAGCACTTATTAACGGGACTTGTGCTTTAATCCTGCTTCCCGTCATACTTGAGCTTTCTCAAGCTCTTTACCTAATTTGTGATGTAATTCGTGCAAGCCAGATCCGACCAATTGGGTCGTTAATATGAAAAAGCATGGACTGCGACCTGTCTGCCTGTCCGTGTAAACGATCGTACATTTTCCAAGGTATGGCCGCCAATAATACCAAGCAGATTTTTAAAGAAAATTGTAATTGTTTCGTGTTGCAAATAATCCGCTGTTCCTTTACATCCTCCATGCAGTTGCATTAGTGGCTCGTTTATTTTTGTCTCGGTTTTTAAGACCGCGAGTAAAACCACGACAATAGCATTTTTATTTTTATTTGATTATCAAGAGAAAATTAACCATAATTGCTTATAACATTTTTCTAGAGCTTAAGCATTTTCTTTGTGCTCTCGGCTTATTTCAGAAGTTCCTAGAACATACAGATTCACCTCCGACTGACAGAAATTACGGTAAATTTCAAAACTGTTCTAGCTTCACATCCTAAATTATATTTTGAAACGCGAACTATTTATAGCTTCAAAGTGGCTTCACTTTGCCTTATTATTTTGCAACCTTTATTCAAATGGGCAGTTTTGTGTGGCCTTCGATTTATTGGGCCAGCGGTTTCAGTTCCATGGTCTTACGTAATTCTTTGAAAGCCCATGGAGCCATTTTTGGGCGGTCAATTATTATGTGAACAATTAATTGGCTCACAGTTGAGATGATTCCTGGGGTTGAGATCTTTAAATGTGGAACCGTTGTGAACAGTGCATGCATGTATAGCGGTAAAATTTACAGACATGTGGAAACGGTTTTTGGGTCTTTGAAATTTGTCTATGAAACCGATGTGGCAAACATCTGTTGAATTGAGGTTGCTTCTGAACTTCTTTGAAAAGTTGTCATTGTTATTAGCTGTTGGTGCATTGGCTTTGACGGCAATTTTCCGAGGAATGAAATTAGAATCTAATTTTTACAGTGGTATTCAAATGATTCTAGGTATTTTGGTTTGGCCTTGAACGATCAGTGTTCACTGCATTTGTTAAGAGGGCAGACTAGTTTTTATACATTCTCAGCACATTCACGAGAAAAATGTACCTGCTTCTCAATGGAACAGTTTGCCGTCTATTTTGCTAACATTCCGGGGGTAGGCAATACTAGAAATGTTTAACAGGTATAGAAAGCATTTGCAAAATGTCTGAAGATCCATCAGTTCCTGTCAGTCCCTTGTTAAAGCTATTAGTATTGTATACCGTAGTAGTGGTATGGGAGAATGGGTAGAAAATGTCGAATTCACAATTTGACTTCGCGATTATTTCCTGAGCTTTCGTCCAATTTCGTCTCGGGCCAATCTGAAAATTCGAGCAAAGATGCTCTGGAATTAAAGCGATTTGAGCAGATCACAAAAAGTAATTTCTACGATAGTCTTTGGTGCTTCTGAAAATCATTTTGGCAATTCGAATATTATCGCGGCCAAAATTCTTCATTAAATTTAAGAATAGTTACTGTTTATTCGTTTGTGCATGTTTTGAATTGTCCTACTTTAACTTCAAAATGTTCTTATTTCATTTTATCGTCCGATTTTACTTACTTACACATAAGTATCTGACAAACTTAACGGCGATTGTGTGAGATAATGAATGYTGCAMTTTGCGAGAATTTWSTATGAASRYAGTTGTCTGCAARTAAATAAGTGAGCATGTATTTAAAAATCAACAAAACTACTGAAAATTTTTYACCACGTGCATTATTTATCTAGTTGCAAGTTGCTTTTTTTATCGGGATCAATATACACTAGGATTTCTTTCTGGCCATGTCGTAAAATTTGGAAATTAGCTTGTGTCACAAAGAGCTTCTAATCGATGCCTCTTTTGAACCTTACTAGCTATTAAATGTTTGTTGCTTGAATCTGCATACTTCTAAGGCTATCTGAACGTGGAAAAACGAGTTACTAAGATAAAAGTATGCGAACGAGCGTTTAGAATACGCAGTCTTATTTATGGATATGTCTATGCCTCAAAGGGCTCTGAATCTTCGTAGATAACCCCCTAAGACACCTAATTAATTTCATAAATGTGTATCCCTTGCGATTCCTATAATATCAGTTATTTATTGATCTTTCTCCTGCTTTGCATGGGGAGACTCGCAATGAATATTATTTACGGTTTGCTTAACCTGGGAGAAAATGGATTCGGAAACTTTTGCATTATCTACTGCAATATTGGTTCTTTGTGGAAATGGTAGGGTGTGAGGCTTAAAGTACAATTTGCTAACTTCAGTCGGTGAAAAATGGTAATCTCGCATGCAACGATCATTAAGTAATCTGAGTATAAAGCCAAACAATTGAATTGATATCTATCTACTTTCCGATCGGTTTGGAGGTTTGCGGAATGCAGTTCCTATTAGATGTAATATCAAGAATATCAGAAAAAAACACGGTTAAAGTTAAATTTTATTACTTTTACGAAGAACTAAATTGTTAAAAATGATGGATTTCTTTATAAAACGAAGAATCTATTTCCGTTACTGTAAAATCAATCTGGCTATCGAAATCCTAAATGGTCAGAGATTTCCATGTCACATAAGTTATTACTCCATTTTGTCACCGACCATGAACGCTTTTTAAACCCTATTCTATTTTATGCCGAATATTTCCCAAACCGGTAATGTCATTCCGAAAAATTTTAGCTCAGTCTTTCCAGACAGTATTATTGAATTGGAAATCGGAAATAAAAACGTTAGTAACTCAGACTTTTTTTTTCTACATCTAAAACGGAGACTATTTTAGGAATTTGATTGATTTGATTTTAAACATACATTTTTATTATAGTTGTTTGATTACATGGTCATCCACTCTTTTATTTCATTCCTCAGAATTGTTGAAGCAAACTTTGGCATTTTTTTCAATATAAACATCGAAAGCAGCCACAATTTTTATAAAACGCAACAAATGAAATAGTTTAAACGACCAACAGTTAATCAAGCAGCATCATTGCACACTTAGTAGGTACGCATTGACATTGAGATTTCAATTTGGTTCCACATTAAAATAAATTTATGTACCAGTTATGCAAGTTATCGTAAACAATACGTGAATGGAAACGAATATTGCTTTGAAGTAAATGTTAATTTTATTAAACTTTTTCACTAGGATATACAATCCTGTTTAGTTGAGCTAGATTACAACTTCCTACATTATCCGTTTTCGACATTTTTAAAACCATATTTCTACACTGCTTTAAACATATCAAAGATTGTTTATTTAATACATTTAAGAAATGTTTAGCCTGTTACTTAAATATACAATTCAACCTTCACCATCTGGCCAGCTGTATATAAAAATATTTCTGTTATGAAAGCACCAGCTTACAGCTCTACCACTAATTGCATGTTCTAAATATTATAAATAATTTAACACTTCCAAATCCTGCACTTGAAACACATTTAGTTGTACTCTATTTGCTGGTAAAATAAACAGGCCTTCTTGTCTAGATTTCGTCAAGTATTTTAAGTGTGTATTTGTCAATGTCCCAAAATAGCATTTTTTTTTCGATCTGGAGTCGTACAGTTTATAAACGAGAACACACCAAGTTTACTGTATGTAATATATTCAGAGCGCTTAATTTATACAGGCTAATTTGGAAAAATAAGTAATGAATCAGAACCAGATACAGAATTCAGGCTGAAACTAAATTGTGAAAGTTTTACTGGTACCTGGAAAGTTTTGTTTAAATAATGTTCACTTTATTAATTTTCGTTAAGTAATTGAGGCTCGATTGTGACACAGCAAAAGAATTTAATCTAATTTACTTCGCGTGCACTAATACAAATGTGTGTGTTTATTCTTAAATTTAATTCAAAAGAAATTCCTGGGTTCTAGTCAATTTTATTGTTTACCATTTAAAATGTCACAAAAACGTTTCGGTGTTTTTCTCCTGCCACTCATAGTGGCTTGCTAAATGTGAAGACTGATGATGGTGGAGAAAAACACCGAAACGTTTTGGTGACATTTTAAATGGTAAACAATAAAATTTACTGGAACCCAGGAATTTCTTTTGAATTAAGTTGAAATACAGTCAGGAAAATATATCCAATTTATTCTTAAACATTAGTTTTTAATGACCTGGATACCTAATAATTGACTTAGACATTTATTGCCACGGTCAATGTAATAACTTCGAATTAAGTTTACAACCAGCTATGAACATTTTAAGACTTAAGTATAAGACACGATCTTCATTAGTTCCTAGAATGAAATTCAGTTCCTCATTTTGATTCACTATCATTATGCATTGCACCAGTGTAGTTTAAGTTATTACACGATTCAATTAATATTCAGCAAATATGATTACCATTTAAAACGCAGGCAGGATTTGAAAATGAATAATTCCGACCTTAATCTTGATATAATAATTACGCCTTAATGAAGTGCCGACTCAACAGAAATGGATCGTAATGGATCATTAACAAAAACTATTAAGCTGCAAAATTGATTCCGCTTCCTTAAACAATTCGTTTATATCAATTCGCGCGAGTATGTTTGCATAATTTTATTAAGTTATTAAACTTTTATGTGACTCTTATAACTCTATTATCGTTTTATTGTTGGGTGTTTTACGAGCAAATACAAGAAATACTACATACGCGCTAAGGTAGTCGAAACGTAGTTTAGGCATATTTACGGGGTATTTTATCGATATTTTATGACGCAATTTATATTAGGATGTAAATTATCGAATTGTTGTTATTTCCCGCCCTGTTTCAGATCCACTATCATTTTGCGTGACATCTGTTAAAATTGCTCTGGTGATCTTGTCCACATCAGTCTTCATTCTTCTATACTTATGTGCCGATCTGATTAGTTTTATTTCTGCTGTTAGAAAGACATTTTGTCTTCTGAATGAGCGCAAAAAAATGAAATGAATATATGAATGCGATCTAAATTAGAAATGGATTATAGATATATTCTAATTAGATATACCTACGCATAGCCAAAGGATGTGTTCAACAAGTTTTGACTACGGCAATGATAAATAATAATTTCCGGTTTTGCCAGCCAAATAAATAGAAAAATTATTGATGGTTGATAAAAAGATAATTGGTAAAGTCTATTTCCTTGCCTATGAAAATTATTTCCCAAATATTTCGACTGATAGTTTTTCAATTATTTTTGGGAAGAAACTCGTTGCTGTGTGAGTAAAATGATTATCAGAATTAATAACATTTTAATTTAGATCTGCCCATTTTGGTTTCTAAGGTTCAGGTCCGCTTACCTCTTCGTTAACCTTATTAATAGCCTTGACTGGCCATAGTTTTGTTACATACATACATACATTCCGTATATGTATCTTTGCTTTATTTGAGACGTTTTAGTCTATTTAGGCATTTCAAAGATCCAACAATTTAGACATGGATATTTTCAAATACGACCATCAGACCGAAAGAATGTATTATAGTAACAATATTAAGTTACGAATCTCAAAAATAACCTTCGGTCTTTTACTACTAAACTTTTACGTTTCCACGTGTCGAACAATAATCAGCCATAACCAGCCATGTCGAACAAATAACATCATTCATTCTACAATTGTACCTACGTAAAACAATTTTAAAATTGTTCGTTATTTTGCTCACGACTCGATAATGGTTTTCCTCCATTATTTTACATTAACATTTATCAGGTTTCTCAACTTGCATTTACTCTACTATAATACAGATGGATAATTGGYTAATTGTTTTGTTGTCTTTTACAGTTTCAACACCTACAACGTGGTGAGCGTCAACAGTCGATAAAAGATGGTGAGTAATTGTTTTTTTCATTGTCAAATTTTCATTTTATTCAAACATGTCATAGGTATGTACCTATGACATGTTTGAATAAATAACTTTCATTGCTTGATATTAACGGTGGAGCAGTTTSAAAGTGGAATATTCACAATTGCGAGTTTCATTTAGTTGCATGGTAAAGTTCAATTATTTCGACGAAATGCAACAAAATGGCACCATTTCATACCTACACCCTACATACTTGAGTCTGCACCTACACTTCGAAACGCTTTTTAATTTAATTTAATTCTCGCTTGTAGGTGATGATGATTTTTCTTTAACCCACATTCTGCTTGGCCTATTGCTAACTATCGGCCCACTTATATTTTCATATTGTCATCGCAAATATGCTTAACTGAAGTATTTTTCCCAAATATATTATCTATTAAATTTATGGTACTTAGCTGCAATGCTTTGTTGTCTATCTGCTTAACTAATGTGTGAATAACCGTCCTTTTAGTATATTGTTATAATAATGTGAGGTCGAAGGTGGAGAATTTTTTTGATAACATTCAATTTGGTAATGACCTCTCAAATTTCGGTTTCAAACATTTTTTCTGATGTCACTTGAACGAGAGATAACCTTATAAAAATATGATGCTTGTCGAGAATATTTTTAATCCCTGGCCTTTGATGACATACTGAATGATTAGCAAGCTCGACTCAGTAACAGACTTACTAACAGGAATGTTTAACCAAATGTCACTGTGTTGAAAGGTCGAAACTATGGACTTGAAAAAATCGAATTACAGACAGTTTGACGTTTTTGGGTGATCCATAATCAAGTGGGTGAAAAAAATTTATAAAAATGAGCGTCAAGAGATTTTGCACTTAACATTTGAATATAAAACAAACATAGTTAATGTTGCTGAGTTTTTAATTTTATTGACATTCTTTACTTCAATCGACATCAAAGTTGTGCGTATATTTAAATTTTTCAGCCCACCAGCATACGCTCTCAGTTCTCAATGCCCATATTGTGTATATTGAAAATTTCTCGAATTAGTGGAGTTACCGGCTTATAACTCAAAGACCACTGCTAATGGTACATCTGTTTATTTTCGCGCTGAATACAGATAGCTTAATTGCTCCAACTAATTATCATTGAAACACATCAAAGTATGAAAACCGCCTACTTCACGTCATTATGGTGCCATACATATATCTCAACGGAATTAAAAAACAAATCAACGTAATATATTCCATGATAAGAGGCCTAATTGCCTATTCAATACAGCAAAGTTTGGTTAATGTGATTGGTCACGTAGGATTTTCTCTAACAAATTAATTCACTATTTTCTGTTCTCAGAATAATATTCATGATTATGTGTCCAAGCTCCTGTTTGAGTCAAGCTTAATACTACAAATGTATGCTGCAGAAGTGACCGTGTGCCTTTAGGCAGTATTATTCAGAAGACGTATTTAATTTTATCCATGTTCCTTTGGTAGAAATTCGATTCCATGCACTCGGTAAATAAGGAAGTTTGGTCGAGTTTCAATTACACACCTATCTTGTGGGCAGAATGCTGGATAGTGCATAAAATAATGACAATATCTGTTAATAAATACATGCCTTCGGAAATTCCTTAACGCGATTTAAAATATTTTATGCCATCCTGTGGATATACGTATGTAGACATTTGCACAACACTACCCAAATGGTTAACATCAATGTACCATGTTGTCGTAAATTCAGCAAAATATTGCGCTCATGTCATTGTAAATTTCTGCGCTTAATTGTACCCGTAATTTCTTGATATTATTTTCGATTCTGACATTTGCCCATTTTCTGTTCAAGCATCTTTTGCATTTATATTGGAAACCAGCTGGGCAAAAGACACCGTCACCTTAATTGAATGTACCACGTCGGCGTAATTGAAGAACATGTTTGTTATTCAGTCGATATTATGGATTTCTTAATCGTTCAGTATATAATAAAATTCGTAATTATTTAATTTCTATATAAGCATCTGGACTTGAAAGTAATATTTGCAAGCGACATGGGTTCTTGATAATATCAACATTTCCACTAATAAAATATGGATGGGCTACGATTCTGTATAAGACTGCACTAACTGTCGATGTGCAACGAATATTAAGACAGTAAAATAACAGGAAGCTATTCATTTTCCACAAAACTCAATTAACAGTAGGTATAAATAAACGTATTTCATTGATGCTTGGGAATCTAACTGTGTAGTAGCGCAAATATTCCATTCAACTGCGCAAAGATTGATTGCTGACTGGTTCTCGTAAAGAGCTCATAAAAGGTAGCTTTTATATGCCATAAAAGTTAAGAGGCAATGAAAGGCAACTACAGACAACTTGGGTTAGGTTAAAATTTTATCTTTTACATCGTGTTGATCATTGCGTGAAAATTTTTGTAAATCATTTTATAGGTGTCGTAAAATAACGCGGACACATCTTTATTAACGGTATTAGCATGCTAGCATATTGCCCTCAAAAACATACATTTGTACTCACATTCTACTACCGGGAGGGTAGATTTAATTTTTGTGGTTTAATGCTCATTGGTTTTTATTGTACGTGTGAATAAGTGTGCAAATATAGACAATTGGTAGAACTAGTTCAAAATCGTGGCCAATACATAGATACCTCGTTTATTCTTTTAATTTCGTCTCATATTAATTATGAGCAGGAAGTTTAAATATCAACAATTCAATATCTAGTTTATAAACTAAGGATCAAGATAAATGCGACATGACCTGCGCAAGCAAAACTCCTATTTAAATTTTTTTCTCGGATAAGCTGAAATACTGCATTCTTTCCAAGTTCACCTATCGGATTAACTCTAACTCTTCACTCTTAATATTCAAACTATGTATATTGCCTGAGCCCAGCCCATCTTTCTCCTACCGCGCTCAGCAATGATCTAATCCCCACTCCGGTCGCAAACCAAGGGGTGTAATTTGCTGGAACAAAAACACTCCCTAAACGCAATGGCCACCATTTAAACTGGTTTCCTGCAACCCCCATTGGTCCGCCATACTAAGCCTGGGCCGTGCTTTTTCTTCATATATTAGATTAAACTGTCAGACGACTATGATTGCCGACGCCACGCAGCCAATGGCGGCAATGTGCTCTGCAGGCACAAACTAGGACTACTGCTGAACTATGTAAATTCGAGCTTTTGCTCCTAGATGGAGCCAGAGCAAATTATTTTACTCTAATCAGATTAGCTTGTGACAGGCAAACGATATTTGTTTGTTCTATGGGGATTATTTTCTGTTTTCTATCATTTTATGAGGATGTTTTTCGTCGTTAAACCATACGCTGGATGATGCGTTCTTGCTCAAGTTATGTCGGTTTTTAATACGAAAACTTTTTCAAATCGAGTTTCCTAGTTTAGGCGTCCTCCGACGTATCGATTTTCCGGCTGAGCATAGAAAGGAAGTTTATCATTGAGTGTGCGAAAACTATAAAGTGGCATCACCCACATTCTCTCAATTTATGAGGGCGATTGGCACATTTAAGACCTCAAAATTGGAGTCAGCAGGCATCTAAAAATAAATACGGTATGTTTTAACTTGAAGGTAATTGGGCTAATTGTACGCAGGGTTGCATAACTTCAACCAGGCTAAAGTGTACATTTTCGTATTTCTTCTAATATTCAGTTTCTTTCGTACTTCTAAAATCGATTTGTGCCTTCAGTTAGGGTTGATTGTCAATATCCTCAAGGAACTAGCGTGGCTATGCAGCCAAAATTTCACCGGATGGAATTCGGTTCATATGGATAATATATGGTCAGTTTAACTAACGAAAATCCATGGAAAGACAAAAAGGACAAGAAATAAAATTTCCAACTTACTTTTTTTGTTCTATAGAGGTTTTCTGCCCGTGGGGAATAAAGCTGCTAGTTTAAGCTTTCTAAAGGCCGTTTCGTAAACATGAGGACAGGGATTGGAAATGTTTCTTGGAGAGGTGCGTATTATCCCCATGCTTTCGAGATTGATCTGATGTTAGTTTCGGTAACCACATTCGACGGGATCGGTTTGAAAGTTGACTACTGAAATAGGGCAATTCGATCATGGTTTAATTTCCTTATGCAGTATTTTTGTCTATATACTTACTTTTTCACTACTAAATACTATCTACCACTTTTCATGCAATGACAAAATGGTGAATGCCAATTGACCACCGGTGTCAAAAGTAGCTTCTTATTTTTTTCTATAATTATTAATAAAAAGTGACTCGTTGGTATATTTAAATAACTAAATTATGAAGAGTTTTTATTGAATTGGGACTGATCTTTAACTTTGCCAATGGTTTTAAACCAATTTTTTTTCTACTGACAATACCTGAAATTTTCAATTTTTTTAATTAAAAAGTGTGTATTATCAGGCGGGCACACAGTCTCCACCATATATCACGATAAACCTCCACAAACCCATAATTATCTGTCTCTGAATTTTGAAGCAGTCACTTTGTGATAAAAATAAACGTATTTTCCATTAAAACCAATCGTATTTGATTCCCAAGAGAATTAAAGCAATTAGGAAGCTTACGTTGACTGGAAAACGAGTCTCGAGTTTAAATTATCCGGTGCCGACCAATAAGAGCCCACTTCATTAATCCGTATTTTCTCTTGATCGTCGTGTCATTTCTCATTAAGACACATTTCCAATGCATTGGCATTTCTATCTTTTATAGAAATAAAAAGTCGTCATTGCTGAGTGCTTTTGCATCTATTCTGATTAGAGTGGTTGTTATTTTTCAACGGATAAAATTTCGTTGTGGTTCACAATCTATGAATGTGGAAAATGACCATATTATGTGTTTTTGTACCACTAAAATAAGGCAACTTTGTCGGTTCTTTTGAGGTTTCTGRTCAMAAATATGCACAGATTTTTGGTCAGTATTTGCAAATTGAACATTTGAAAATTTAGCATATTGTGCCGGTACAAACACTTAGAGCAGAGGGTTAGGGTTGATATCAGAAACCGCATTTTCGTTTTTTCATGCTGATTCGCATCATAACGAAATCATGCAAGGCTACCAAATTTATGTCGCTTCATACGCGTCACATTGATCGAGACTAGAAATTGTTGTTTTTCAGAAAGTGATGTTCTCTGATACCGAAGTACCTGCTTAATGAAAATCTGCGAATACTTTAATTGAAAGGCTATCAAATAAAAGGTTTTCTTTGAAACCCGGATTCTGCTTTGATCAAAAATCTTTTCGGTTCATCGTTGAAACAATGCAAAATGAATCAGGATAATTAATTGGTATCAGGGCGCTTTACGATCAATTTGAAATTCTATCTGGGAGTTCTTGGGTAATTGCATAGGCATTGAAAAAAAAGAACAGTATTGCCATCTACCATATATTTTATTGCACAACTTTTCTGCACATAGGCATTTTTTCGTTTAAATTAAATAATTCGCGAAGACGTGAGAACATGTTTTCCATTTTATACGACCAAAGCTGTCCCGTGATATGGAAACTGCTTCCAATAGTATCAATTTAATGCCATCTCATTACCATTTTCTGCAATCAGGGCCAATAAAATCGTAATTTTATTCGACTTAACTTGAGGCGGCAACGACGCGAAATTGCAAGAATGCAAAGCAAGAACTCGATTTGTTATGCATGCTTCCATACCTGAATATCTCCAAATGGGCCTAAGTGGATAATGTGCATTTATATATAAATATAATACGGCATCTTAATAATATCCCAGAATGTGTGACAGAAGCTATTTTTATCTGCGTTCTGACCCCACATTCCACTCGAGTTTAAACTAGATATTCAATAAGGTAATATTCCTAATAAATTGATACTACAGGTAATGCAATGAGTGTAGCTGAATCTTGAGCTAATAGTTAATAATGCGTTTAATTGGTTTACAGTCAGTTGATTTCACAACGGCAAACACTACAAATATTAATTCAAATCCATTCTTCTAATGCCGCAACTGGTTTTTGGGCTGGTCCGGGTCTGTATTCCATGGATTTAAAATTTGCCTGGATGCAAAGCGGCAGGATCTAAAGATGGATTTTAATGCGGAAAACAAGTAAAACTTTTCGGCTCTCCAAATTCATATCTAAAAAAACTCAAGTAGAAGTTTCATTTGCAAGAGTACAAGCGAAACAAAATGAAGAATCAATAAATAACATAGAGTAGGTACTTACCTGGCTTTTAATTAAATGGATAAGAGAGTTAATTTCGACTGGTAAACTGTAAAGTTTTCTCATTAAGTTGGCTAAAGTGGATGGTTGAATTTAGTCACAGGGAACTCATTGTGGTAAGCCATACATGGCAGAAGCCCAAAGCAAATTACGGTCTGCAATAGGATTCCACTACTTTAGACAGAATTGCTCTGTATGCATCCAAATGTCTGTGCCGTTTTGTTCGTCGTCTACGGATTTGAGATTGTCAGCTTTTGAGTGGCTTTAACACTAACAGTGACCGGCACGCTAAAAGCAACGAACTAAATAAAACAATTTATTCTACTAAATATTGAAACTTACGAGCTATTGTCTATTAATTTTTTTGTTAAAAAGTATTAAACATACACTTTTGAGTTACATTTATATATTGATGAGGCGCTTTTTGATAAAGATTGAAAAATAGGTTTACGAGCGTTGATCTAAACGAGGTGCGCAGCTAAACGTGTTATTTTGAAATTAGTAGTTTTTTTATTGGGTTGCTCCAAGAAAATTCGATGTAGATTGATCAGAAGAATCAGAAAACAATCCAAGCAGCCCGGATATTTTTATGTATGACTCTCACTTTTAAAGCAAAAAACTTGATGTCTTTATATTTAATCTACTCCTCTGAATATTATTAGCTGTGTTCTAGAAATTAATGCGTTTGGATGCGTAGAATAGATATGAGTCTATCTAGCTTGTAAAATAACTAATATCAGTTGGCAAAAATTGCCCAAGCATGCCCAAGTTTTTAACTTAACTACTATTGCCGATGTAGTTTTTGCGAGCTTTTCTGAGCTGATCAGTTTCGAAATTGTTCTTGTTTCCTATCGAGCTAAAGGTTGGCGGGGATTAAATGATTGAGAGGTTGCTAAATCGTTTTCTATTAACAAATTCAAAACTAATTATTTCAGTACTACAGAAAAACTGCGAGCACTTTACAAGACTACTGATAATTTTTCACGATGGAATTTTTTCCATAATTTCATGCGTCTTCACTGAATTTTGCCTTGGATGTTTATATGAATTTCATTTTAATTCTGAGTTTACCTGTGTTTGTTTATTATTGCGGTAGTTTTCTCCTGGTGTGAATCAGAAACATTTGGCAGGTTTGTCTTCTTGTGCGTAAAGTACTAAATTGATAAAATATACTTAGGTAATATTTATTTTATCACTCATAGAAAAATTTAATATATGCAACATAAGTACTGGATCTGTTGCTTCTCCAGTCCTTCCATATTTCACATAGGCCAGATTGTTCCAAACCCTGAAAATATTTAGTGCATTGATTGAGACACACTTTAACTAGAATTAGAGGCAGTGCCCTTTAAGTATGTTCCAGTGTTCTTTAGCTTAATGCAAGTCGATTTTTAGGCACTGGACACTATATACGTATATATACAATATTTTTGTGGAAAGGCTACGTTCTAATAGTTAGTTTAGAGAATGAAAAATGCAATTTTGCACATTGTGCGAAACATCTTGTGTGTGAATGTGTGGTCAACTGAGTAGCAAGGTTTAACAACACACATCAACATCAAGATAATCCAACATTTTAACATGCCATTAATTAAACTATACTAATTCTCCAACTATGTAGAACTGTTGGAGAGCAGCTTCAATGGTAAGAAGCAATAAGAAACGAATATCGCATAAGCCAATACTTAAATCGATACCTAAAATGGAAATATCAAATTCTGCAACGTCGATAAGTACAGCGGCTTTAATTAAATCTGCAAAAATGCAATTAAAGATTGCCTTCCAATGAGACTTTATGCCACAATTTATGCAAAATGGTGTAAATAAACCCTTGCTCTCCGTCGTTCCAACGGCAATAATATGGGCAACTTATTGCATTTTACTGCACATATTCGAGGCCATTCCAGTTTGAAACGCGTTCAAGTGCATATCGACATTTTGATCAGTAGGTATCCCGTAATTTTTATTCTGGTTTTATCGATAATTTCCTCATTAAATATAAAATATATTTCGAACAGTGGTGTGGTACGTAGCGGCACAGTATTAAGGTTTCTACCTGAACGCTTCAGAACAGTTTTTATTAATTACTTGATATGTTAATCGATCCTTATTCAAGATGCGTAAAGTAGTTCTGGGAATCACTAAAAAAGTAACACTTTTTCAAACTAAAGAAAACTTTTTGATTGTTAGTTTGGGTTAGTACGTTAGTAATACGGATGTTAAAAATGTTGTTTCATAAAGGTCCCATTCAGATTACTTTAATATTATTTATCTTATCTTTTCCCCCGCTCAGTTGTATTGTTGGAATTTAATAAATCATGTAATTTCTTCAGTAAATCTCATGGGTTCTGTTCATTTCGATTCAATCACGCGGGTCAGAAGTGTGACGCGAATACTAATTTAATTTAAGTTTCGTTAAGGTGTTTTCCCATATATTTCTTTAGAAGCCAGTCGATGGACTTGGAAGTACAACTTTGCCTTCAGAACAATGTTTACTAAGACAGTAAAACCAAAATTAAAATTTGCAACAAACGGCTCTGTTAACAACATTTTGCTTCATTTTTAACGCTCCATCCAGTCAAAAATTCCCCTTCACTGCTACGTGTTTAAATTATTGTAAAAGATTTCCCCATAAGCCAAAGGCTTTAAGTGCCCTCGACTCCGCCTTTGAGAAAAATTGTAAACCAGATTTTGAACCTGTTCTAAAGTGGTCCGGCAAACACACTGTTGTCGATGATTGTCTCCATACAAAAGCTCGTCTGTATCAGCAATGTTCTAAACGTTAGATTATTAATTAAAAGTGTTCTATTTATTATTTTATAATGGTACCGCGGTTTGAGGTCTAGGCATTATATCATTGAATACCAGCTGTTTATTGGAGATTAGTGTTTATCAATAATTAATGTGTCTGTTATACTTGACTCACTATCTATAAATTACCAACGGAGTAATGCTGATTCACTGTGGTATCAGAATAATTTTAAAAGCTCAATCCGTATCCTTGGCTTCTTACGTTTACCAATTTTCACATTGTTTATCTTCAGACTGAAACCATTATCTTCTTAAGCTCGACTTATGTTATGCAGCAGTTATTTGTCCTGTCTATGAGTCAGATAACCAATTGCGTCCAATATTTATGCTGATTGGATTGAGTTCTATCGAAAAACTTTAGTGCCAATCTAACGAGTTTAATAAATACTTCGTACGTTTGAGAATTATTTTAATTACTTAGCGGACCTATTAACCATAATTTATATATGGGATGGGCCAAACGGACATGTATATTACCTGAACCCTATGAGTTCGACCTTTTTTGCAGAATATTGGAACTCCTCTAGCAAAAAGTCTGCCTGCTTTGCTTAGCATGGAGAAACCTGAATTATTAGGGTGAAAAGGATATGATTTTCGATTTGTCGTTTACTTATCGTTAACGATTTTAATCAGTTGGAAGTAACATTTTTGACAAACTTGAAATCATGCATATTCAACCTAATTTCAATAATCTGTAGTTTGTAATAAATTTGCAGCAAGTATTTTCAATACAGGTTTTTTTAACACATTCTGGGCAAAATAAGCTGAGAACCAGCATGCCAACAGATTTTGCTAGCAAGTTTAAATTTTGACTATAAATATGTCACCATTTGGGTAGTTTTAAATATCGGTACTATAACTTTGCACTTCAGATTGATATAATGTGCTGTATTTATCATTTGCGAAACGATTACTGTCTGCCCATTGAAATGTTGACGTATTAAAGCACTGCAGTATGTAGTAAACTTGTCAAGCTTAGCTGCAGCATGATATTTGAAACGTGCCCGTCTTTAGAAATTTAAAGTGCTTTCTACTCAAAATATTAGTGGTAGGTAGGCAAGGTAATGCGAAAATTAGCTAATTTTCGAATGGAGGTTACAACTGCATGCTTGTTTTGTTGCAAGAACCCAAATACAAAGTAAAACGGTGAGTATTTAATCAACGTACTGATAATTTACAAATTACTTCTGATAAATTATTTTATTTTTGGAGACTGATGTCTAGATTATTCATATGTTATTAGTTTTCTATTGCAAATCCCCAAAGCGATGTTTTTTTTTCGTAGTATAGGTTGTTACAGCAGCATTTTCTACTAAGCAATATACCAGTAAATGCTTACCTTTTCAGACTTGTTATTAAATGTATACAGGTTTTTTTTGTAAAATAGAAATAATAAACGTACTTATGGGTCAGTAATTATTTTACTATGCAAATGCAGAATTTATTCGGTCATTTTTGAACCCTTTTCTTTCGAAAATTACTTGGACACGTTGATTTTCATTTTTAAGATGCGTATTTCTGATACTGTAAAACCGTGAATCGCTTCTACAGGATGGTCGGAAACAACTTTCGACAGTCAGATCATATTTTGCAACAAAGAAACGAATGTTTCCATTTTTGTTTAACTGTATATATTTTGTTTAACTGTTATTTTAATTATGTATTTCCAAATATTTGTCAACATTTTTTAAATATTTACCTGACATGCCAATTTTTGCTGTATATATTTTGTTTAACTGGTATTTTAATTATATATTTCCAAATATTTGTCAAAATTTTTTAAATATTTACCTGACATGCCAATTTTTGCTTTGTATGCTACAGCAAACGTAGTAACAAGTAAATAAATTTACCATAAATTTACAAATTCAAAATCAGCCTGTCTGAGGTTTTGCCGAAAAGCTAGTTTTAGAATTTTTTAGAAATCTTGTCAACGAGATTCGTCGAACAGTGCGAGTCCACAGATTTTAATTGAGAATCACATTTAACAGTGTATCTTTTAGGATTTTTATCATCTTTCGGACCAATGATATTGTAAACTGTTTAATTTATGCAGTCGGATGTATGAATCTTTTTTACTTTATTCAGTTTTCTAATTTGAAATAAATTTGAGTCAAAACTAAGTCGTTGGCTTCTAGCTAGACTAGTTCGTCGATAAAAATAATGAAGAATTCATGCAGTCAATTAAGCAGTAAAATTTCGTGTTGTAATAAGTTAGTTTGCTTAAGTGACTAAGTTGGCATGGAAACTTATTTAGCTAGAGAATTCGACAAAAATTTAGCGAAATTGTTGCATCTTATATTTATTTAATGGAGTCAATTCGTTTATGCGGCTTATTAGAAGCACAAGAAATTTCGTAGAGCTTCAAACACATATTTTGTACTTTACAATCACCGTCCTGACGAGTATTGCGTCTAAACGTCGATCCATAAAATACGTACTTCATACAGACATGTTCGATTGATCCGATATTCTATTGCTTCAACTCTACTAGACCTCACACTAACCTTACATAAAATAGCAAATTTTATTTGCCTAAACTGTCATAAAATAACATAAAATAGTTTCAAAGCCTATGTAGGGCTCCATTGCTGCAAAAGCTGCAATACACAACCCATAGGAAGCCTTCTTTCGGCCATTTTTCGAATTTACCCAGTGGTCACATCTTAGATATTTTATGTTTCAAGTTTGCAGCTTGCTTCGCTCCCTTTGTGCCAATATCAGTAGCGTACTTCAAACTAACTGAACATGATACTATATTTTCTCCAAATTTCTTTAAAGTTCTTTGTGGAACTTGAACAAATTCTTACTAAATTTCGAATCATAATTTACAGGACACCTATTTTAAAATCTAACCATTCATATAAGCATGATTTTCTTCGCTAGTTTGATCATCTTTAAGCAGAAGTATTTTAAATGTATTTAATACTATCTACCTTGTGGTATATGAGCGTAAACGGCGTTTTGTCCAATGAATCTGTTTTGTTGTGGCGATTTTTTAAATAGTATCGCTACGCTTCTGTATGTTTTCTCCTCTACATTGGCTTATAAATTCGCCTGAGCAGGTTCGTGCTCTCCCTTGAGGTTTTAGACCCTACTAAGATATACATTGACTTGCCCGTACATGCATGCAAGCTGTCGAATAAAAAAGTTGTACTGCTTATTTATTGTTCTGTTCTTATTTGACACACGTTTTAAGATTTAATGTAGTTTCCTATTTAATTCCAGCATTCCCAAGCGGAAAGTAGGTATTGGATTTTCTGGTTTCTACATGTTATTTTGGGTCAAGTTAATTGGTGAAGTTAGTTAGAAAGTAGTTTCGCCTGAAAAGAAAATTAAAGCTCCCGATTTTCTTTGCTTAGTTGGAAATCTGTGAAATCTTGACGTTAGTCCCCTAAGAACGCAAATTCTTAGGTAATTTATTGGTGGGTAATAAAAATGAATTTTACGACTACGTTAAGTGCGCCTTAAATTTATGGACCTTTGATTCTAACTGCTACTCGGTTACCCGTTTTATTGTTTGCAATTTCCCCTACACCTGTATTCATCTGGCACCAATTACCCGGAATAAAACATATTTTGTATAATTTTGAATAATCCTCCTATTTATCTATGTGCTGCAACCATTAAATTTTCCTAAAAGTTAACGACCGACATTCCTTTTACCGTTTAGAGAAATCCGCTGCTACACCCACCCTCTTTAAGTGCTAGTAGGTACATTAAAGAATTAAAATTGTACATTTCTACTTAGATATATAACTTTAATTGAGGCCTGTGAGACTTTATAAGGTGTTACGTGCTAAATTGCAATTCCGTGCCATAAATGCAGCCTTACAACTTATGTCGTTTATTGATGATGGGCAAAAATAATAAAAGAACAAATAACCATTTGAAATTAAGAATACCTACACAGCACTTCAATTAAGGTAACATCGATTCAACGATTGTTTGCAGATCCGACTTTTCCCAGAAACGATTTGTCGAAACGAAATAGACTTTTGCTTTAAGATATTCAGCAGTTAGTTTGGGTTAATAGGACTTTTAAGTACTACCGTTTTAATGTATGCACCTGTATTCAAAATTAAAAGTGAAAGTATTTTTTTCTACCCAGCGTTGGCTACCTTTTATTGACATCGGAACTCGAGCAATACAATGGCTTAGGCAACTAATGGGAATGACCGTGACGAGCGCCCAGAATCTATGCAATCTTAACGGAAGGACCACCGCATTTTGAAAGTTTTCTAGGAAACCCTTAAGTTTTGGAGACTTAGGTGTTATTTATAACCCTTGTCGCACTTATCGGTTTATTGTGCATCGGCCGGCCTGGGTAGAGAAAGTTCGGAACTGTAGATTGTGGAACTTGTTTTGAAGACCTTTACAACGGGTTTTTGGAATAACGGAATCTCACTTACATAGTTTTGGAATTCAGTCTTCCAGCTACGATATTTTTCTGTTCTTTTAATGGTTAAACTTCTGCATGGTGAAGGTTATTCTATTCACTCTTTTGAAGTAGATAATTCAGTTGTTTGCGTCAAGCAAATAGTAAATTTTGCCACTGTTTCAAAAACGATAAACCCCCACATGAATTGCATGTGATTGTCAATTTGGCACAAACAAATATCGTGCAGCTATTCAACACACCTGCGTTTTCCCATAGCAAATTCTCCATTTGTAGACTCGTGTTTCTCACTGTTTTCCGTTTCCTCTTTCGCAATTCTACGATGGCCATTTTTGAATAGGGGAGATCGTCCTACGGGACCAAATAAGACAATAAATAAAGGAAAAGACGCAATAGGCCGCAAGGAGCAATCTTGAATGGGCTCGGGGCAGGTAAAGCGACATAATACTGTACGCTTACGCTATACAGGAGCGTACCTGCACTAAACCGTTCCTATATGAACCATCACATTGGTTTAAACTGACAAAAACTGTAGTTCGCCACACTACTATCAATGGATATGTTTAAAGAATGTGGAATTTTGAAATAATATGCAGAAGGATTTTCCGAATTCTTGTCGAAAAAATAGGCATAATTTATCTTCTTAGTCTTTATTAGTCTTTTCAGCGTCAGTTTGCTAACTTTGAACGCTTAATGGATAACATTAAGAAACCCCCTTTATGATAAATATTGCGGAAATAAGGTTACCTTTACATTGTGCACTTTTACTCTTTAATATTTATTTGAGCTGTAGAAGTATATCAAATTATTATTTAGAGAGCATCTGATGCTGCATGAAAATGGGTGAATAATTTCCACTTTCCATAAAATAAGTTTACCAAATTCTAACCCTAAGTCAGTTTTCTTTCTTGTGTTTCTCAACGGGTCCTTGCCCTAGTTGCAAATTAGTACATACTTAATTATTATTACGTACACATTTTCAAGGAATTTTTGTTTGTCGTAACTTTATTTCTAAGCACCATTTGATATTGGCCTTATTTCAACTGTAAAGTAACTATCTTTCAAATATCGCTTTGAAACAATGATGTGTATTTTTTAATAACTTATGCGACTTTCTAGTGAGCCTACACCATCAAGTTGTTTTCGTTAATGGTGCTTATTAAACATTTTGGATATTTAAAAGTATCTACTGCATGTGTAACTCACATGAATGCCAAAATAAAACTAATAATTGCCCGTGTCTATCGTGTATTTTTCGTCTATTGATTGCTTATATTTTTCATGGCATCTTCATTTTAAAGGGTTTACTCCTTTAAAAGTGTCACGTTTCAGCTACGTATTACGCTTATCTGCATATTAATTACTTTAAGAAATCACGTTTCTCTCGTTAGCGCTGAATGCTTCTTCGTTTCTTGCCGTCGTTTGCCTCAGTAGTTTATCCTGGAAATTGCATAATGAGTTATTAGTGCTGTATTCTGTCGCTTCGGAGAATTATATATAAGAATTACGAGCTTACATTTTTGAAAAATGTCGAGTTTTCAGTAAGTTTGTCCAGTTTTTCTCATTCTGTGTTAAGTTATTCCAATATTTGGCTTGTTAATATAAAACATAACCAAAATTGATAAGTAAAAATATAATTTTGGTTCCACAATCTCAGTTGAAAGTATTCAAAAAAATGAAAAGCGAAAAAAGTGTAGTGAAATTTAGAAGATATCTATCGTAATCCATCGCAGAAAGTATACGAGGGAAATTGGATATTTCGTGAAGACTTGCTGTCCCCTCAACTGTACCTAGTGCTCTTTTTGGCAAATAAAAAATATGACATGATCAAACAGTTAAATACGGGTGCTTAAAGCAGCAAACCTAACCTACTGTCTCAATTTATGTAATGATGACCATAAACAACCGGTTCAAATGGCTGAAAGAAACGAACGTCTCTGCTTTGATTGCCCCTGGAACAAATCGGGACTATCTGGGGGAAGCAATAAAATTAAGGTCGACCTTGGGCAATAGGAGCGTCATACGAAATGCCAGGTGATAAATTTAGGAAGCAAATTAATTACTTAATTTATGCGAACGAGAAATCAAGAAACATTCACAAAATAAGGCCCAACGGCAGAAAGACCGATTGGGTCTATAGCCTTTTTCTGTAGGAAATAAAGATTATATATATATAAGAACCAATTTTTCCACAAGCGGTTTTTTTGGCTGTGCCCTTTTCTAGCTTTTCCACGTGCAATTGTTGTGCAATCCACATTTAGTAAAAATGTAGTCGAACAGGAACGTAACAATGTCGTTATGCTTGCTTCTACACCCACCTGGTTTTGTCCAGAAATAGAACAAGAATTTCAGGCGTATTATAGGGATTTTTTTCAGTTTTACTTTATTAGATTGGTGGCTCGTATTTCTTTCAAGTCGGCAGTTCAGAATTGTCTTAGAAAACAACGAAAATAAGATATTGTCTCTACATTGTCTCTTTGAGATACAAACAGGAATATTTCAGAAGATTGATGCACAAGCCAGTTAATAAATATCAAGAGTACACTTTATTTAGTTTTGGTGGCGTATTTTTTACTTCATAGAGGAGTTTGAGTAGGTGGTCTATTATCTGTAAAACGACCAAATTTGAAGTTCAATTGCAAATTGTGCATGTGTAGCCTCAAGCCTACACAATTTAAAACTGCAAAAAAGAAATTGAATTTATATGGTTGTTCAATTGATTTGGTGTATTTTAATTATGCCGCTCAGAAAATTTGTTTTAGTTCTATTCGTATATCGACCCTGTTGTGTTTTACATTTTGATTTGAAAAACTGATTCAAACGGGTTCATGTTCGTCAAAACTCTTTCTTCAACTAGTTGCGATTCTCGGCTGAAAACGGAACGTTTTTTTTCCTTCAACAGCAATTAACAAATCGTCTGTTTAGCATAAATTTGTCGTGTAATATTAGATCTTTATGATCTTATGAATAAATAAATTGCTGAATTTTAGTGACATCCTTAAATAATAATCCAATATTACAATATATAATAAAGTCCAAATTATTCGAAAAATTCTACCTTGAGAAGAACGATTCTGAGGATTATTAATAATTGGCAGCCAATCGGAAAATTGTTCAAAATAAAGAACATGTCATCCCTATTTATATGAACTTTATTTCCCATACAAATTTCTATTCCAAAAGAATATTGGAGCTCTTCCAAATTGAAAAATTAAATTATCCAACTCACGAACAATGGGTGGAGATCGAGTAATAATGTCCAATACTTGTAATTATTGAGTATGATTGTGTATAAAATATATCCGACCTTACGCGCAGCGATCAAAATGTCTGCGTATCTTCAAAGCTACTGTTCGCCAAGTAGATGTTTTAAATATTTATAATGTAAACATTTCCCAAGCACCATGGAGAAAAATTTGTTTCATCCTATTATAAATCCTTCATGCCGTTATTGGTTTATTTATGTATAGTCAAGAGGTATGAGAATTACCTCTGGTAAACTGTGAATAAACCTTCATCGTGCCTTTTAATTGTATATTCAGACATTTTGTGTAATCAAAATTGAAAATGAGATCCGCTCTAAAAATCACGCCTCGATTTATTAGTGAACATATCGAAAAGGAGTTATTTGGATTATTTTAATCGATGTCTTGGATTTTCCCGCATATCTAATTAATGTGCCAGTCATCGTTTTACACCTCGTTGATTCAATAATGTTTTTTTCTACGTCCTGCTTTACTAAAATTTCGTTAACCGCCACTTGAGTATTTACACTTTTTATATATACCTATTAATATATTTATTTACGCATTTGTACTTTGCTTTGGGTTTTTCAGGTGTTTATAATTAATTTATGAGAATTTCAAGCAATCCAAGCACACTGTTGGCTCCTTTCATCAGCAAATAGAATCTTTACGTTCCTTATAAGTGGAAGAACAATCAATATGGCTTGATGGGCGGATATCTATTTTTGTCACGTCCCGTATTTATATTTCGCTTAAGGAGTCGGCATTTCTTTCATTCCTTCCGAATATCATGATCCGATATTTCCAATCGAGTCCTTGAAACACGTTGCGAATTTTAAATTTGAAACAAAAGGTACTAGTTGAAAACATGACGAACATAATAAACTATTCGAGCTACACGTGCAAAGTTGATTAAGAATCGTTGCGCATTTTTTAGTAAGTAAAGGTATGCAAACGTAATTAATATGCTTAGTTTTAATTACCGGAAATAATTATTTGCCATTCGTGGGACATCCGTGTATTGAAAATCGAGTAATTTTACTTGATTTTGACAGGAAAATATTTTATACTTTTATCGTTGTTTTATGCAAATTATGGGCTATTCCAGCTGTTAATACTATTTTGTTAGTAGATAGCATATGAACTTGAACAATTTGTGTTTGATATTCCTGGTGTAGCCGAAATCTCGGGGAAACCAACATGCGCCCAACTGTGAAACATTTTTGCCCATTCTGGTTAGCCAACGAACCATTCAACCCGTTACCATTCAACTTGATTAATGCCAGTGTTTCTTTTGTCATTTTAGGCAACAGGATTGCATAGGTATATTTACCCTGTAACGGTTTGCTTATCAGCTTACAACTTTATTTTTGCCGATGTAGTTTCGTTCACTCCGTAAAACGTGAAGACTGAACTCTATTTGTCTCTGGTTCAAACTCAAATAGATGATTCTCTTTGTCAGCAGAACCAATATGCAAACTAACAGACCCGTAAATTCCCCATTTTAAGACTCCACAAGAACGTCAATAATCTCACGTCTCGTATATTCCTATCCTTCTTCAGCGTTTCCCAACTCTGGCTCGAGGACAAAATATGAAAAATGGCATTGTTGAGATAGGTTGTGTGTTATGTGCTGTAGTCTGTCATGAAGGGATTCTAGGATTGTTTATATACGGGTGATAAAACTTATTATGATAATATCGTGTAACGGTTTATATGCTGCAGTAAAAAGGCCTGTAACTTGCCTCTTTTGCGATGCGACACGTTTAATTGCATAGAAAATGGTGATGAAAAATAAAATTAGTCCAAGCTGATGTCCAAATCGTATTTCGTCAAGTTGTTGAAACCTCTAAGCTTCCTCTAGCTGTGTCGTCGACAAAACCAAAAGTTTCTGTGTATTTTGCGTGCTGGACGTCTACCAAACCGTTTAACTTTGATACGAATGAATTATTTTTATTGAATTGATAAATTAGGCAAGAGCGGTTTGTACTTGAGCTTGAGCTACTTGAAACTGCTCACATAAATCAGAGCATAACGAGGATAATCTCAGAAACAGGGTATCATTTGAAGTATTAGCTCATCCACATTATTGTAGCTCCCACTATATATTTATAACATTTTTCTACTGAGGTTGACTAATGTTGCAATTTTATAGCTTTAAGAAATGTGTTATTTAATTTTATTTTTTAACAGTTTTACACTATGTTTGAATGCACATTAGTTTGACTAATTGAGGTAATTTAGATAATCTATTTAATTTGAGTTTATTTACAGAATTTTTCTTCGCTTTATACAATCAATTGTTATTCTATACTGTCGGAACTTCCAGATGTCTCTTTGTATATAGTTTTAAATTAATTTATTTAAAAATTATTTTTTGGAATCGAAATGCGGGACTTACAAAGTTTAATAAATGATGCAACTAGAGATTCCAAATGTTTTCTAATGTTGGAAATCTCTATTGCAATTTTTTCGGTTGTACCTAAAGAACTGCTATAATTCATTATTATTAGCACAGCTTTCCGATTATTCAAAAATGTGTATATCTAAACATATCATCTGTCAAGACTGAGCAAGTAATATTTATTGAAAACTTTTATATGCGGAATAAATATAAATCCAGCTTTTTATCAGTAAGCATGCAAAGTGGCACACACAAAAAAAACGCTCTAAAAGCAACAAATCATGTAGTATTTGAGATTTAGAGCGATATAACTGAATTTGGAGTCCTGAAGCAGACGTTGACATTCAGTGGTGGAATCTGAACCCCAGACTATTTATGATGCAACCGACAAAAAGACAAAAAGTCGAGTTTGGCCCCGCTTTCGAGCACTAACCTGGTCGCTTTTAGGGCCAACTCGGAGTTAATTAAAAAATATATTGCCCATGCTATAAGTAAAGGCACGCAGAGCATATTTTATTCGCCAATTAATTGTGGAGACTCACACGACAGATTTTGAACTGTATCGGTGGTTCGTAGTAAGTGCAATAGAATCTTCTATTAAAAATAAAGTTATTACCGTTTTACTCAACATGTTGATTTATTTTATGCGATGCAACATTTCGGCGCAATACATGCAAGTCTGAACCAATACGTGGTTACATCCAATAGGTGAAGCCAAATATTTTATTTCTTGTTAACATTTGCTCATTTTTGGCATATAAGGCTACATCTATTTCTCAGAAACGTGAACCTCTCTCTTTTTCGTTCTCGTTTTTGAAATACACGCAATTAAAGTCAATATTTTGAAAAAAAACAGTATAGTAAGAATATGTTAATGAAGCCAACCAGTTCCGGCCATAAACAGGAAATAATATGAAAGCTTTTCCAGTAAACGAAATAAGACGATGGCAACATATTCTAAGCTTCAGGTTTCTATTGGCCATACATTACAAGCTGGATTAAGCGTAAAGTAAATTGCCTAATAAAAAATTTGAAATACCAGAAATCAAGTACTTAACTACAAGTATAGACCGATTAAAAAAATCATTTTTTTAGATTTAGTGTTGTTAGCACACAGAATAGCTGCAATAAATTGCGAAGTACCAAACATCCGTGAGCTATGAGAACAAAAAGTTGCGTTTTGTATCTGATATAATGCATTTAGAGCCCAAAAATAAAATATTTCTTGTATTATCCAAAGACATAATGTTTAGGTTTCCTCGACTCTTAATTAAAACATGAACAAGTTATCTCAGTGTTTAATTAAATTTTGATTTGGTAAAGCAGCACTGAACTGAGCGTTTCTCAAATAAGAATCGTCGTCTTAATGAGGTACTTCCTCAATTTAACCCCATTTGGTTTTCTTCCAATGTATTAAAAATGCATATCCGTTCAATTAAAATACAATGGAAAATGCTCACTGAGCATTGACAGAGCTGCTCATCCCTAACCAAGCCCCATGACTGGAAAAAAAATGCATATTTGTATTCTTGCAGCTCTCCTCCATTTGTGTTTCACATTGTATGTTAATATTCCTGATGGATTCCACTTTTTGTAGACGCAGTCAATTTCTTTAGTCTGGTTTATAGTTAGATACTTGCAGTTACAGTGACTTATTAAGGCATGTAATGAATATACCAGATGCGACATGCATTTTTATACATATCGATGTATTAATTTGTCTGGGCATTTTAATTTGTCTAGTTCTTCAAAAGCCGACAAAGTCTCTATGAATCTGTTGTAATTTTGATGGATTTTGTTTTCAGTGTTGTTAAGGCTGAAGTAGGATGTGAATTATAATTTAAACGCGAACTCATGCAAAATATTTGAATTAAACTGGAAATACTGGAAGGTTAAATAGTTGCCACAGCTTTTCATCAGAATTCTTAAGTATTTCCATAATTTTGTTCTGTGTTTATTCAGCTTTTGGGGATGCTTTCATTAAATGTTCGTTGTTATAGTACAATGTTCACAACCTTATTGAACCGACTAAAAAAAATCCACTTGCAGTTTACAGTTACTTGAAGGAACTTAACTGCCAGACGCCTGATACATTAGCGCACTTTTAAGATAAGCCACCATGCGGCTTAATTTATTTAAAAATAACGTCATTTGTTTAATGTTTCGTTCGTACTAATACTTTCTCCTTTTTGATAAGGCAACCATTTTATTGACCATTAAAATAATTTAATACGTTTTCGGTTATTTACCTCGAAGAATTGTAAATCATTTAGACAGACATGTGATACCGGTTTACACCCAAATTTACATTCGGATGTCCGCATTCTTAAATTTAATTAGCTTGTTTTTAAATTTACGTTAAATCCAATTATACTATTTTACTTAACAGAGTTGCAGATCGCTCGTCCGCTCTAGTTCAGGTGTTTCGCTGTCTGATTCCAAAAATTATAAAAAATTTGGCGACTTATTTAGTAGTTTATGTTGCCAACTGATTTTCATTTATAATTTGAAATGGGAAAGGGCTTGAATCGAGACTAGCCACAGACTGGAAGCTGTTAGAATAAGACTATAATCAAAATGCATTTTCAGTAAACAGAACCAAATATTCAAAGTTAACTTTGTTCAATGTGATTTTACACACCTAGCAGAATGCAATATTGATTTATTCTTGAAATGAATGTGCTAAATTGGGCTGCACATTTCTTTATTCGCTAGTACCTACTGCAAATGCTTTCTCTAATTTGGCGCATGTATTGTAATATAATGACAAAAATTGGAATTGCACAAATCTCAAAAAGTTTCAAGAGTCATTGAACATTCGAACAAAACGATCTTTCGTAGCATGCCATAATCGAAGGTACAGTTGGGGTGTAAACACTTTGCCTGGTCAAGAAGTTAATGTTGTTCTTGGGATTTCAATAGAGATATTTCTAGTAACATTCACCGTGAAGTAATATCCTTGAATATTTTGAGACAGGACTGAATTGAACAACGGAACATTTGGCTTTGACAGTGATACAACGGCTTCAAGGAGACTTTTAGATTGCCATATGGTTAACAGGTTAAACATTCACATTGCACTATAGCACAAAAACATCCATGCAAGGCAAACTGCCAATTTCAGTTTTGGCTTGGCCTAAAACACAGGATTTGCAGCAACCAAATTTTATAAATGGGATTTTATGTTTTGTCTTCCAATTGATAAATTATTTTTAGTTTTTCACTTAAACAGGCGCAAAAACCTTGGTTGCCCCATTCTTGGGGCCAAATAGTTATGATTATAGAAAAAATACATTAACCATTAAGGGTGGGTGGCTACTTTTGCCCTAACCTGTTGATGTTAATGTTTTTTTTTAATTCTGGACGTTACTCGATTTTTGAACTGAAAGTGAAAACTAAATCGTTTTCATTCTAGGCGACTAAAGTTTTAATCAACGTAATTTTTAATGTTCTTGTATATTAGGTATACTTACGATAATATAAATATAAAAATTGTTTTCTAATTGAACCGTTTAGGCCTGGTATGCTTCTAAAGATTTGCCTTATATCTTTCACCTTCTGTATTAATAATTTGATAATTACAGCTTACAACCTGTTGTCCACCGGTCTGTTCCACCTGTATATGGAACAGACCAAACATAAAACTACTATCGTGTATTGGAAACCAAACTGAATTTTTCGACTGAAACTGAAAAATCGACAGAATTTATAATCTGTCAAAACCTATTTAACGCATTAATTGTCGTCCTTTCTCTATTACTTGTCGAAACGAAAATGTGTTGTTATTAACGTATATATGTCATCAAATTATTACAGTTCGCGAAAGATTGGAAGAATATTAAAAAAATTTGACTTCTTATCAAAGTTATCATTAATTTCAATTTACCGATACATACATTACCTATTTGCGTGTATGTTATTTTCGGGAAAACGAAACTGTTTATGGAATATTTTTCGCCACGAAAATAATCCACTTTAACTCTCACAGTTAACGTCAAGTAGGTACTGTACAATTGAGGCAAGTCAATAACAAAACCGAAGAGAGCGATTTATTTTCTCAAGTAATTACTTACATTCTCTCGTAAACAGCGAATTGGTATTTTATATAGAAAAATAAAATTTCTGCACCTACATCAAGCAATCCAATGAAGAAAAAATTTGTAAAACTAAAATTAATCTTTCAAATCACCGGAGCAAACGTTTAGGCTGGCAGCCACGCAATATGAAAGAAAATTTTTCGAACCTATCTCGGACATGAGTAAATTTTAATAAAGCGTCTTATATAATGATGTCACTGTCAAATAGCTTGAGGCAAACTATTGGTTAAGTATGTTACATGTTCTTTATTTCCTCGTACTTGCAAGCAGCAGCAGGTGGGACGTCTAGGTCAAAACGTTTGGAAATTCTTTTCCGTTATCGATTTCAGCCAAAAACCTTGTAATAAAACTTGATTTGCTTTATGTGGATTTAACGGATTTTAATGGGGATTGACTGACGTATTGAGTATACTTGAATCACTTGCATTATCGCATTCGAATGAAATAGTTGGGACCATTAAGCAGACATGAAAAATTTACTATCATCAATATTTAAAAGAAATAGAAACTGCCATTGATTGAGCACCACCCACGCTGTTTTTGAGCCGTTTATTAAAGTTCGGAAATGCTGGATTGCAAATGTTCAAATCAAATTAAGTGTAGGTATATTTTAATTAAGAGATTTGATTGTATGTAGTATCGAATTTGGAGAAGATAGGAATTATATATGATTGAAATGTTCCCAACTTGTCATTTATTGTAAATTGGCACTTAGTGCAGGTGTGCTGAGATTTGGTATGTGAATTCGTGAAAAAAGGTCATTCTGGCCTCTGTCTGGTATAATAGGTCTCACTTGATTCTAGACCACGAAATTGGCTTGAGGCTCCAAAAGCAGAACAGGCAGCAGACAAGCGAGTTCGACCCCCTTTGCCCCCCGATTGCCATCAACCCTCGTCGGTTGTTATGGTAACGGGAACGGGTGGGGTTCGGCCATCTTGAATCTGCGGCTGCTGGTGCACTCCAGCTGATTTAGTGAGGTTGCCATTAAATTTCCTCTCCTTGCACAAGGATGCAATTTAAAGGTTGCCACTTTTAAGTGGTTTTGGCCGTGGAATCCTCGACTTGAGAACAGTAGATTTTTCGAAATTAACTTATGTACATTTACGTCGTCTATCTAAGCAGTGAACGCTTACTCGTAATAAAATATTAAAGGTGAGCAGGTAGTTTCGTCAGGATATTTCAGGTCATCTTTTGGGAAGTTTATCGCTTCACCTCTACCATTTTTTATTTTATTAAGTATTTGCGAGTTATTAATACAATTGCGATGTCAGAATAGTTTAATGATTTTCACATGAATTCGTCATAAAATTTGCTTGTGATAGGCGAGCAGACCAATTTCAATTTTGTAACAACAAGCAAACGGCAGACGAAAGTTGTCTAATGATACCTAATGAGACCTAATTTATGGTTTTACTTTTTCCATCGTCTGATAGGGATAGAAAGAAAGCATGTAAATTTGAAGAAACGTTTTGTTTATGTATAGGTAATGGATTCTAGCCAATCTCTTTAATATAAGGATAAGAAAAATAATTGCAAAAATTTGCAGTCGCAGTTTTATTTATTTTTTTCATACATATCATAGTTCAGTGACTTTGCCAGAGTAGGTAGGTACTGCTTGGCTACCGCTCCTCTGTAGGGAAGATCGGGTGCAAATGAAACATTTTTTACTTGTGATGTTTTTCAAAAGCGACTTTTGAAAATTTTGAGTCAAATGCAATGCAATTAAAAAATATTTGGATATCCATATTTGTCTGTTTTACTGACAAATTCGCGATTTGTAGGGAATAAATCAAAAACATAGTAATAGATTTGCAAATGAAAAACTCTAGGAATGAAACTAAATAATACATTATTAAGTAATCGGTTTTTTGTCGCTATCACAAACAAAATCAATCACCCATGTTTTTTGGGAATAAAGAGTTTTCCTGGAGCAAATTCCTCAAAATTTCAATTGTGTTTCCGAAATCTTTCATTTAGTTCTTCGCTCTAGAATTTAAAGCTTTCCGATGCCGAATTTTGTCACATCTTATTGTGAACTGAGGAACAGCAGTAAAGGGTCTACGTGCGTTTATATATTAATTGTTCTGAGAAAATGAGCATAAAAGTTTCTTAAGGTTTTACAATTTTTATAAATATAGTAAAATGTCATGATTTGGTAATATCATAGCGAAAGCTAAAAAAAAAATAAAATACCTAAGTAAAACTTTAATATGGGCATGAAAACAAAGTCGTGATTACGGAATTACCTACAACTTTCTAAAAGTGATAAATAATTGAAATGATTTAAGTCTAATTTATAGATTTACATTTACGTCGTAACTGATGCAACTTTTACCTGGACGGATTAGTTAGATTCAAATATATTTTTTAATACCTTGATTTAATTATTTGACTTCACTATTACATATACCTAGTGTTGTTGCGACTTTTTACCTCTTAAAACAATTGAAAGCATAAAAAATTAAAAACGAATATGCAATCACAAAGTGGAAGTGAAAACCTCTTTCTTTCACATCAGTCCCCACAGATGTGACCAACACACTTGAATTCTATTGTAACCTCTGTGGAATCCCCTTTGAATTTTGCAACTGTTTCTCTTTTTTTCTGGCCCCGTTGTAGAAACGGTATGATTTCGTCGCACATGTGGAAAAGGTGAATATACTGAAGGGCAACCAGACGACAGTGTCTCTGGACCTGATATATTACTGATCCCAAAAATGTTGAAGGAGATGTAGATCTTCAGTGAAATTTGGCTGAATATAATTCATCGAAATCGAAGTACTTTGGGTACTTTTAAACTTGCATTTAAGGGACGAATTTCCATGTAATTCAAATAGAAGTTTAATTAAACAGACTGCCTAATAATGATCCAGAATGATTTTATTTTGTTTATTAAGCTTTTATTTAATCTTAGATATTTTTATACTGTCATCATGCATATTGTTTTCCGGTCAGCTACAGTATTCACTTCTAGCACAAGCTATCCAGATAATTGCATAAAATTGCAATTCAACTTTTGCCTCGAATTTACTCTGAAGCCAAACGACAAAAATAGATAAGACCATAAATATGATAAATTTAGCTAGCAAATGCTAACTGAATTTAAGCTAATAATTAATGTAATGATCAACTGATTTGCAAGTATACGAGTATTGCCGATATGTGGCAACAATACGATTGCCATGAATGCGTGTATCCAAAATATAAATTAACTGCATATTTAAATTAAAACTCAACGTAAACTTCACTTATATTGTAATGAAGCTGGATGGTTTGAATCTGCGCTAAATAATTATCGAAAATCAATATGTTTTGATAGAATTTCAATAAAATTTGTTTTTTGTTGACCAATTGAACTTGAATCATGAAACATAAATATAGTATTCAAATTCACAGAAAACGTTCGTTGGTCGATAATTTATTGCTTTAATTGTTTGATTGAAGTTATGATCTTCGTAAAATGGCAAATATTTTTTTAATTGTTAAAATTAGTTACACTTTCGAAAGATCCTAATTCAATTTTACGATATGTATTTAGCTTGATGTGTGTTTTTTTAGTGCTTAAAAACCTTGGGTAGCTAAAAGTTCGCATTTGTTTCCAATTCGAAATTAACCTGAGTACTGGCAATTTATTTGAATACATTTTTCCGAATACTTCAAGAAACATTATATTCACTTAAATTTGTCAGAGCAGTAGTACATTACCTTGCAGTGAAAAGTCTTCATTCAGTTAAAACAGTTATAGAAAGTAATCACATATAACTGAAGAAGATTCACCCACATCAACTAAGAGTGAACTGGACTGACGCTGAAAAATAACTGTCACTAACCCACGATACTCTATATTGCATAACTAGAACTTCCAAATCTAATTAATATCCCGTGACATTCTCTTGGAGGGTTTCTTACAGGTATACATAATAGCGTTTTGTGTTCCGAAACTTTCTCTTTTCCTAAATGCCCTATTTTACCTCCAAATTTGAATATCATAAAGAATACGCAGACCGACACACCTAAAGTATAAGAATTTCAGTCACCTATACCTGAGGATATAATCTATTGTTGTGGGAAGCGAGGAAGCTTGGTCAGATAGTTCACATTTCGGTCCTTTTGGTTTAACGTTATTTGTTGAAGTTTTCTGCTCGAATATTCATTCCTTGACTATAATTGCAACTTGGAAGTGCGCTGATTTTGTATGAAAGTTATCTTTGCTGGCCATTGCTTAATAGAATTTTTGAATAATATCTTTCAGTTTTATGTAAGCTAAGCTGAATATTGGCTAAATGTTAAAAAGGAGAAATGGGCAACTTTCTTACCTAATTGAAATGAATATTAAAATGAGCATGTAAAACTTTTCGATTGGAACTTAAAATCAGAACAACTGATGAAATCGAGAAATCTTCATCAAACCACTTTGTTACTATTTTGAAACTTGTCGTTAATTGTTGCGTTAGGTTGGGCATTATTTTTAAGACAAAGTCTATTGTGTCTACCTTATTTTTGAAAGTAGTCGCTTATCTTAGCCTATAAAGCTCGCTCTCTCAGCGGTTAAAAGATTTCGGATACGCTGGTGTTGGTGGAAGGGTCAAAAGCCTTTGCAAGTTGTCGGTACAACCCATGGAGTTGTGGTGTAGGCAACCCAACGCTCGCGAATCTTTCGCATTCACCATGGGTCTTTTTGGGCGAATAAAATTGCTAATTTATTAACTATTTACAGTTGTTCCTGTGTCCTAGTTTCCGCATTTCAGCTTTTCATTATTTATTTTGTAACCGATGAAAGTGAATGGTTAGTCTGCTAATATATGAACATCTTTGTACATTCCAAGTATTTAAAATTTAAGAGCATTTATTCAAATTATTACAGTTTGATTGAACATCGTTTGAGGGTTTCCTAGAAACAACCTTTCGTAAGTTTTTTCAACAACGATTTCATTTCATTCACGATTCCACTGACCAAGAAGACATAAGCAGAAT
>NW_026017110.1:21403000-21520866 GCF_020466585.1 Dendroctonus ponderosae
CTGTAGAGGGCCTTTTTGAATTTTTTATTTGAGTAGCTGGACTGCACGAGCTAAACAGGAAAAATTTAAAAATCCTGTACAAAGTCGTTGTGTGCTGATGCGATTGCTAATTTTACGTTAACTGCAACTTATATTGCGCAATTATCCGTACTGGCGTTTCCCCATAAAACGTTTGAATGGTTAAATACCAAGTTAAAATCTGCCCCTTGTTTATGACCGTTTTATCAGTCAATGTGGGTCACAATTTTCAAAATGCCTCCCAAAAATGCGCCTTCAAGTCAATTAATGTGATTCTTTCCGGCGCATTCACCAGGCCACAAAAAATGGCCCAACTCTTCGTTCAGTCCCAAGAAATAAAAATGTTTAAGTGCCAAGTCGTAAAACCGAAGGAATATCGACTCAAAGTTCGGAACAGGCCTATAAACTTTGACCTAATAATATTTTTGTTAAAGTTTTGGTTTTATGCCGGGATAAAAACCCACAATTTTTTTTCTTACTATTGAGTAATTATTTGATAATCAATTTTAGCTTGTTGACTAAAGTTGAAATCAACATACTTCATTTAAATTTTATAGTAGTTTTCGAATAACGCTTGTAACATCAATCGTGACTGAAAGATAGAGAGATCATGATTTGATGCCCTGAATAATCAATGATACCAAGATGTATGTTAAAACAGCTAATATTTAAATTGACTTGACGGGCCCTAGATATGCAACATAAGCATGTTTCGAAATGTTCAATACATTTTTAAAACCCCTTTTGTTTGTTTAGGAATTGACTCTCTTAGTAGATATCGCTTGATTTTGTAAAGTTAATATAAATAATTCTGCCCTAATTAAGTGGCTGATTTCCACTAATTGTCACAGATAAGCACTTCGGTTGATGTCGGCAATAATAAACATCCAGTTTCAGTTTATCAACTTTATTTTTCAAATGTCCAAGTTGTTGCTGTTTGAATGATCTGTACATAACAACATTGTCTTATACTTATGAGGTTACATCTACATCATATTCATAACATCACAATTGTTTATAAATGTACTAACAAATTGGTGGGCATGCACTATCAGTATATAAGCTTCAATTACAACTAGGGTGTTAAATCAGGAATCGTTATATTGAACACTTATCATGTAATGGCTAATTCTAGGAACAACAGTCTCCATTTGAAGTCCCTCGCCGAAATGTGGCCTCCTGTTACGTATACTGAAGGTATACCGGACAGAAAAACACTCAGGATACATTCAGTATACGTACAGGGGGTTGCATACAGTCAACAAGGGTGAAGATTCACCATCCCGTTCAGTGATCCCTAGAAAAGAAACAGAACTTAAAACGTAAACGCAACTAACATATAGAATTCAAAAAGCCGAGGGTGGTGTGGCAAAGTTCATATAAACAGTTTCGTCGAGGGTGCAATATATTGAGCAAGGTGGGTGAGTTGGTCTCAAGGGGGTCGTAATCTCTGCCACGCTGTTCAAGGGTTGGTAAAAATATCAGTTTCCATACGAAAGAAGTTGACTTTTGGGGTTGCAGTCTCTAAGCAACTTTTATTTACGGTGACTACTTTCAGAGTGGTAAACATGGATAAAATCAGTGGATACAATAAAAAATTGAAAACTTGTTAATTTGTTGAAAAAGTCTTTGAATCAGTCAAATCACAGTAATGTTTAAGGAATTGAATAACAACCGAAAAAACGCGTTCAATGAACAGTAATGACTAATAGACAAATAGTTTACATGGCATGCTCCAAATGTGTTTGTTTACTTACCGGTGTTGGCTGATCTCGAACTGGAATCGAGATGATGTGAAGAAGCTGGCAAGTTGAGGTCTGGAAAAGCAGTGAACTTAGCAGCGTCGCGACGTATCTATCCAGTTTCGCGACGCCGTCGCAGTGCACCGTCCCCCCTCACCGTGGGCTGGATTCCTCTTTTATCTGCCGTAACGAAGAGACTGTGACGTTCGGGGTGTGGTCCCTATACTGGATGATCTTTATTTACACGGCATGATTACTCTGCATGGCAAATACATAAATTTCCTGCTATTATCGTCTATGAACTTTAGACTGTGAAGCACGTTGTCTGGCCACATCACAATATCAAACGAAAATCGACTGACGCGCACGTTCTGGCGTTCATGAATGGTGAACAGATTACGCGTCATGGCATGCATAAGAGGAGGGCTGCATTTAGAAGATCGGTTATAAAAAGGCGGAGTTATCTTGCTGGTAAAGTGGCGTGTGTCGGACAAGGACGGGCCTGCTGGAACGGAGATCGCACTCGTGTCGATACCATTACCTATAAAAACAGGCAAAATTTATTAAACCATTTCCGAAGGGTAGATTGGGAAACTAATGCCATTAAGACAGACTACTATTTTGCAATTTCTAGCAAAGCTAGGCGATGTACTTTTTACAGCTTTTCTTAAAATGTTGTTAGGACGTTATAAAAAATGCTCATTTTCGGCTTTTTGATAAATTTACCAGGTTTACATCAAGTACAGTAGAACAGCGCAGGAGGTCGCCAGTAACTGTATATCATACCTGCTATTGTTGAGATTGAAATTTGTTACTTTTGGGTCACCAATCAGGTCTAGTTTCGGTATTCAGGTCATCAATTAATTATTTGACGAAGCTCAAACACATTTGTCAATTTTGAAATATCCTAATGTAACTAGTTTTAATTGTGGAAACCAATATCGACCCTTTTCTGTAAATTGGTAAATAATATATTGCATTAGGGCAGAAAGACCGATAGGTCGATAGCCTTTTTTTAGAAATAAAGATGTTTACTACTACTATATTGCATTGTACAAAAGAGTTTCTATTATGATGGTCATTTTCCACAGGGCTTTTTCAGATTTTCCTCTGATTGAATACAATTTACGTAAAAAATCCATTACAACGTATTGGTAGTATTAGGATTACCAACATTACTGGTTTTTATTAGCGGATTCCACCACATTTACCTTGAAACCCAACACGACGCTTTTGAATAAAACGATCACGTTTTCAGTTCAACGTTCCTTTAGGTGTAGTGTTTTTTACGAAGTAAGTCGTACGAAATATTGGTATCAAGTGTTACCAGAAAGCATTGAGTTCATTCATAAAATATGGTTAATGTAGGTGATACGTGGTGAAATGATTCATTACTTTATTAAGCAGTGGGAGAGTCAGCACCTATGTCCCATCTGATATTTTTATTTCGGTCAATTTTTTTTATTAGAAACCTGAAGGTCTTTACTGCAGAAGAATAGCCGGATTGTTAATGTCGTGCATAAATCAATGGATGCCTATTAAAAATAGAACTAGTTTCATATCGTAAAATGTAATTTTACTTAAAATTCTTCTCTGTTGGTATTTTATTTATTTTTATTTAGCCCAGGCTGCCCCTGTGGTTTTTGCCATGTATGATAGATTTTTTAACAAATGTAATTCCATTTTTTATTAGGGTAACTGGTCTTAGGCCATGTCAATTTCTCTAACGAGAAATATTAGAATTCAATTGATTTGAATTCTCGTTGAATAATATTTTACATTAAATTTCCTTGAACGTATTTCTATACTGCGACGTTTACTCATCTACACTTTTTCTAATTCTCTAATTGTTTCTAACCACGTTTCTCACACATGATTTTCGAGCACTTACAGATTTCCTGAAGAAAGTGCTTCAACGCCTTGCCTTCTAATGCTCATGAACAAATTTATAATAAAAGTTAGGAGCCTGCTGTAAACTGCTGCATTAGTTAATAACGTATTTCAATATCTAAAATTACCAAGAGAACTACTACAGATTACATAGCTAAATTTGAATAGTTTAGAGTCTGAAAATTAACTGTTAGAAAATTAATAAAGAAATCTGTTTAGGCAGTGAGGTACGAAATGAAGCAGGCTTAAAATGTGTGGATATGCCTTTAGGATAGAATTGCATAATTTTAGAATTGCTTTCGATTGTACATTAACTTTTAAATAATGTTTTCAGTTTGACTATGTTGGCGGGAATACAATTACAGGTCTCAACAATTTGTGCGGTTTTTTTTTTGAGATTTATGTCGAAACTATTTATAGATTTTTTTTGTAATTGAATATTTAAAGCTTAAATCATGTATGCAAACAATAAATATTGATGTGAATCAACGACAGGAAATAGGTATGTTCCTGAGAACCAAGCGTCCGTCGGTAAACGGGAATAAAGCTTGGAAAATTTTAACTTAACTGTGGCTCAAACAAACTGTACCTATACCAGAGTAAAAGTTAAATTACGAACTAGAAAATTGGTAAGTATTTTATAGGTAGCTATATTCGTGAATTTTACTTTCCGGTTCAAAAGGTTTGGTCATAGTTGCCCTTCAAACCAAGAATACAACGTTTTGTAGTGATTTTAAGTAATTTTAGAATGAATTGTCTTTCTCTACCAATAATGAATGATATTTGCTTAGTGGTACCTACTGCCTATTTTAACTTATTGAGCGATAAAATGTTTAGTTTATTAAAATATCGGATAGCAGCGATTTGTGAAATGAAATGTGAGATTTTCCACTGAAGCATTAGTCATTATAGAAGAATTCCGCAAACTCCCAAATTGACATATGGTTTGTCTTCTCTGAAAGCTTGAAAACTGCGAAGTTTTTGAACGCTGACTCCCTAGGAATAGCTTATATGTGATTGGCTTTTAATTGTATATTTAATCAATGACTTTTGAGGTACAATCTTGAGCCGGAACATCAAAGGACAGGATAATAAAATAATATGGTAATTCATACAAAATTCGGTTAAATTTGCGTTTTAGTCGTCCACATTTCATTCAACATTCTAGGAAATTCTAAAAATAAATGGACGCCTTCCACAAATTTTACATACTTACTTTAATTCTTCTCTTTAGTCCACGGCCATTCAATCATCAATTTAAATTTGGGTGCAGAACAGTTTCGGTTCCTGGAAGCTCTGAAGCGGTTTCTTTTCTATCGGCAGGTCTTTTGAATGAGCGCCATATTGAGTATTGTCAGTTGTCACGCACAAAATAAACTACTGTTGAGTGGGCAAGTGATGCAATGTCAGAAAATCGCATTAATATCAGCTGGGAACGTTTGTTCCGTCCTTGTTCTTACAGTTTCTGCAACAGAGAAGGAAAAACAGCGTATAAATCGGCAATGACGTATGCGTATCCGCATTGTAGGCAGTTTATGGAAAACGACTGTGCGTATTGTTCCAATTTAAATAACAGGGGCGTAACATGCAGTTGATAATTCAGAATCATTTGTCCTGCAAGCAAATTGCAAAAGTGTCATTACGATGAGAGACAATATTCACATTGGACAAAAATTTGTAAACTGTCAAAAAATAATGGAAGTTGAGTTTGATGTACACTGTTAAAATTGAGGTGAAAATTCAGTTACTTTCCAGTATATTTTGTAACTGAAAATTCAGTTTCTGGTTGTTTAAATTAAATTTTCCTTGAGAATCACAGTCTCCGACTCCTTTCCGCATAATCTGCCGTCAAAGTTCCCAGTGATTTTGCATATCTTTGCTAAGTGTGTCCATTAAGCTTCGTTTTCGGGTTCTGGCCTCTTTTCATATTTAACAGGCACTCCGTACGTTTTGTGTCGGGAGGATTTATTAAAGTTTTCTAGGTTGTGACAACCAATGTTGCGTTTGTTGTTTTCTGGTCCAACATTTTAAGCTGTCCTTCATTGTGCTTTTAATCACTCCCAAAACAGGCTCTGGACCCAAGAACTTCTTCTTCTCCGCTCCCTGTTTAGCTGACAGATCTGCCTTTTCGTTTCCATCAATTCTTTTATGTCCTGGTAACCTAGAATATGGTTACTCTGTTCGTTCTTGTTCGTTCTTTATGAGTATCGGTACACTGTAGTACCAGTTTGGACTCCATTGAACGGGCTTCTAGTTTATTTTGTGAAGCTTGACTGTTTGTAGGTGTCAGAAATATTTGTCCTTAAAGACTACTTCTGATACTTTCTCTTGCGCGTTCCTAATAAATAGGTCATCGTGGTAGCGTTTAGTCCTTAAGCACATATTTCTGGTCCCGATCCTATGCCGGATTATTATCTACATGAATTACGATACGATTTTAAGCAACGTCAGGATATTTCCCAGCACTTTAAAAACTATAAAAACACTGACTAGAGTAGTCCATAGAATCCCCATATCTCAGATCTCAGATCAGCATAATCTAGACTAGAAATATAACTTAATAAAAAATGTGAAATGCATGCAGATATGCTTATACGTTTTGATACTTGATTTTCTATTGCTATGCAAATATCTAAAGGTAAAATTTAACCAGTTCCGTTCTAACCACACGTTTTAATTGAGTGTTTTAAGTTCAAGAATAACGACGTGGAAACTTGCAAATATAGTCAAGTAGTTAAAAAAACATGCGTCAATAACACACATTCGAGTTGACCACAGAAACTTGCGACGAACAAAAATTATAAGAAAAGTTCGCAATTATGTTGTCTTATTATTAGTCAAAATCAGGTACGTACTTTGAAGTTAAGCTGACCGCAATTTACTAATTTCCCTAAGTGTTTCTTATCGGATTTTGATTAGCAGTTGGTTGGTACTTCGCAGAAATATTTTATGGTACCTACATTAATTTWAAAAATGTCCATGTATTACTGAACTTAAATTAGAATTTTGTTTTCTACCATTGCTAATTTTACAACCGTTTAGCTTGTCCCTTATGCATATTGATCGATTGCCTTTCTTAAGATTGCGAACTGTGAAGTTGCTCATGTGAAAAGTGCTGAATACCTGGTCACTTCTGTAAATTGCAGCTTTGCCAAATAACCTTTTTAATTAAATAAAATTTAATGAAGTCGAAATTTAAGACAAGAATGTTAACGTTATTTGTGTTTTGTTGGGAAGAGCTAACAAATTTATACCATGACTGGACGTCCAGTTTCAGGTTGTAAATTTTCATTCGGTACAGTAGAACTATCTGTTTATTTTTACGTAAATAAAGAAATTCTTAAATTAATATTTACCAATTGAAACTGAAAAYKGATAAGGAAGTGAAGTTGATGCAATTTTGCTTTGGCATAAACACATCTTTGTGGCTTGTGAAAAGTGCATATACGATGTTGTTTGAGTTCACTCAGACTCATCGTTAGATTTTGTTTGATCTTTGGGAAACATCCAACAAAACGATGCAAACCGTTTTGGAGAAAAATTAAAATTCTTAATTCAACATAAAACATGCTTTCTCTAGGCTCGATTATATTGAGGCATATTCATTCTACCACAAAAATGTTCTACGATAATGTTCGATAAATCATTAAATGACAATATATTATGGAAATCCCTCTCTAGCGCTGGTAAGGTAGTATCTTTAATTATGATAAACTATCAATAATAATACATGTTTAATGATCCAAACCGATATGCAATATTAAATTTAAATTAGGACATAGATAAATCTTTACCAACAGCTACACAACTGTGCACCATCAGGAATCCTCACCCAATGGAGCAATAAGGGTAGAAAAATACTGCATTTTCCATAAAATGTATAAAGAACGTTTGTTTCATCGACTGATCGTTGCAAGAGTCTTAATGATATAAACGGAGACGCCACTGGATAAAAAATCGGTGACGTATTGTATGCTCTTTATGGCTGCCAGGGCCATATGTAATGTTCTCAAATAATGGGGCTGTCGGCCGGCAAAGGTGGGTGCCTCTTTCCATTTCTAAATGCCGAGTAAACTGCAGAATTTATAGTTTGTGCCATCTTGCACCGCACAATACTCCTGCTGGTTGTTCGAGTCCTGTTTTGCTTTTATGCTAATTTTCTCTTCGATTCTTTTTTCAGCTCGTTAATGGCGTGGGACGATATAGAATTTCTGGTTTGGGTATTGGTAACTAGACATGCCATTGCGGAATTATTTGCCAAGTACGAAAATTTAGTAGACGTACTGAAGTGTTTTATTTATAGGTTCCTTAATATTAAAAGAAAGTTATTTGAAAATACGCGATTATGTTTTGCATCGGTTGTAAAATATTTTCAGCGATTACTCTAGCGCACAATTGAAAACTGAATTGGCAAACTCTTCAACCAGAAGAAGTTATTATTGGTATAATCTAAGGAATATAAAAGTTTTCCTATTAGCTTTATAGCAGTTACTCTTAATGCGTCTGGCCAAAAAATCAACTAACTTTTCGGTAACAGATTTTCTTCAAAGGTGCGACACTTTCCAATCCAAACTCGCTCGGAAGCTGTGTTCATTTTAATCTATAAAACGATACATTTCCTACGAAGAATTCGTGATGTTGCAACATCAATGTCTTAGTTTTAGTGTCATACTTCCAAGGTTAAACATCTCGTTGGCCTTTCTCCAAACTACCTTGTGTATCACACAGACAGTTGAAAAAATCTTAAATAATGCGTTTTCGTTTTTTTTTGAATTTTTTAACCATGTTTCTTTCATTTTGCATTTCAAACGGTAAAGCTGTATTTGAGCTTTATTTATTTAATAAGCTTTTGGTTATAGTTAATTTTTAGCGAATCAACTGTTCTATATTTATTCGCAACCACAAAAAAATTGAAGCAATTTTGTTCTGTCAAATGAAATAATAAATGAGAAATGTGAATAGTCATGCGTTTGAACATTAAATTAAATCAAAATTACTTGTCTAGACATGTTTCTGCATGGAAGACTAAACAAACGGACATAATCCCGCCGAAAAATCCCAGTTTATAAATTTCGAATACTCAGTGACATAGATGCGAAATTATTTTACCATAACGTTTGAAAAAGCAAAACAGCAGATATACAACTGCATAATTTATAGTCCATTTTCCTCTTTCCCGAGCATTTTCCGACCCGCCTCGAATAAGCTACTGAACCGTTTTACATATTTTTACCATTTTTAATATGGGCTTGCATAATTTTGTTTGCGAACACTATTAGACTGCGCTAGTTCTGTATGCATACTGTCAAGCACTTCTGTTTTTAGAATGTCACCAGCACCACAATAAAACCTTTTCATTTTCACAACAGTCACCGTTACCATACATTTACTACCTACTATTTGAAAAGTATATAGAAGAAGGATTTTAATTTGTGAACATTGTGACTAATCATTCACTATATATAATCATGTGTCACCTAATAATTTACTAAAATATTAACCACAAATCAATCAAAAATTTAGATTTCTAATGTTTTCCTATAATATATGTAAACATGTTTTGAAAACGAGGAGTTTTCAAAGCTTTTGCATATTGAATACCTATAAGTACTGACAAAATAGAGTGCATTTATACACTGGCTTTTACCGTTTAATTTTGCTGCTTTCTTGCGGAACCCTTTAAATTTGACGGTTAATTTGCAATACAAGTTTGGAAGAAAGCACTGCTGTAGAGATTTGTAATTTATTTTGAGTTGGTTTGTTTCATCCTTTTTATTTTTACCTATACATGATATGATGCAATTTTAATGGCTTGGAAAGTACGTTTGCCTCAGTATCGTAAAATTTCGCTGACGATATCCTGTTGTGATATTTGCTCATTTTAACGTACCATTTAATGTGCATAACGAAGACGTATAACACGCTTCCGCGTCAGATATTTGGTACTATTAAAGCACTCCAAAGCCAATAAAATAAACACTTTGGCCGCTAATAAATATCCAGATTTTATCGAGCCAAGTTGTGAAGCCACCAACGAAAAGCTGATTCCAGAATCATTACAATATCAATAAACGAGAATGATGGCTGTAAAAATTCATCGACAATTTACGTTTTCTCTTTTCTCCAATTCTAAACTTTGTTAAAAATTAAACAAGATGCGGCGTTATTAAATAAACCTCCGCTAAATTATAGTTATTAAAAGGACGACGTTAATCAGACCATAAATCACTTGCAACATATTTATAACGGCCATATGTTAGAGGTTGAATAACGTCGACCGATGTTTTTAGAGGAACGCGCAAATAAACACGCGTTGTATATGCTGATAATGTCTCGACTTATGGCTTTTATAAATTTACACCCATACACTCCAATAAAATTAACCCTGTCTAGCCGCCTTGTTTTCTTTACTAATAATTGAAATTTTACATATTTGAAAATGAAAATCGAGCATCTTCACAAAGTGAATCTCTATTAATATTCACCAATGCTGAAACCAAACAATCAGCAAATGCACTCTCGAGTAATCGTACTTAACATTCATATGTTGACGTATTCAATTAACTGCATATGACCACTATATTTACTTTGATACTCATTATTATTACACCAGATTAATATTTATTAACCATTTTGTAAAATAAACAACCACTTTGTTCGATATAAATAGCTTCGTAAGCACCAATTTGCATTCGTTGAGAAAATAAAAGACACAAAGCAAAAGCTGTCTCTATGGAAGGAATTGCCATTCAAATGCGGTTTAATATAGCCATTATTTTTTTTAATTTAGTGCGCCGACAAACGCTATATCGCAATCGCATAATTTAGGATAAAGTTATTGGAATGCTTTTATGTCCCTAGACATACGTTACAAGATGTAATTCAGGTACGACAACCAATTAATGAACACCATCTTGGGACGATGAGGGCCAAAAAATGCTCAGGTAGTCCAAGGAGTTTTACTGTGTATTTATTATATTAAAAACAAACCTCTAAAGTTTGGTCTTTATGGCTGAATTATTTGCCAGAAAAATTTGTTTTGCTGGTATACAATTTACCTCATTGAATAACCAAAACTGAAATATTTTGAAATAAGTATAATGTAGTGTTATTTCATTGGAAGGAAACGTGTGTGTTCCAAAATTAAACTTAAATCCAAATAATTCCAACAAATAATCATTTCTTCGATCAAATTTTTTCTTTTTCAAACTTTCTTTTTCGGTACCTACTACTTCATAGATTGAAATATTTCAAATTATTTGCTGTTGAAAAGTTTTCACAACTAAAATCTTTGTTTAATGTTTTGACCATAAAAGTAGCAGAAAGGGAAAAGAGAGTGTAAGACGCTACGCAGATTGTACAAAAATTGTCTTTTCGTTTCATATCTAGCTACATTGATGATTTCTGCAAGGACGCCTGGAAAATGTGATTAAAGTATTTGAACGACTTCTATTGGCCAGTTTTGTAATTAGAATGTCTTGAATTGGTTGCTCGAGCTTCGAGAATATTTAATATCGGGTGCTAATTTGCTTGGAATTATTAGACAAATTATTCACTTTTTTGCTGCTGGAACTTCGGGAACTCACACTTCATAGTTACGAGACACAAAATCATACCGAGTAAACCAAATTGGAGAAATCATGAATATCGATGAAATGAAAAGAAGAAAAAAAATTAAATTGTGGACTGAAATGAATAGAATTAATAGAAATCTCTAAATCTCAAATCTAATAAACGACATTATAAAAATGACCAAGTAAACAAACATTCCAGCTTAAATACTTAAATCGAGGCGTAGAATTTTCTTCGATTTGATCTTCAAATCAATTTGCTTCAGTCCATTGAGATGCTCGAAAATCAAAACAGGGGATTCTTATTTGGAATGGATAATTGATTTATCTGTAAAATGCAGTTACGAACATTATTCCGCATTCAAGTTGCATGCTTGATTCACATTTTGAAGGTTTCAAACTGAATTGAGATAATTTATTAAATTGATTGATCTACAAGTAACTCAACAACAAATTTACTTTGCCAAATCGATTATTTCGGGCAATGATGTTCTGGTCACACCGCAATGTAAATGGCCTTTCAATTAATTCCCCGCCACTACTCGAAGTGCATTCACTTGGTTCGTTCTCCTTGCTAATAGGCTCAATGGTTTATTTATAATTATTAGACTTCAAGACCTATTAATTAAAACGGCAATAAATTCATCGGCGGAAGGCATTCAGACCCTATTGAAGCCCAAGTAGGTGCATGCACTCTATGGAAATGCTTATTTGTTGCTCAAAGGCATGAGATTCTGTTCTTTTAAAATATCGTGTGCTTATGCAATTCAGAAGTGCTTTGATGAGCGATTCAATGATTTTACGGGTTTTTACATATTTCTGCAAATAGCGAGCGCACCTGCGAATCAGACGTGAGAGATATATGAAATAAACACCCATCATGTTGGACGATATTTATCTGATTTTCTGTATTGAATGATTTTTCTTCTTTAAATCCGCAGAAAACTTTCGAAAAGTTTCCGCAAAGCATAAATTCACGTTTATTCCTCACTTCCTTACGATAACCTGGCCATTACCGCTGCAGCGCTAAGAAATTCTAAATTGTAATACCGGGAACCTAAGTAATCTTAGCTCCATTCCTGCTTTTCGCTTTATCTGCGAGGAAAATATAATTCCGAGGAAAATTTCTATTCGAGAATAGAACTGGACTATGGGGAAATAAACCGCCGTATCTCGCATGCAGAATGTTAAAAGATGCAAAAGAACGAAGCGGAAATCTGCATGAGTCGGGTTGCATGAATTTATGCCGGGATAATCCGATCTATTTTGAATTTTGCAACAAAAGCGAGACGATTCTAATTTTCCTTGAACATGACCGGAATTTTAAGCAAAATATGGTTGTGTCCTCTTTGTCGGCGTTCTGTTTGCGAACATATTTTTACGTTCAATCGGAAGAATCATGTTGCTCAACAGGGGAATTTTTACATTTCTAATGCTTCATTGCCTAAGCCAGTGTGCTTGGTAAGCTTGGTTCGATCTATTATACAGCGAGCACCACATTAGAGTTCAAATCGAACAGACAATATATCATCGAAATTTTCAATTAAGGAATGGCCGTCTCGTATTGTGCGGTTGCTGCCTATCTCCCTTTATATTCAATTTTTCCCATTTTTAGCAGCCGGTGTTTAGTTTGCATATCGGATGAGAGTTCCGAGCGTCAGCCATTTTATTACGGGTTTGGATGACTTCTTATCTTCGGGAAATTCGCCAAGTTTCGTCATTCCCTCGAGTTTTCATTTCGATATTAAAAGCTTAATTGAGTTCACTCAGCCTCAGAAGATTTCTTCATTGGAATACGGTTAACTTAATAAGAGTGTGTAGGTTATAGCTCGCTGAATGTCATTTAGTTTTGAAGAATTCTCGTTAATGAGCTACGTAAAGGCGGCTTGCAGCTAAGATTGTTATTTATTTATCCCAATTATTTGATGAAGTGATGATGAAAAACTGAACACTTTTTGTAGTATAATACGGTAAAGCGGCTCTGATTTTTTGAATTGAAAATCGTTGCTGCTATCCTTAATTAGCACGTGCATATGTATTTTAGAAGCAATTTGTATAGTAACTGGTTTCCGCCAACATGCAATTTCCTATGATATGCAGATGGTATCGAGAACACGATCAATTCTCTCATACAGTTTTGCAGCAACCAAACCTGCTCCTGCATCAGAATGGGCTATTTTAGAGCTGTTATCGTAGCCTGTCATGAAATGCTGCTGTGCATTCGTTTGTTTAAATAGCAGGAAATAGAATAAAACTACGACGATAATCGGTCTGAATTGCAAATTGGAGATCAGGAATAATTTATTTTGCAGATTCTATGTTTTGCATTAGTGCATGATAATTATTAGACTTAAGCACCTCCAAAGTTTTCCGTTTACTACGAGACGAACGTACTTCACCGAGGTAATAACTAGCCAGTAATTTATTTTAGTATCATCATCATTTATTTAATGAGAACGTTACTTCTGATGCAAAACATGTTTTTCTTCGGATCTCCGAAATAATGCCTAGGAATGTGCCTTATATGTTATTAATTAGTTCCATAACAATTTGTTATATTTTGATCAAATACTTCAAGGTTTTCAGTTTATCCAAACAGTTTCGCAATTTTCCAATTAAAATTACTGCCGGGAACCTTTCCAATTTGGCAAATAATCCACTTAGGCCTACGTGGCCTTAACAGCACCCTTAGCAAGCAAAGTAGCCGGAAAAACGAAGGTGTAAGGAAATTTAACACACCCTTGCAATAATACATTCTTCTTGGGATTTCCATTTCGCTCCATTCATTTACATAAGCCTTCATTACGATTCCCCGGAGAGAATGGCGCGAACAGAGTTGAACTGAAAATTATAGATTTCCGTCCTATTAGAGAATATGTATTACAAAGGCTATACATAAGACAAATACATAACTTTAATAATTATATTCTTATTGTAAATAACTGAACGAATCGCGTTGATCTTGTTAAATTTAAATTATAACAGACGACTACAAACCATTTGAGTAGGTAACGGTCGTAAATATTTAGCAGAAAGTTTTGAAATGTTTAATCAAAGAAGCTGAAAAATGCAGCAGGCATGCAACTATGCAAAAGTCCTTTATCGAGTGGCTCACTCTGTTTAGTATAAATATGAAGGCTTGACAACGTTGACCTATAATCTAACTTTTGTACATTATTTAATTAAAAACTAGCAAACTGTTCATCTTCCAATAAGAGCAAATTGTTATGTAATATGTCTATACTTACGTGCTGCACCTTATAGGAATTTTGAAACAAAGGCCATATAAAGCGATCTCTCCTATTGAGATCCGATCTGTGCCAACTATTGCCGACAGCCCATAAAGCTCCTATTTCCAGACTTTCAGAGGTTGTGGAATATTGGAGGGAAAGCTGTAAAATAAAATTTTGTTGTTAAAGGAAATATTTGGAATGTTTTTCTTATTTCGTCTTGAAATTGCTTTTTAAATTTGAAACAAGAAAAATAAACTTAACGTTAGTTGAACTGAATCTAACGGCACTTCAACTAAGCAAACTTCCAACTAGAAGTTAAAATATGAACTGAATATATCGACTTATTTCATAAATGTATAAACATTTTTCAAAAAAATCAGTAAACTAGATTAAGAAACAAGACATTGCCAACACATTCGATTATTAAATTAATGATTTAACACAATTGATACTAAATACAATATTTTAATTGTTGCGAGTCAATAAAGCAAGGAAAAGGGCACTGAAAAGGGGGTTTTAGTTGGAATTTGTCAATATTTGCCAGAAATTCTGAAGGCGTTTCGTTCATATTAGCGTGAAGTAAAGTATTGTTGCTTCAGAACCTCATTTGAACCGTTGAATTTTTAACGCATCAGCTTCACAGGCAGCAAAAGACGAAAATACTTGAATTTGAGGCATGAATGTGACACAGTAGTTGAAATTATATAATATAGGGAATATAAAGAAATTTGAAATTACAAAAAATGCAATAAATATTAACAATTCAATTCAATTTCAATATCAACCATTTCAGCGAGTGTACGTCGATATACCAATTTTTAACTAAATTAATAGTTCTGTTTTGTATGTTAAGTGTCCTTCAGGTGGCAAAAAAAAGAGACTGACCTAATATAATCTGCACACCCAGAAACTGAAACCACATGAATTGAAACTTTAATGATAAACTTAAGAAACGAATTTGCTTATTTTTGAAAAATTGTGAAGTGAAACAAAAATTCCTGGTATGGCCGCAGTTTTTATTATTGGTTGATAAATTTTGTCTTGATTTCTTCCATGTTTCCACGAGAAGTTTTTTTCACATCTTCACTTATTACTTAAGTGAAGGTTCTTGCTTCGGTGCTTTCAAACAAGGCTTCATTCAGAAAATTTACGCTTCATGTTAAAAAACTACTAACCTTTTTGAGGGAGATCTTGTATGCATATTTTATGGAAGATATTTTTGATTGAAATAGTATATCTACATATTCTAGATTCAGCTGCACAAACTGAAAAGTTTGTCTTCTAGAAAACACTGGAAAGAACTTTTCAGTCTTTTGAGAAGAGTTTTATTTTCGTCTTTTTTCACATAAGAATTTCCCATAATTATAAGTTACACTGATTCATAACTAAATATATTCGGAATAAACAGGAAAATTTTTCACAATAATTGTGAGGAATTAGCCTTTGCGTATTAAGCGAGAATTTTTCTTTTCCACAATGTCGCAGGTGCAATATATCTACATTAATGAGCTTAATTTGTACTTTTCATACCTGAGTGATCCGTTAATTTATTTCATGCTATATGTCAACTTATTTTTTAATTGAGCGGCATGCGAGTTTATGTGCTGAATCGTGTGACTTTCCTTAGATCCCTAATTTTTTCGGTGCGCATTAACAAGTATTGCAATTGTTAAGTTAGCATATTTATGTTTATGTTCATAAACTTTTTTCTAATCTCACGATATTGATGATTTGATCCGGCCCTGCAAAAAGTCTGGATGATTCGAAAAATAGGAAAATTCTCAGGCTTCTCGCGGCGGCCATTCCCTGTTATCAGGGTAATTTCCAGGGGGATACCGCTCCATAGTTGTTGGGGAAATTGTTCCGCCAACAAGGCAGACGCACATTAAAAAAGCACGCTCCGGTTCCGATGAGTTTTTCGAAAGGGCTGCTTCTCTTAGCATATTAACTAGTCTGCTTTGTGTTCCGGAATCGGCCAGTATGAAATATTTATGACACGACAAAAGTAGATTGACTCGGATAGCACATACTGCCACATCTGTGAAAGAGCACGCCTTTTAATTAGCCAGATAACCTTGCGTTATGCACGAGTTTACAAACTGGCGTTGCAGTTTACTCTAAGAGTTATAAGAAGATAAACGTCGTTAAAGCCACAAATCCTGGATTTACTGGTACAATTAGAAAAAGGATATTCCAGCAGAGGGCAGTTCTGATTACCGCATATAAAACATGAAACTTTTTTGGCATGTACTTTTTACACCTTCAAAGACTGGCTTCTTATAATCGGGTGGACCTATCTTAATCAAAATACCTTTCTGAGTTAGAATGTTTCGAGCCAAATCTTAGATTCATCTTGCATTTACTCTATGTTCAAAAACCGCAGGTGTGAGTGCTCATAAACTATGCGTAATTGGCCTCGGCATATTACGGGGAATAAAAAAATATATTTATGCTAAGCTTGATAACAATACAATTATGTATTCTTATCAATTAAATTCCGATACAGTATATTTTCTGATAGACCTATCATGGGCCCACTATCAGTCTTATAAAAATTTTATTGTCGAATTTAATCGCATATCACGACCTTTTGTTTCTAGGCTGAAAAATAACCAGGTGAATTGTTTCGTTATTTACGACTTAATAATTTAATTTTCTTGGAAATTAATAACAAATAGCAAAATTTAATTGGAAAACAAAATTTATTATTTACTTGAAATATTTATAATTATACATGCTGGGCTAGAATTTATTTGATTTATGTTAAATTTAATAACTTAAATTTTTACTTAAACGGTGCTATGGAACTATTTGTTATTAAATTTGGAAGAAGGATGGAAAGCAACATCTGTAAATAAATTAAATAGCGAGGTAAAACATTCTGAAAAAAAGTTTGTGCTTCCTATGGGAAAACACTTTTTTTTGTTATAGCTAAAGGCGTTTGAAAAGAAATCCTGTCTTAACTCAGATGTTGTCCAGAAGGTTTTACAAGAGCAACAAATGCTGCAAATGAGTTAGTCAATGCCTGATATAAATGATTAATTGTGATTAAATTGCCTTTTTAATGGTTTGATAGAGTACTTTTCGATATTTATATTGGCTTGGGTCACAGTCATTAAATGGTAATGAATGGTAATTTAATGTAAAAATTGAATGCTTACAGTGAGTTATAAGAATCTCACATCTGCATAAATTCATCATTTTCACGTTAGTAGATTATTTATTACCTGAGTGAGTGTCTTAATTTATTTCTATTTTATACAAATACGTCGTAAAATCCTATTGAAACCAATTTCAAAGCATAACAAGTTTTGTACCTTACGTGTTTTTCAATGCTTGTTTTTAATAAATTCTAAACAGAGTTGCAAAAGTATGTTTCTATAAAACACAAGAAGGCACCGCACATATACAAGTAGTATTAAAACGATAAATAATGCTTAGCTCCTTACAAGAGACGGTTACATTGTAGCCATTACAAACGAGAACAGCTGCCCTTGACGAATAAGAAATATTACATGAATATATTAAGCAATTTCGACGGCGATTCGACTGTGCGTTTTCCCAGAACTGTGCAGACCACGTTCCTCACCCAGCTTCCATTTTGAACATCTGACGCAGTGAGCTTATAAGTAAGGGACAAGAATGTTTCTAATAATTTTTCAAGAAAATTTTGCATGACTCACTATTTAAAATTTATCGTTTCTCAATAGTATTTGGCTAAATTATTAATGTTTCGGGCATGAATTGCATATAAATTTGTAATCATTCATGTACCCATGCCGGAATTGGATATTCCATAACCGCTAAGGTCTGAAGTAATGCGGTTAAAGGGCCATTCATATAAACTCCTCCATCCGACCGACATCAAATTTCGGTATACCCAGCGCCCTTTTCTCATCCGCCAATCCCATAATTTCTCATTTCGCATAACTCCGACCATATCCCGCTTTACAATAAACACAAATTTTTATTGCATTGGGAATTATGAGTCAGACACCATAGTGCTCTGTTATATTACACGGTCATTTTGTGGGATTATACCTCTGCTTCCAATAATCCCTATTTAGCCGACGACATGCCTTAATGCCTTACACTGGCGGTTGCGACTTTTATTATTATTAACCCACATGCTTTTAGATGATCGAAAATCAGCAATATACAAGAAAGAATTATCTGAATTAGCATCCAAATTTCACACTTTTCAATTAAACATTAAAAGTTAAATCGACTCAATACATTGCAACATATTTAGATAACACATTGCGCTTTCGAGTTTTTTTTTTTTTTTATTGTTCGAGAACACTAATTCGTCCAGTCCTTATGTTTTGTTAAACAATTGAATCAGCGTATCAATGTGTCTATATTTTCGGCACGATTGAACCATTTTTTACAAGATGATGGTTTTCTTTAAAGGCATAAGCTTAGTTTAGTATTTTCGGATAACTCCCTGTATCTTTTTTCTGTTCGTTGTCATTCCTTTATTTTCTTATTATGCATTGAAATTATAGTCATTTCTGTCCAGAAGTTTGATTAAGACCAAGAAGAAGTTTAATTAAAAATGTTATCAAGAAGAAAAAGATAATTCGAAAATGTGCATTTTACACAAGAACATGCGCCCTCGCTGTTTAGCTCCTAGGGTTACAAAGAATTTGTGAGAAAACATGATTTTTTAAATTATTCCATTAATTAATTTAAAAAAAGTAGAGTTTATATAAGGTTCGAGCAATGACAAAACTAAAATTGTCAAACATTAGTAATGAACGTAACATTTTGTTTCGATCTAAACAAAATGCGGTTGAGTTGAAAAAACGTTGACCAATTTAACCAAGTCACGGTTAGTGTTTTACGTTTGCAGATTACAGTTGCATTGTGAAAGGTTTTCAAACTGTGCATCTAGATCGAGGGACGTTTTGAATGATTGAGCGGGTTTAAGAATTAAAAGGAAAAATCGAAGGCGAATTTCCCAAGTTGCAGCCACCGTTTGAATGAAGCAATGAACATTCGCCAGAAATAAAGTGCGCCTCGGGAGCCCTGGCAGAGCTACATCGCCTTGCAGTCACCTTGTTTAATCCCAAACCAATCTTTTATCTCGCACACGCTTTCACACTTAGGACCGGATAAGAAAATATTTTCTTCTCTTTGCAGCAGGTTTATTTTTCTTTCGAATTAGGCGAAACTGCGAGGGCAGAAATTCTGGATGGTTGTTAAATACGAAGCCAGGTAAATGAACAAACGAGACGTACAATACAGGTGGGAAAAGTAAGATTGCTTTTCTTTCCGAGTGAGACGAAAGCTTCAAAAATTTGGAAAAGTTTAATTAGTCTACATTGACTTTGTGTGGGCCAAAATTATTAAGTATTATGTCTTTTTTATTTGTGCAGAAAGTGGTTGTTTTGAGTTATTGACACAATTGTTCGCACTGTTCGCTGCACTGAAAGATTCTAACGATTGAACGCTTTTAAAATCAGAATCATTTCAGCACATTGGAGATGCACTTTTAACATTCTTCAGAGAGACAATAACAATATGGATTCCAAGCAGAGAAGCTATTTCCGCAGCAAAGCGAAGAAAAGTCAAGCTGATCGCAATTTCCCCGAATGTCTGTTTGAGAATTCCGAAGTTGTGAAATCGAGTACGTGATGGGAACCCGAAGATAGGAATTTCGAGACGTTATTAAACGATCCAAAATCTAATAATTTAATACAGATCGTGTCTTGAATGGGTTTCAACGCAAAAGTTTTACCAAGATGTTCTTTACGACGTATGCGATTTCTAATGATATTTGCCATTGGTGGCAGTTAACTATTTGAGTAGCTCTTTAATAATGCGCAATGTACTGAAACTTGCCACATGAACTAAAGCAGTTTCATGCTGATTTTAATAATTACAGCCCGTCAGCCTTCTACCTATTAATATTTGTGGCATTTATAGATTATTTTACGGAGTAAACTGGATCTCTAAGTAATCATCGCATCCACGAACAATAAACAAAATCTGACACGAAAAACAACGCAATAGATCATGTTGGAGCTAGGGAAATTGAACAGTCCTTGAACCACATAACGATATAAAGCCGTGCACTTAACACTTTATAAATATACATACTAGACTGAAAAATAACTACAACAGATCATAAATGCGGTAATCTTTATGGCAGTCGTAAACCGTTTTACGGTCTCTAAATTGATTCTACCGCACGAATTTTATCAAAGAATTTTTAATTAGTAGTAACTGGAACATTGAATATCGGTGTTACAGGGTGAGTGATGGCTTCCACATTCGAGTGTTCAACTTCAAAGCCGATTGCAACATTGCCTCTAAAAAAAGATAGACCGGAGAAAATTAAATTTTAATAACTACTTGTCCCTATTGGTCCCCCAAATTATTAGTTGAAAGGGGTCAATAGTTATAAAATCTATTCAGCTGACAAAAAAGTGAAACTTCTCTACTCAATGGGAGTATGAATGGATGACCAAACCCTATAGTGGAATTTCTTTATCATTTTCTCGTGTACTAAGGTAACAAAGGACGTAAAAAGCGTCGTTTTCGATACGGTTTCTCCTTATTACTCTCCATTGGTACATAACAAGGAGGCGCTTCCTCATTTTCAAATATTTGGTCATTGTGGAATAGAATTTCGATATATTGTTGTGCAAACTAAAAATGCTCCATAAACTGAATTAAATTCCGTCATCCACATTGTCTATAAATGCCGACAAAACAATTTAAGTTGCACATTTGCATCATATAAGCCAATAATACTTCAAATTAGTATAAAATGTTAGTTGAGAACAAAAAATTGTTGTTCACGCTAATTTTATTATTTTCACCGTCCCGATGTTGTCTGTCTTAGTAGTAAAAGGTTTTTTGCTGCGTCTTCACTAGCAATCAAAATGTGGTCACCCTATAAATAAATGGTAACCCAAGTAAGTAATTAACCGGTTCAGTTGGCTGATATAATCCCGTTAAAGGAAAGTTGTGTATAGAAGAAATTTCAGATTTAATTGCCTGATCCCAGAAAGAAATCTGTTTGAATTTTACGAGGTTTGGATGTGAATTTAAGTTATTTTCGGTCGTAAAATCGAATGTATTCACCTTTCTTTTTGTTCCTTATTCGTATTTTCCCAAAGATAAGTTATTTGGAATTAATACGAGTTGTCGGGTCTTTTGATTATTTTGAGAGTCTTAGGCGCTTTACCTATATTTGTCAATAACAACCCGAAGTGTGAAAAAGCCCTTTGATTTTCTTCAACCTGCTAATTTTCAAGGCTGGCTTGAAAGAATCTGTTTAGGTTTTAGGTCTATTCTCATCATAGAAAGCGAAAGTTACCTGACGCAATGTTTGTAAGCATCAGCGTGAAATTAACCCTTTATATCGTGGATCCTTTAAACCTTAAACGTGCAGGTGTAATAAATCGCTAAAAAGTTGCACATTTAGACAACAAGGCATTCTTCTCGACAGCTTGTTCAATTCTCAGATTTGATGGCATTGTGCATGGAAATGGTCCAGGGTTGAATATATTAGCTTCCGGGGCAGGTAAAAGGAAGAAAATCAAATGTTCATCAAAATCAATGCTCTCGTTTCGTTTGGCGCTACATTAGTTTGGGACATAGTTACTAAATTTTACTGTTTTTATATCATGAACTTATGCTTATCTTAGTTGCAAATCAAATTTGTTAATCTGAAAAATCCAACTATTGAATTGAAAATTTTTGCTCACAAGTGATTAGTAGTGGCTTTTTATTCTTACGATTCGACCAGATTCGCTCACTCGCCTACTGTTGACTCCATTGCGAATGCAATAAATTGGCATTTCCGGATCTTCAGTTTTGCACAGCTTGTGACCTTTCTGCCAATCGACCAAATGAAGCTCGAATCGTATCCACAAAACCACATGTGCTGTCCTTATTGCGCTAGCCTGTGGTTTGCAGCCATACGAACTAATGCAGAACACATTTTTTCAATCCTTTCGGACTGACCACGCAATTCTAACGCAGGGCTATCATCGTCAGGGTTGAAGAAACAGAGGTGTCCCATTAATCTTTCTTGCGTAACCTTGTGAAACCTTGGACAGGCCTGCGATCTTGATTTATAAGCCATGCTGGGGAAAAAGTGCGATCCTAATAATTTATGCAGCCGACATTTCCTTAGAAATGAGCCGCTGGGTATTCGTTATTGTCTTATTTCTCTATTGGACTATGCGTAGCAGAATCGCTTGTCATTATCATTGCCCTCAATGATTGGAGAGTGAATTTGTTTGAATTGTGAACTACTTTTGTGGCTCGGTATTTCCAATATGCTGTCGTTGTCGGCGGTTATGAAGGCAACATAAAAAATAGTTAAAAACATTATTTTAATTAAAAACTGAGAGATACGCAAAAACTCAAATTAAGAACTTTTCAACCACGTTATCAATTTGCGCATGCAATGACGTTATTCGCATTAACATATATTAATTTAACCACAGCTGCTGAACCTCATTACACACCATCAGTTTTCCTTGTTTTCCAGAACAATTGGGTCTCATATCACAGCAGATGTTCGAAAAAAATGGACTTTTTCTGTTGAAATAAGTTGATAAGACTCAAGAGAAGTTGCGTTTCTTGAAATTATTACTAGCTACAAAGCTTTACCAAAATCTCAAAATTAAGTAAAATCTTACTTAACACGAACCCTCGAATGGTTGTCCTGTATAACCATGAATCATTCCTGGTTCTAGTGCTTGTCTCCAAACTTAGCACGGTCTTCTGAAACTACTGTTTAGTAACTATCACTTTCAATTTTAATGGCACCTTCATTTTCACTCTCTCAGAAGAATGAATTTGGTCCCTTCGGACACGCTGGATTCCGTACGACTATTATGTCGAAGATTGGATCGATTTGGAACTTTATGCATGTTCAATTTTAAGCATTTTAAGTTTGAAAATTCACAGTTTTAAAACTAAACACAATTAAGCGATATTGCTGATATGGTTGCAAACAAATTTCTGCATGGATGTATGATTGCCGTTGCTATTTTTCTTGAAGAATTTTTAGTATCCCACCTTTCTCAATTAGAAACTTTGGTGAACGAGGTTTGCAATGCTTAATTTTTAATGTTAAAATGAAATGCAGTTTTTTTAGTGCCCCTTAATCTGTCAGAAATTTTAAATATTTTCTGGGTCAGCATCATTTTTTTTAAATGGTTGTTCAGTTACACAAAAAATTTGCTCACAAAAGTGAATCTTGTAGATAAGTTCTGTATGGCTGAGGTGGATTTATGCTTTCAAATTAAAGGAATAATTAAAGAAATTAATAATCCACACCTACACACAATTTACTAATAAATTTCCCTTACTTTTTAATTAATTTCATTTTAAACAATGGAAGTCAAAGTAAAAAAGTAGAGTCAAAAATTTAAAAAAGGAGACTCAAAGCTAATTTTCACACATTTCTATTGTTAAGCATTTTTATCTTATAGCTTGAGTCCAAGAGTGTCGCAAAATACCCTGGAAGTGGTAGCGCTTGATTACCGTTTGATAAAAAATTCGTTGTATATTTTGTGAAATAACAGCACCATTTCTCAATCTATAATAGAAAAGGTGAGAAAATGTTGTCTTGTTAAAAGAAAAAAATTGGGAGGCCCAAAAAAAGTTGTTAAAAAGTGAATCTTGCACTTGGAATATTTTACTCACAGTACAGTTGCATTATCAAATACACCCCGACGTAAATATTAAATAGACAAATTATTTCCATAAAGAGGATAGTTCTGTTGTGCATTTAATTAAATTTGTTGTATTTTCTGGTTAATTTTGGAGTCTACAGAATTATTTTTATAAAAAACTCTGCAAAAACCTATAAAATTGCAATAAATTAAACATGCAAATGAAACTGTTTGTGTCGGTATTAACTTGGATGTAAAATGCTATTTCAAAATTATCTACAGGGTGTTTGAGTTTAATTCGCCGTTTTTAGGCGATGGAAGCCGATTGAAAATTCTGCGATGGTTCTACTTAAGAATTACTAGTTGCCAAACATTGACTGGATGTTAAATTTAAATTGGCCTTCATTTAAAATACCATATTAGTTAAATTAGTATTGTTAAATGAACATTTGGTGAATGCAGACTAGAACAGAACACGTTCAATTATTGAAATATTTGGATGGGTTTGAAAAATGTGATTTCCGATGTTAATGTTCATCAGATCGTTTTTAGTTGTGGGACGTTATATTTTTAATGGCATTAACTATAATACGGAGAACTTTTACTTTATTTCTCTCATCAGGCTGAATTTTGGGTTTCTGAGCTATCCCCATACATTTGCGTCGACTATTTTTTATTTTCATCTTTATTTCTTTATTCTCTAATTTATAGGTCCTTGACAACGATCCCGTTTTTACTAAAGACCGTAAAAGTTTAGTGATCTGGTAGATGAAGAGTGAATGGCGAATTGCGATAAAATTTTCTCTTCTAACCAATTTGCATTTTGCTAATTGATTTCACCTTGTCGAAATATAATCAAACCTCATTGATTGTTAACTACTCGCAATGGCGAGGCCAGACGTTCAAGTGCATGTTTCCATTAAAACAATATGGAAGGCTCGATTAATAAACTGTTAAGAGCAAGAAAAGTATAATAAATATTCATAAGGGGCTGTCATCGTATCCTATCGTATATAATGTAAATTCTATGTTTTTATTTAATTTATGCCATGGCCAGTCAATGGAATCGTTATCGGAATATGACGATTCTCATAAATTCATTTCCTTCGCATGATAAGAACTGGCTTGGGTTCGTACGCAGTGGCATAAATATTTAACTCCCAAGCATTAGGCATGAAACAGATAGTAAGATTTTTTTAAGTAGAACTTTAGTTTTATATAACCGATGGTATTCATAGAAAGATGAAGAAGAAACGAACAAAGAATACTTAGGACATTAATGAGCAATTCTTCATATGAACAGACGGGAAAAATAAAATTTTAATACAGATAATAGGTAGGCATAATCAAATCTAATTGCATTAATTTTATTGGTTGCTTTTGTTTCTTTCCGTGCCAAGACAAAATTATCTTTCATAGGCCATAACATATGCACTCTTTCAAACGATAACAGGGGTAATGTTTTAATTATCTTGCGAGTCAAAACAAACAGTAAAATACATAATTATTAATAAAGTGTACTTATGTGCAAATAATGAGTCGTTTGCACGCACTAACAATTGCTTTAATACCGGCGATTATCAACTATATAATTGGATCGGTTGTTGAATAATACATCCAATTATATGAAAGTATTAATTGATATTATGAAGACATGAACATATCCGATTGTCTAATATCACATGTATCAGCGTGCATTTGATAGGATGATATAGAAAGATATAAAAATATATACGATATGCTGCGATTGTAATCAGATTTTGTGATCTGAAACGAGATATAAAATATTGTCTCACATCCTGGCCATACAAGCCCCCCATTTGCCTGTGGCGTTCAAGTTTTGTGTGTTTTTTAAGTTTTTAAAAATTGAATATAAAAAGCAGAATCTGATCTAGTAGCCAAAAGCATCCTGCATAAAAACCACCAAGATTAAAATACTGCGAGAAACTGGTTTTCAACTAGAAATTATCTTTAACTAGCGGAGCGACCCGTGGCGTTGCCCACGTTGACCTGTAGTTACGTTTCCCATAGACTTACATGTTAAGTGTAACTCAAAAACTAAAAAAGTTAGGAAGTTGAAATTTTGTCAGGAAGTTACTCTCCAATAAACTAAGAAACTTACAGACCTATTTCAGCCTTGTGGCTCGGTGCGATCATGGTTAAATTTGGAGTTTTTATGGACAGACAAACAAACATACATTAATTTATATATTATTTATACATTAATTTATATAATATATAGATTTTGGGCGTGTTTAATTAACAGTGTTGCTTTACCTATATTTAGTTGAATTGAAATTGAAGCTGGCCAGCGAGATAATTATTTTCTTTAAATTTCAAAAGCACCTGTAATTTTGAGTTTCAGATTAACTCAATACGCCCGCATCAATGAATGGCATTGAATGGGGTCGAAGAATAATGAAGACGTAAATTTGTTTTGGAACCATAATCATTACAATGCACAATGTTTTGTCATAGCGGATCGCCACCCACATTGAAACAGTATTAATCAACATCCAAAACATGTACTGTCCCTGGAAGTCCGTATTGTAGAAAACAATGAATAATTAAGTTTCCACTTCAGCTGATTACGGGACACTGTTTATTAATGCAATGTAAATACGAGAGATACTATTGGGTATTCGAAAATGGAATTGTATATTCTGAATATTTAGTGATCTTTCAGGTTTTCTATTTGACGAACTAACACAGGAACTTTTTAAATAATTTACTATTTCGCATTGGCAATATCTATACAAATCAAAATTAATTCCTGGGTTTCAGTCATTTATTGTCTCTATTTATCAATTAAAATTAATTAAAATTAAAAAATTTTAATTGATAAATAGAGACAATAAATGATTGAAACCCAGGAATTAATTTTGATATGGAATTGAAACACAGTCAGGAAAGTATGTACAATATCTATACATATTTTTTTTTGGCAGAAATGTTTGGCTTCTTATGTTCTGTTTTGGTTTCGAACAAATTGATTTATAAAATCCATGAAGATTTTCCAAATTAACTTTTTTTAGATTTTTTTATTAAGTAGAACAATTAATTCTTATACGGCGAACTAGTGCTCGCAAATCGTTTTCTCTTGCCACTAAACGTATTGAGTAAATGTAATCGCTCTACTTGTGACTTTGCAATTATTTTACCAAACATTATTGTTCGAGTAATTGAAATAAATGCCAATTTGAGTCTTCAAACGAAACGCAGGAGTTGCTAAACGGAACAATTGCGTAATATACAGTGCGTTCCTTAATATACCGACAAATTTGTACGGCTGATAGTGAACAATGAAACTGTTTCATGAAAACACTCTTGTGTCTACTACAGTGTCTTTAAGTTTGTTAAAAAAACATTTATGAGCATTTTATCGACATTTCCGCAGGGTTGTTGCTATCATGAATGAACAAAAATTGAAACTGAAAGTGTATGAGCAGAAATAAGCCATTTGAGAGATTGTACTGAGTCAACACTAATGATCAAATGATTGAAGTAAGTGAACAAATAAGTGTCTTTTAAATATGCGCGCTCCTGAACATACCGGCTTAATTGCAAAGCACCCAAAACTTCATTGCAAGATTAGAAACAACCTGCAAAAATTTAATTACAGTAGTTTGAAGCGTTTTACATATGAATAAACAAACGACTTTTCTCCAAACTTTAATACTGTGTATTTCAAACCCAATTTCTTCATTAATTCAGTTAAAAATGCACAAACAAATTAAACTAAGAAATGTAATTTGCCATATTATTTGAAGACACTGATCATGAATCGCACCATTTATGAATGCGTCTCTCGAAAATCCAACAATATTGTAAACTGACATTGAGCTAGTTCTCAACTGTTATTTAGTTCTTTATATTATCTTTTTTAATTTTTCAAAATAGGTAAGTGATCGCATTGTTAGTTGCAGTTTTATACGATCATCCCGACATAGTTGTAACAGGACAAAGTCTAAAGTGAATTTTCTTTGTGCTGTCTTCCAGAGAATCGGGGCAGGTTCAAATATCCTCGAGTGCTCGAGAACAACGGTATTCTCTTGACTAAAAATCACACCATTCTCGTAATGCGTTTTAATAAGTATTAATATTACGGTAACTAATACACACCAAGACTTTTTAAGAAATAAAACAATTTTCTCATAGTGTAGTTCCCCGATTTACCTAAATTATATATTTTTTTAAATTATTATTATAATTTTTTTTGCCAAATCAAGTTTAGAGTTGAACTATCTAGATGATGTAGTATTAAGAAAAGATATTCACGAAGAAACTCCCGAAAACAACCAATCAAAAAATGCGATCAAACGAACAGCTTTCAAATAAGTATTCGAATCGCTACTTAATTAAATCGGATATGAGGTAATAGATACTTAAGAAAAACAATCGATTATTTTCATGACTGCTTTTGGCTACTCATACATTATAAATACCTCGAATTCGGAAAACGCAAAACAGGCACCATCGCGACTAAAAATTCAGTTAGTCAGTTTAAGCATTTTTCAGATATAAATAGAGACTTTTTTGGTCTTGGTTCTCACTACCTGTATTTTAGCTTTTATCTTTTGCCATTTCACCCAACCACCGAAAAAAAAACGAAAATCTTAAAGTCAGAAGATAAAAGTTGGTAGCTAAGTCGCATTAACAATCTGAATTTTGAGCATTTGTACATCCAATTTTCCCTTCAACAGGACCCAGCGTTTCACCTACCCTAGCTTTGGTCTAAGACATTTTGGAAAAATATCCTGCAGAAATTTTATAAAATCAGCCATAAAGGATAGGTATTCTGAAAAAATACTTGAGATTTAAACTACTTTTACATAGGTATTGCAATTGTCCTGATCATCATTTGCGTCATCAGACTGTTTCGCACTGTCATTTTTGTAAATTAAAATTTCAAACATTCGGAAACATAAATCTGAGGGTTAGTAGAAGTGGATTTATGATTAATTAGCCATCTCATTTATTAACAATTAGAATCTATTATATTTATAAGAACGTAAGACAGTCGTGTCTACAGTTTGGGCACTTGCATCTCGTCCGGACGAATTATGTATCTAAATAGCTCAGTTCAAGTCAAACGGCCCTACTTAGAATAATTAATTAGTCTTGAAGGTACACAATATTTTTTCGGTTATTTTAATTACAGTTATAATTTTTTTTTTTCGTGATAAGAAATTCAATTAGTGTGATATTTCAGTAATTAACGTTAATCTAGCGCATGACTTTGAAAAAGCTCTCTAAAATTCGGATCAATAGATACCCAGTGTCAAGCAAGAAAAATGAAATGATGTTTGGTGTTGGTCTGAATCTGAATGAACTTGAAACCCATTCCTCGCTGACCTACCTTAACCCGTTAATCAGGCGGCTCAGCAATCTGTGTAGTAAAGCAACGTCATCGCGTACATGACCTGTAGACATTTTAAGTCCGAGTCAGGAATTTTAACCACATTTAGAGCCACAAAATCCAAGAAATAAACACACCAGGAAAAAAAAGTTACACTCAAAGCAGTAGTCGCAAATTGAACACTGTTGGCTGTTCTTTTTTTTGTTTGGATTTCGGCTGTTAGTTGTCCGACCATGTTACTGATGCCCCAAGTTGGAGCGGCCATATTGCTATATCGACCAACTGGCGGCGCGGCAACGCCCTTGATCTTTTGTCTGTTGTTAAGCCGTGGTCGAAAATTTGGGGCCTCTAACAAATGGCCTCTAGATTAAATCTTTTTAAGCTTTGTTCGATGGGATATGACCTAAACGGGAGATTTAACAGCTGCAGTCGCCCAAGAATTATCCGTTCGTGACAGGGGAAGGGAGACCAGAATACAGGATGGCCAAACTACAGCTCTGTGCAGACAAATTTTCTAGTTCTTTAGCGTAAAGTTTGTATCAACAGCCATTGGAGCTTTTCCTACTAGGTAATCAAATGTGCGTTGTTCAATTAAAATGGAAATCCACATTTGGAAAAGGCTTATTTTGACCACTTTCAAACGTTTTGTCTCAATGGTAAAAGAACGATTCTAAACTCCCTAATTCGACATCTACATCACATTTGCCAAAGAAAGTATTAGTTATCTGAAGATATACGTATCCAGTTAAAACAGGCCACAACTGCAAAGTTAGTTTTATAATTTCTGGTACGTTGTAGGTACTGGTAGATATGTTTTAATGAGGTTTATAGCCAACATCGGAAATTATTTCTTTCAGCCAGCGATTATCAGGATTATTAACGTGACTACCGATAGAAAAAAAAAATTTTACACCAAAATTCATAAGTGGTTATGTGCTTCTGTTATGGAAAATTAAGAAAGCAGCTACCTACTATTATCGATCTGGACAGCTTCGAACTGCGTATATCCCATCTTTAAGATCCCAAAAGTTAACAGAGTCCTAAATATGAGAATACTGACATTTGCTAGGAACGAAAAGGAAGTTTTTCTAGCCATAAAAAGACACAAACTTAGATCTCAACTAATCAGATGCTAAGCCTCATAATTAATGAACAAATCATGGCACGGAGAATTACAATAAGTACAAAAAGTAGAAGGCACACCTCGCTTAGGAATCTGAAAATTTGCTACAAATTCTCGAAGAATCATTGGTTCAGATCGGGCAGTTCTAACACTTAAGTTCTGTGAGGATTGTCAAGCTTTGGAACAAGAGTCGCACCTCATGATAAAAGCAAATGGATTTTAAATGTTTAGATTTGTTATAGAAATGAGCATCTTTACGGTTTGATGATTTGCATGCTCGTGCCGTTTCGGAGTTTTGTAAACGGTTCAAAATCGCCTTTCAATCTAGGACTAGCCTTGTATCGTCATTACCTTTTTAGATTAGGTATGCAAAGGATATTTAAGGAAGCCAAACAGTATGGGTTTTATATCAAAGGCTGGTGGATATGATCCACAAAATTGGAAAAATACTTTTTTTTTTGAAGGGAAAGAACAAAATATATTCATACCGCAATTATTGCCACTTTTCCTAGTTTTCTTCCTGAAGCACCAATTATTCCAACAGTTCAAGAGGAGATTGCTGAATTTATCACTTGCATTTTAAGATAACAAATTATTTTCCAATTAACTCAGTAGAATTTTTTTTTCAAACTGGTTTGTATCGTTCATTTATAATAACAGTGAGAAGCATAGCAATAATTAAAAATATGCATAATAATAAGACAGTGCGTTGAAACATCAACTATCTAATATAGTAGAACGTGACAATACCAAAAATGTACGTTATGTTTATCTAAAAAATGTCGTGTGGTGCTGTGTGCAATTTGCGCAAAAAACTTGCAGAAGTACTGAGCAGGTATAATAATATTGACAAAGATTATAAATGAAACAAATGAACGAAACAGGTATTAACCAAAACTCTAAATGACAGAGAGTAACAAAGTGACAAAAATAATGAAATAACTGAAATTTAAAAAGCTTTAACAGTTTTGACAAAACCAATTTTAAGACAAGTAAAATGATTTTCCGAACAATCTACTCAATGCTTGACTTGCAAACCTCCAGTCTTTTCTTTGATCGATGCTGATCATAGTCAATGTGATCGAAAAACGTCTAAAAACATTTTTTTTCAAATGTCATGATTAATGAAAAAAGGATTATTTCCTTAGGATAAAATCTTGTTTATCAATCAATGCTTACGAATAGCGAATTTGACCTTTTCATTCTGACTTACAAATTTTAAACTTTTTCTGAAGACATTTAAAGACGTAGTTATTATGGAAAATTCCTTACATTCTGACAAACCGTTTGTGAGGAAACATTTTTAATGGGAGCACACTCACGTTCCAGACATGTGATTAATAAAATCCGCTATACTCCATTGTCCAAACTAAATTATTTGACCGTTATCGAACAAACGTGTCCCTTTGCTCTGAATTTCAAAGGTCTGAAAATCTGCCACTTTATCCGACAAATTATGAGTAGTAGTTTGTGTGTGATTTGCCGCATAAGCAGGAATGTTGTTGCTGTTATTTAGTTACCTTATCTTAAGTGTGTTTTAAAATTAAGTGTCAGTTCCCCCGTGCACGTTTAACTTGTGTACACACCTTGCTTGTACACTAAATCTACCGTTTCAATTAAACTGGACTTACATGTACCCCTAAAAAGCGTAATATCGAGAAAAGTTTCTGAAAGTTATATGGTTTGGAGAGAATAGTCGTAAAAATATTCATATGTTGGGAAAATATGGTGAAACCAGTTACAATTAGCGCAGTCAATCTTTTAGCTCTGTGGAGTACATGTGGAAATAATTGAGGCATCCAAGGAAGTTTACTGAAGCGTTTTACATATTCAGGTAATTGATAGCATTCATGTAAAGCCACATATTCTTCTTGATGAGTACTTTGCGTTTTATTGATTTTCAAAAATATTCAATCTTTTTGGGAATACATTATTATAAAATTCCGGTGAATGTAATTCAACCTCTCACCTAAAACAGGCTCTAAACATTTGTTCTCGTGGCAACAATTTCCAAGTTTAATTCTTTTATTTTGCTTTAATAGTTCTTCGGGTACTACGTTTAACATTTTGCAGACTGCATAGAGTTTGTACAATTATATGATGTTATTTTTGCATCATTTCTTATAAATTTCAAGTGGAATTCAGCCACAATTTAAGGTATTCAGTTCAAAGTTTGCAGTTTTAATCAACTGTTCTGTCGCCTCTCGAACGTCATATCTTAAAAGTCGGTAGGTATATTTTATTAATTAAATGTTATTTTTGGAATCCTCAATACCAAACCTGTCCCACATGTAAAATTGATTAATTCAAACCAAGTTACCAAATCAAATGCTTTTATTTATTAATAATCACACTGTACACAAATTGCTTTATGCAGATGCAGACACTGTCTGTGATTTCCTACACATGGTTCCACCAGTCTAAGTGGTTTTTGTCTACACACTGAGTTTTTCGTTATATAACTAATGTGCTGAACGTGATTTAACTGTCAACTTTACAGAGGTTTATATTCGAGTTCGATAAACAAAACGTAACAAGAACAATCCATCGCCCGTGCACCATCGTAGTTATGTCACAGCAACATAATTATAAAATATTAAATGGTTATAAATCATTTTTAGAAGTAAAAATAACAATTGTTTATTAGGCATTGTATTAATATTTTTTAAAGTTCGCAGCCACCAGGTAGACAGACAAGTACCTAATATTTATTATTTCCGTTTTGTACCTACGAAAACTGGAATATTTTTAAATCAAATTTCACAAAACAGGGCTCCTAATGTGTATTTCTGTGGGGACTCAAAACGTCGAAATTTTTATCCGTAACTTATTTAACTAAAATTTCAATCCAAAACTAACGTCTTTATTCGTAAGCATAAGAAGCAGATTGTAATAATTGCATTATTCACTGGATCAAAAAAGCCTTCGGTAATTCGAAAGATTCAAGCTTCTTGTCACACTGCTAGTTTACTACTTGTACATTAATGATGTAGTATTTAGCAAATAGTGCATGACTTTCAATGATAACGTTCCTCAGATAAGAAAACGTCGGACTTTAGCTGGATTATCAATTGATAAGTTGATTAACAAACTATAATATTTAGCGGTTCATTCAATTCAGGCCATGGTAATGGAAAAAGCATATTGTTTTATTTTGGAATAAAGCAATTGTAGATAAATTTCAGTCTAAGACAACTCTGCAGAATTTTTCCGAGCAAAATCTATACAAATGGCCGTCACAAGTACAGTGCTTTCAGTGGATGTCGCAACGTTTCCATCGATGCCTTACTTCAGAACTTAAAAGACTGCTGCAATCCACTTGCGTTACTACGTGAGAAAATTGAAAAAGTTGCTTCCGTTGAAACTTTATAACTTGCAACTTTCTACTGACACCTGCCGTGTTGCGCAATGTTTATGACTATCGACTCCTTTACGTTTACGTTCTAACTTTTGTCATAGATGTAAGTAATTTCAACAGCTTTTAAGACATATAAAATATCTGGTGTTTGACAAAGTTTCACTGTATATATCACGTTGAAGTTTACACTTGTTTCGGAAAGCTTGACGACGATGCTGGTGCTTTAAAGACAATTAACAAGTGGCTTAAAATGATGAATACTTTAACTATAGTCAGTATACTGAAAGAAACGAGAGCCGAAAGAAATGGCAAATTATCAAACTCTCTTGAAGCTCAGGGAGAATAGCAAGTGAAGTGTCAGACAAAATTTATTACCTTCATTCATCATTCATAATCCTTCAATACATTTACCTGAAAGCTTAAAACTATCAATAATCACTGCAATTGATGTCACCAATATTAATTTGTAAGCTGAACTGCTTATAAAGGTATAAACTTACCCAAAATACGTCTGTTTGACGTGAGATTCTTTATCAGTTCAGCAGAGAGTACCATAGTGCCCATTACTTCGATGGCGCCATTCGAGTTATCAACGGACTGTCTACTTAGCGCATTTTGAAGGACATGATTTTGATTTTGATACTTACAACGTATCGAAATTCCACAATGATTAACTGACGAAAAATTATCATCCGTTAGAATTTCACCACTTTTACCCATAGCCATCAAAGCACTGCACAACCTGAGTGTTTACACACAACTAACCCTTTACCATTCCGGCCAAGAAGAACCAGTTGAGAGTGAATCTTAACAACAATGAGGAAATAGTCAAAGGCAAGGACACCTTAAATCAGTTATCAGGCTCAGACATTACCTGATATAATAAGCTATTCACTTTCTGTTTCCATAATACATTCAACCTCTTTCTTCCGAAATTCTTTGTTTGGCTTTGAACGTTGCGTGAACTGTCCTAAACCTTTTTGTATCTGGAAGGCCAGATCTGTCAAGGTGGATAACGCGGTTTATGTTATTCAAGCTTTAACACTTTCTGAGTCAATTTTATTCAAATAACGTAAATTGACAGTGGGGCCCCTTCTGGTTCAAAAAGTGTAACCAAGAACATGTCTGATTTTTACTACTTATATATTTATAAAGGAAAAAGCACAATTATTTGTTTATTCTCCTACACACGTTTCAGTTTCAACTTCAGTTCTTCTATGACAAACTTTGCTTTATTTATTTGCTTTATAAATGGTATAATTCATGTTTTCCACTAATTGATTAATTAACAATTTTAATTATAATAAGTCTGATTTAAAAAAGCCAACAATGTTCAACATCGTTGCGTTTGAAAAAGCTATTTTATTCCCGGTTAAAGGGGCTATAATTGATTAAATAAATGCACAGTCAACACGTAAATGTAAATTTATGCTACACATATATTGCCTTTTTAATTTAACTAGGGAATTTCAAGCAATTTCTTCACCTCGTGTAAAAAGTTACGCTTCAAAAAATGCTATGCATGCTAGAAAAACAAATTTGCCTGAATCAACATTAAAACATCATTTTATTAAGTTTAATCAGGATATTGAAACGGGCTTTATTAACAAACCAAAACTCTCCTGGTGTTTAATCAGAAGCTAATGACTTTAAACAGAAATCGATATATATTCCCTCTGAAGTGATCAATATTGCAACCTCACCACTACTAAGCAGAAATCCACCCTACACCAATGTAACTTTCCTATTTTCACCCTTGTGAGCTTCCGACTGATGTGAATAGATGGCGGAGTACGGGAGTCCTATTGAAGGGTGACTATTGATCCATCCTTGACCAGAAGAGATTGGGAGAATCAAAATGTTTCATCTATGGAAGCTGATATTTGTTGGGATGTTCGAATGGTGCATATAGGGGATTTTTGCGGAAGGAAATTAAAATATCTACATAGAACACGAAGGATCTAAATATTACGATACTTTCTTATCGGTTTTCTGATTGTTTTCGTGTAAAAGTTTTGATTTCATATCAGAGAAAATTAAAACTCGAGTCAGTGGCTCGGAGCATTTGAATACTTAAATTAATGGATAAAGATCTATAATACTTTTTCATCAGCTATTTAGTCGCAGTTTGCCATATAGTCAGTAATAAAATGTGCGACGCAGTCAATACTTCAAATTTTTTTTGATGATTTCAGAAGTTTGGATTGATAATTTTAGTTTTGATTAGTTCCAGTTTTAAAAAGATATTTGTCTTAGAGCATGCACCGCAAATATATCCTGGGCGTATTCAGTAAATTGTAACTTTTTGCTTCTTTGTACTGAATTTGGGTTTCACCTAAGAGATAACTTGTATATATGAATACTTTTTGGTTTTACTTATGTGGGACAAATACGTGTGAGTACATGAAGAATGTAGTGTAATCAAGTAAATATGGGTTTCGATGGTATTTCCTCAAATTCAAAAGTCAAAGAAAAGGGCTCAAGTTCCGGAAACGACCCAGAAAATATTTTCAGTAACGATTTGAACTTTTTTTCTCCGTTTTTTACAACCAAATTCCGTCATGTGCTACCAACATTTGAGAATCATAGTTTACGTGTTCAACACGAACAGCAACATTATTACATTTTCCTCACTTTTTGAGCGATTCCATAATGTTTTTGTGTACTCTGGGATCCCGTTGGTTCAGCTTCATCTCTACCATCGTAGCGAGAAAACGTTATAATAAAATAACGTCTATAAGCTAGCATTAACTGTTACGTCTTACGTCAACTTTAAATTAGTTCGCTTTTTTCTTACGTTTTAAGTTACATCGACTATAAATCCAGCTTTAACTTGTATGTACTTATTCATGTGTTATTGCAATTATTTTTATAGTGAAGAGCACAATAGTTTGCCGTGGTATTAGGAGCAGAACGTGCAATTTTCATGCTGAATCTGTAGTTCTAGAGCCGAAATAGAGCTTGCAGAAATAGGTGAAGCTCAAAAAGCAGTTTTTCCTTCAAATGGAGCACGATATTTTTTCTCGAAAGTTTAAAAATCATGTCACATTAAAAAGGGTTTATTAAAAAAAGTCTCACAAGACTGACAAAACGTTGTGATGACATGGACTCTCAGCAAGCACGATCTCACATAAAAATAATCTAAATAGGAAATTAAGCCCCTTAAGGAAATTGAGCTGCAGCAAAAGGACCTACTTTTACTGCTGCTGTAGTTGTCCAGCATCCACCGTCCTAGAAAGTCTACGTTTTTTGTTTGGAACGACGTATAGCAATAACGTTTTTCTGACTTTTAGAAGTCAGAAATTTTTTTAAAATTTATTTATATTTATTTTAGTATTCACACTACTCGATACGACAAAGAGCCGGGTACAAAAATAACTTTTTATTATATAAATATATGTACTTATTAATTTTCTTCTAACTAATTCATTTGGCGTGCCTTAATTTTACCGAGCATCGTTCGTTTTGAAGTACATTTTCGAATTATCTTTCGATTCCTCATGCCGATGTCGATTAGTATCTTCAACAGCTCCAAGATGCATAGATTTGTTAACTTTTCAGTTGCAGCACAACTAAATTATATGACGCAAAGCTATTTTCCGATGTAAAAAATCTCGAAGCTGAAATGATAAAATCCATGTAAATGTAAAGTGTATTCGTTTGTGGCTGGAACACCCACAGAGCAAATGAGACTTTCCATTTTGGGGTCGATATCAGAGTTTCTAAAGACAAACAACCTATTACCGTAAGTCTAAGACAATCCTCTTGAATATCTCGACATTAACGCACGCATAAACAATCCTCCAAATGCTGCCATTAGCAAAATGCGCTGGGGTCAGAAACCTTTCTGGCTTTGGCGAGGTTTTCGTCTCGACGGGATCATTATAAATTTAGGGAGAATCTCATTCCAAATAGTTTATGTTATAATTTATTAAAGTAATACTAAAATTAAACACCAACGTGTCGAGTTAGATTACATTTTGTTATACTCTTGCTTTTGACTTGTCAATCTCCAAATCCTCAAAAAGGATGAGTTTACGTCAAAAAGTTCTAGAAGGGCACATGGGATACATTTCCTGTTGACAGAAAAATATTTAACGTCATGAAAAGTGTATATGGAAATTTACAATTTAGAAAAAAAAATTGTAACTAACGCATACACAGAGGTACAAGAATGGATGATACCCTAATGCAAAATGGCGTGAAACTTTGCGGTTGTAAAACGACAAACAGATTATTATTATTGGGTAATATAAAGGTTTATTGGCCATTTAGAATGTCGTATAAAATATATTGCCTGCTACTATTTGAGTAATAAATTCGTTAAGTGTCGTTTGTGTAAAACTGTGTTATATTTAGTCGTTTTGAAGATAGGCAACGACTTGCAATTGATGGTTCTGATTTCATGAGCTTGTTTGAGTTTTGATTATCACGGATGATATTTATTTGCGATGTCTTGATTTTCTGTATACCAACCAATTGCCACATAGTTTAAAAATCCATTTTATTTGTATTGATTAATTCAGGCTTGATATTCGTTGAATAATACAGCGTGTTTTATGATAGGTGTTCCTCCATATTTCATTCTGCATATAAAATCATTCTGCTCCGATATGTTTTAGGATATGAAGGTGATAAAAGTTCGTTTAAAAGTTATAATGTTTTATATTTCAATAGTTGCTGGAATCTTAATCAAATTTGTCACCAAATAGACATTTTTAACAATTAATTTAAATTAAACTTTGTTTACAGTGCCGTGGGTATTGTTTCGATTAAATAGACAATTGCAAACATTTTTTACTGAACTTAAAACTTCTCTGAGACAAATATAATAATGATCGAAAACGCCTCAGTCTTGAAGAATAAAACAAATGTTTTTATTTATTTTAGAATCGATAGAAACAAAACTTAATTAACCAAGCTACATTTACAACTACAAACTTAACGTTACTTTTCACGTCATTTAAAATTTGAGTTTATTTCTGGGAGACCTTCTTACCCATGCAATCCCAACTTTGCCATTAAGCAGTATTTTAAACTAGCTCAAAATGGTCATTGGCAAATTACATATTTTTCTTTAATATCAAGCTACGATATAAGATTTAGGCATTATTGCTAGCAATGAAAACTGACGTTGTGAAATCAGGTGAAGTTCATTTGTAACCTCTGAAATTAACTTATTTGAATTAGGTATTCGATTATGGGATGAATCAAACTAATTGTATTAATTTCACCACGACAGTCGAATTCATCTTCACAAAGAGGAAGAGAAATATGCGGTTAAATACACTCAAATAAATGTAAGACGAGACGATTTGCCAGCACATTACCTAACTGGTCTTGGGTTAGTTTGGTTAGAGGGAAAGAAACAACAAACATGAATTTTCCGATATTAAAGCTGGACGTAATGTGACGCATGCCCTTAGGACCAAGCAATTCAAATTAAAAACGAGTAAGAAAAACGAAAGATTTTTTTGAAACCCAAAAGCCACATAGATAATCAATGAAAAATAATTCTTAATATCGAACTAAGACGAAAGTTTCTTTTTTTGAGTGAACTAGTAGTTGTTTTTCTCTGGTTCGCACAGGATTGACGAAAATGTGGTATAAAAGAACTGCAAGAACAATTGATGACTTCTACTTGTATAAATTCTTACAAGATTGATTGGTATCTCTTATATCACTTGATGTGTCTAGCTCAACATATCGAAATTGGGATTTTTATCGAATTCGGTCAACAGTGTCAAAGACATTTTTAATTTGATTAAATGAATCGAATCATTATTTCGATTTTTAAATGCGAGCTATTAGTTAACTCTGGAAATCTCGATTATAAAAAATCGACTACTTATTTGCATCACTAGATCACTAGACGTGGCATCACCCTGTAAATTGTGTAAATATTTTGGAAAAACTTTAAAAAAGTAGTTTTTTAGATAATCCTATATCGCTCTATACATCCCAAATAAACACTTTCTGGGTGTTTCTCTAGAGCCACTTTTATGATTAAAAAGTTTAAAATTCGAAATCAAATAATCCAGAGGTAGGCCATCTCCACGAACATCGCAAATAAGTATCTAAATATCTCAAATGTTTGCTTCCTTATAACTTGACATTAATATTAACATTAATGCTTGCTAAACTTTAGTTAATTGTACCATAATCACTTCGACTGTGCAATAGCTATTAATTAACAGCAGTTACTATATAAATAAATAACACCATTTCTGACTGACCGTTTTAAATTAATACAAGTTTTTCCGTTTCAGGTAAATCTTCGGCATGGTCCGGCTGCAAAGGTAAGTCTTTAGACCCATAATAATCATTATCAAAGCCACAACGCCATGGGGGTGCCCATAAAATTGATGACCGCTGGGTAATTTAAAACAAGAGCAAAGGGCCCATTTTTTTGTGAAATGGTGGAGGCGAGTAAGTCTTTACGTCGGCGTTATGGCATATTTCGGACCAGTAAAACACGACTAAAGTGACAATCGCCACGGGCGGTGTTTAGATAAAACTAGAGAGGTCGAATGCTATCTACTTATTGTGCATACGATCAGGTCAGGGGTGTCTTCAGCTTTCAGCAATTTAATACCCCAGATACCCCAAATATTTAGAGAGTACTATTTTGAATTTGGTTAAGCCGCAAGAACTCTTTTTTTAAATTTGAACCTCCTTACAACCGACTGGATTCATGCAGGCAAAGCAATTAAGATTTCAGGTTTTCAAATCTGGCAGTATTGAACACTTTATTACATATACATATATACTATATACATATATGCTATAATACAACTTTCTGTTGAGCTGAGTTGATAAAGTAAAACACCACTTCAACTGGCGTTTTTCTCTCGATTACTGTTAAATTCAGTAGCAGATTATAAGAAACAATTTCGTTGAAATCTGACATTTTTCCGAATACATACCTGTTCTGAAGTCTGGGTCTGGGCTGCGCCCCAAATCTGAAGCTTTTGTTTCCTTTTTGATCTGGTGGCCAGAACCTGCCGATTTCCTTGCATATCAGCAAAAGTTGCACGCATTTAGAGTAGATGGCGCGATGAGATTCCTACTCTATTTGGACTTGGTAGATCAAAGTGAATTATTTGTTCTGCTTGCAGTTTGCAATGCAGTGGTCAGGTTAAAGTAGAGTGACTGCGTGAACAGACAGCTCTAACTCTACCCGTAAAATGCCACCATTGTTTGAACAGACTTTTGGTTTCTGATCAATCACTAGCTTGAATGCCACACGTAGAAGGTTTCTTTTTCAACCTCAGAAAGAAAGTTAACTTTCTTTAAAATGCGCAGTGATTGATATTATCAGTAGCATTTTACTCTCTGTAGTTTGTCAATACCTAAATTATTCGTAGGGCTTCATATAGGTTCACGTTTTCTTAAAGGAAAAAAAGGGAAACTAAAAAAAACATGAGAAAAGAAATGTTTAGTGGAAAAGTAGATACCAATTTACACAGTTCCACTTTATCGTGCACATCATGTGAAGTCATCGTCACAAAGCGACTGGAAAGTTCAAGAAAAATTGCCGCAAGAGAAATAAATCAAGCAAAAGGAAGAAAAAACGTCTTGCACTCAGCAAGTTCTTTTTAATACCTAAACCAGTTTGGAAAAAATCTTTGGACGGGACAAGAAATAATAATATTTGGAATATACTTACTCACTTAAATTTGCAGCAAATTTGATCAACATATTTAATAGATAAATTAAACTTAAAATTAGTAGTAAGATAATTTAATAATTATTAAATAAAAATGCTTGCAGTTACTTTTCATTGAATGTCTATAGGCTTAATGAGCTACGATTCAAGGAAACATCTTCTACCTTGTGCTCTTAGGATGTACAATAAAGGATGGACGTATCCGTTGACAAAAACGTATTTTCGTATAAAGTACTCAAAAAAAAATTATTTAAAGTAATTTCCTGGAAATTATTTAAGCAAATTGGCTAATTTTTAGAGGTTTATTCAGGATGAGTGGATCCAATGACAGAAGTTCAATTAAAATAGGACAATATTAATTATTCCTGTATTCAGTCAGTAGGAATACTTGTAATTCAGCCATTTTGAAAAATAGGTATTGATTTACTATACAGGGTGATCTAGGTTTAATCTTGATGATTTCAGGAATCGATAGAACATGTTAGAATAATGCCCGTATATGATGTGAAAAATCTCTTTCAGTTGCCTCGCTTCGGATATAGAGAGCGCTGAAATAAGCTTTTTTCAAGTTTTTAGTCATCAATTTTGAATCACTCATCTGATTAAAAAATAAATTCCGAACACATATGTACAGGGTTACTGATTGAACTTTGGCCACGCCATTTGAAGATCTAATTTGAAATTTAGAGAAAAATGTTAAATATAAAAGCTGTAGAGATTAACGTCTAGTTTATTTTAAGATAGTAACAATCGATACAGGGTATCTCAAATTCAAGAAACAGACCAAAATTACAATTTTTCTTATAGAATACCGTACTTTTATTACATTTTCGAGCTATTCGTATAATTCTAGGCCTATTGGATATTGATATTGAACAATTTTTGTGTTAATAACCAATATTGAGCGAACTATGACCATCTCGTTTTTGCATCTAATTCGAGATTGAGATTAGATTAGTTTGAGACTGATATTTACATCATTTTGAAATTTAGAACAATATATTAGAGGCAAAAGTTGTAGATATTAAGAGCCAGTTTATTTTAAGATAATAACAATTGCTACAAGGTGTCTGAAATTCAAGTGACGGACCAAACGCATTTTTTTAAATGGAACGGCCGCCGAATAATTAAACGGTTATTAATTCAAAAACACTTGCAGGTCAATATGGAAAATTTGTATCCGAGAAGCGAATATAATTTTGCGTATCCTTCGAATATGCAATAAAAAGTGCACCATTCTATTTTAAAAAATGGTCCACCATTTGAATGTGGGGCAACCTGTATCAATTGCAATTATTTTAGTTTGTATTGTTTGTGATTATCATAGTTTGGACTCGCACTTGAATTTGAGATACCCTGTATCAATTAGGACTATCTTAGACTAAACTAGACTTTAATATCGACATCTTTTGCATTTAACATTTTCTCTAATTTTCAAATTAGATGCACAAACGGGATAGCCAAAGTTCAATCAATCACCCTGTACCTACACTTCTAATGAATAATAATAGCTATATTATTATAATAATTATAATCACCCTTACGAGTCACGTGTCAGATAACGTCAGTAATTATTTTTGCCCACCATGTATATTCAACCGTTTATTGAACGATCGACGGGTGTTTTACTGAAAGAGATGAGGAAAAGGAAAAAATGAGGAAAAAGAACATATCGATATAAAGATTCTTTCGTTCCGCGACTGTTTAGGGACCATTTTCAGCACTAGTGCGGTTCGGTGTGCACTGCAGAATAAAATAAAATATGTGATTGAAAAGTTGATTCTAATAATCACAAACTGTACCTTTTTTGTTAACGGTTTAAACATTTTGACTGTTTTTGTCTTTAGAAGAACTACTTAGCAAATAAAAAAAATCCTGATGATTCTAGGCCTATTTGAACCCTTGATGTTGTACCTTGATTAGTAATTTGATACACACTAAACAAATTCGAATTCAAAATTTATTAAAAATATATATGTAAACAGAAAATTATTTGTCAATTTACAATCAACAGAAATCCACATAGCATACCGTACATGTAGATTCATACCTAAAACTAGCACTTAAATCATTTTCCCGAGAACTCAACTTTTGAGAAAGTATCTGAACAAATGTGCTCCTGTGTATAGTAATATATTCTCTGGATTTTTTATTAAACAAATTGAAGTTATTTATTGATCTTTTTATACTTGGCAATGAATTATACAATTTTGGGGCTACACAATTAAGAAACTTAAGATGAATTGTTCGATTATTTTTTTCAGGTAGAGCAAGAAAGTTGTTAGCTATTTGTCTTGTGTTGTGGTTATGTTTTACATATGTTTGAGTACTTTTGTTCTTATGGGTAAATGAGCATGCTGAATGTATGTATAGCAATGATATGTCGCTAATTTATTTGTTATACAACTCTCTAGTAGGATATAGTTTGTCCTTTCTGTAAATTATTCTTAAAATATAATTTTGAACAACTTTTAATGGTCTAAAATTAGATTCATAAGCTCCACCCTATATTATAAGGCCATGTCTAAGCAATGATTCTACTAACGATTTGAATACTGGTATGAGTAGTTTTCTGTCCAAAAAATCTCGAAGACCATAGAACTTATGAATGAGTCCTCGAAGTTTGCCTGTCAAATAGTGTACATGTTCTATCAATTTCAAATTTTGGTCCACTATGATTCCTAGATATTTTACCTTTGACAAAGCCTTAATTTCAAGGTCTCGGTTTATTTGGCTAACCAGGCTAAAATGTGGCCTATTAGCCGTTGTTATACTGAACGGGATAAAATGGGTTTTCGTGACATTTAGTGATAATTTATGTGAATCCAGCCATTGTTTTACCACATCCATCCCGTCCATTGCCTTCCTTCTAACCCCATCCCCCGAAACCCCTGAAAAGATCAATGCTGTGTCATCAGCATAGGATACAATCTTGCCATTCATGTTTTACCCCAGCAGAGAATCAATATAGGTTATAAACAAAATGGGCCCCAAAATTGTTCCCTGTGGAATGCCCATCTTAATGTTTAGTGAAGAACTTATTTGGTTATTGACTTTAACATATTGTTCTCTGTTACTTAAATAACTCTGAAAAACACATTATTTTAATTGGCTGGGTGCTCAGGGTTGCGAAATTATTCTATGAATGCAATTAATTAATTAATGCGAAAGGCATTAGAATATAATGGCGCAGTGAGTACCTAATTAGAAATTCAAATGTGTGGAAATTAAACGAAATTACTCAGATAAGAGACATTCGCGAAAAACCCATGTATCTGCCAGAGCGGAATCGGCTATCATGTTCCTAATTACTTATTGGACTGATAATGGAGATTGCAGCAACAATTAGATGAAAACGTGTGCGAATCGTGCAGTATCAGACGCTTAACCGGTTGAAATCCAGCCACGGTAGAAGCGGCAGCAGCATGCAGCAGCAGGATGATCCGGACGGCGTGGCGAAGGCAGGCAGGTCGGGCCGCATGTTTTGCGCAGTGTTGCCATTGGCTCGGGCCGCACCTGCTCCGATTGGCGCCTCATGGAGGGGTGCGCCATTACGATCTCTAGTACCGCGGATAAGGCATAGAGGGCTATAGACTGCACATACATGGGTCATAAAGGATTCGAAGAAGTAGAGGAGAAGGACGCGTAAGAAAACACTCTGGGTTAAACGAGTGCCGGCGGTCGTAAAACAGCGCGGCGCGAAATTGCTAACGTTCCGATGGACTATGGTAATCAGTGCGCGGTGCGGGTGCAGTGATCAGCCCCCAAAGCGATGAGTTCCAAATTCATCATTGATAGCATGCTCCCGAAGTACCATCAGCAATTCCAGCATCAGCATTTGTTCCAAACGTCCCCGGTCAATACATCTTCAATCGAAGCTAGTCTAGCTTCCGTTGTTAATTACAGTTCGTCCGCCGGTTCTCCAAGTGGTTCCTCGCCCCAACACTCCAACAGCAGCGCTTCGTCTACATCTCCAGCTTCCAGAATGTACCCATACGTGTCAGCTGCCACAGCTGCAGCTCACCATCACCATCAGCAGCAAGCGGTAGCTGCATTTAACGCTGCAGCAGCTACCGGATCAATGGTACCTGGAGGATTTGCCTCAAGCGCCAGTTCAGCCGCTTTGGCTGCCGCTGCCGCTGTAGATGCTGCAGCAGATAAATCATGCAGATACACGGCCGGGCTGACAGGCAATGTGGCACCCACAGATTCAATGGTAAATTACACATTGGGACACCATCACCAGAATGGTGCGGCGGTGTCTGCAGCTAGTTCAGTCAGCGCTGCTTCAGCTTCAATGGCTGTCGCAGCTCAGTTTTATCACCAAGCTGCCAGCGCGGTTGTTGACCCATTAAACTCATGCTCACAGCCGACGGCTCCTGGAGGACAGCCGATTCCTGATATTCCCCGATATCCTTGGATGTCAATCACAGGTATGTAAACAATAATACCAACTGATACCAATTATATCAGCTAAATCACTGCGAATTAATATATTTGAGATCATCACAACAAGCAGATCTGATCTATTGGTATTCGTTGAGATTTTCAATTGAAGCACTATTCCAAACATTTTAAAGGTTTAATTATAGTGATCATAACTTTAGCTAGATACTTAGGTACTAATAACTACTAATCCCACAAACGAAGAAGCGATGGCATCCCAACCAATAGTAACAGCAAGCTTTCCGTCGCATAGGCTGCAGTCGCTAATACATATGTATAAATCGCAGGCAGCGCTCGCAGGAATTTTTTTATGGTCTTTAAGCATGCAACATTTTGCCTGCAAATATTTAAAATGAAATGGTCTGTGTCAAATGATGGTTTCGCGTAAATTTATGCAGCTTCAACCCTTACAGATAAATCAGACATGCGCACTAGAAGTTTTAACGCAGCGCAAAAAATTTCATTTGCATTCTATTAGCTTGAGGTCAAGCAATTAGCGTTTCTGTTTTAAAATTCTTTTTTCTTAGTGCGTCATCTGAAAAGGGAAATTCGAAGAAAAATTTATGATAATTACCTATGCTTAAATTACCGGTTGCCTTTTAATATCCTCAATCACCAAAATATTTGAAAAAACGTGATCCCGCGAAAGGAATATTTCGGATAAAAAGTAAATTTTTGAAAAATATTTTTTTGTGTTCAAAAAGCATAATATTTGACGAGGTTTGACGAGGGATTCGCATAATACCTATCCAAAACGGGAAATATTCGATCTGAAACATTAATTTGTGATCGATTCGATTTATTTTTAATCTACTAACGAAACACTAAGAATTGTAAAAGAATCCTAAAAAACTTCAAACCTGGCCCTAAAATTTTAAATATCCAAATGGATTTATTTGAGTCACGACAAGACATATGTTTTGATTAACAATAATTTTTTTGTAGACGACAACACAACTACTGAGATTCACATAGTCTACGAATTCTGAATGATTCTCGCTTCATGTACGTTTTTAAAAAATTATCTGAAAAATTTTCTAATCTAATCTAATTAAAAATTAAATTAAAAAATCTAATCTAATTAAAATTAGTCCAGTCCAGCGCCTTCTCTCGCAAAACCCAAAAATTTATTATGTAAAATAGGATTCTCAATTTTTGGAGTGTTTATTTAATTCCGCTACAAAAACTATAATTGGCTCTTTGAAATTCTCGAATTGAAGTAGGAGAACTTCAATCATCGGAGAAATCATTAGGATATTTATCTTTGTGTAAGCAGAAGCATAACTTTTTTCGAAATACAGCTGTTTCAGAACAAAAAAATCACCCGGTATATTGATGGCTTCCTAATTTCCATTCACTTTTTAATTCACATATGCACAACTTCATCTCTAATTTATATCGTAAAATTTTTCGATACTAAACCATATTGATTTTTGATTCTATTATCGATCGGTGTGAATAGATGTTTAGCGACCTGACCCACATCGTTCGGACCACAAAAACAGTTTTGTTCCAATAAAAAATATCTAATGACCGTTTTCCAGATATATTTTCGGCAGCTGTAAATCCATGTTTATTGATCGTAAAATGTTAAAAATTATCTACCAATTAATTCTTTCTTTTGCCTTCCCTTATCTTTAGCACTAAAAAATCGAATTTAAATTGTTTTAATGTTGCTGGTCAGCTGCAGAATGAATGAGAAAGAAACTCATCAGTCTCTAAACGCATTGACACGCTCTCTATTTATGTACATATGTGTATATATTTATTTTTTGGTTGACTATGTAAAGCAAGCTATTAAGAACACTATAAAATTTCATATCTGGTTAGTTCTAATATAGTTTGATTTAAATTCCCTTTCTGAAGAATTGCCGCCATTAATAAGCAATTATTTAGCCAACGAATAGATAAAGCGTGTTGCGTTATCCAAATTATCATACCAGCTTGTATATTTTACGAAAAACTGAAACTATTGACTACTTTAAATATTTTACCGGGACTTCAGTTGAATGAAAGTTGTACTCATCATAGGTTTGAATATTTTTGATCGTTCTTCTGCCAGTTTTGTCCCGAATTTCCATATACAAATTATGTTTTATTAATTGATATTTGTTATCAGGGTTTTGACCGAGATAAGTGCATCTTGCTGTGATCTAGTCTCATTCTCATATGAAAATTACTTTTTCATTCCGATTTTTCTACCTTTAGCTGCGTGATTTGGCCCTTAAAGTGAATTTTAACCCCCTTTTACAGTGAAATTATGAGCATATTCAGATGCGCTTAGTGGAGCATAAAAACTTAGATGATTTCACCATAAACAAACAATTTTTATTGAGGTAAAAGTTTATGGGCACTTAAGAATGTTTTACAATCTTTTTATTGGCCAATATTTATACACTAACTTCTGTGGCAGCTTTTTATCGCCATTTTTCTTAACTGTAACCATTTCGACAATTAATTCGTTTTAAACGGTAGTAAAGGTTTTATGTATTTTGGAGCTGCTGCCTATTTGTGAACGGGGTAGAGTGGATTTTTACACAGTTTTTGACGCTTAGAATCCATCGTAGAATAATATTTCACAGAAAATACTATGCGTTCAAAATCCAGATTTTAAGCAGCCTTCTGGTCAAATTCAGCTTCGGCTACTGTCTGTCTTCAACCAAATCCCTACTTTAATTAAGAGATTATAGTGTTGTACCTACAATACAACGGGCAATGAGTAATGTTGTCGGCACACAATTTATGTTTGCATTATACAAATCTAAATTGCCTCTTAAATAACGATTTATGGCTAAATAATTGTTGAAATAAATGGGTCATTTAAATAAATTAGCCCTTGCTTGTAAGATATTATTTGGAACAGATGAACGGAATAACAAATTAAATGGTGACCGCAGTGCTTTGACTATTCCAATCAACTATCACTTGTTGAGAATAATTGCTCTAATAGGATAGGTTTTATTGGAATGACTCACTTTGCTAATTGTTATAAATTATCGTTTTAAAATGAATTATTTTTTATATGAAAAATGTTTGGAATAGTTGTAGTTGAAGGCACATAAGCAAAGTTGTATTCGATGTATTAATGTTATACATTTTTTTTAGACTGGATGAGTCCCTTTGATCGGGTCGTCTGTGGTGAGTACAATGGTACATATTTTTCATTTTCTTATTTTAGTTTAGTTTAGTTTTAGTTTGATTTCTATATTCCATTCAATTGCAATTAATTGCTTTAATTGATATTTATTTTAAATGACATAATCGAGAAAATAAGCAAAAACAGATTCGAGATTCGTTGCCACAATATTTTACAATGATAACATGATTTTGCTACCGCAAGTGTATGTTAAAGCTTGATAAGTTTGGTCTACTATTTCCCAATAATTGAGAGAAACTAAGACCGTTTGCTGTAATATACAGAAATGTGATTTATCTGTTTTTCCCAGACATGGTCGTGTAGGTATGCATGAATTATTGATATAAATGTCTTCTAAAAGGTATCCTACAGTTACGTATCATTGCTCTCAAGGGCATTCAACACACGTTCAATACCTTCTTAGAAACTGAAAGTATTCATTGTCGGTGTTATGAAACTGTATTACGCTCGAAATCCGTATCATAAAATATTTATAGATAATCCAGATCAATCCAATGTGTCCAGACACTAAGCTAAATGAATTTTCTGATTTCAACTGCAACATTCAACGGTTATTTGGAAATTTGTTTATATGACATGCGACAACAAAAGCCCATAAAAATATGAAAAAGAATCATACAAACTTGAGATTGCCACGTGCACAAAGACTAGAAGAATAAGATTTCTGTGTAATCGATATTTTTTGTGTCGTTGACATTGTTTCGTTTTACTGCCGTCCAACAAAACACTGAAAGTTCCTCAAGGATTGCTAGCGATATGTGGGCTAAATTAGGATAAATTAAAGATTTAATCAGTGTAAATGCAGTAGAATGAATTAATAATGTGTAAGGAATTTGAAAGGTTTAATTCCTGGTCAGTGTGGTACAACACGCTGAGACCAATTCAATAAATCAATCAAAAAATTCAATCATTTTTAGTTAAACTTTATCTTTAAATTCCAATAATCCTTTATCACATAATAATTTCAAGAAAATTAAGCGTAATGCGTATTATTTTAAATTTCTCCAACAAGTAGGTGCATTTTGGATAAGCTTTATATGGTTGAAACAGATACTAATGTACAAAACGTCCTTTCACGCATTTGCACAGAACAACTGTTTCTAATTAGTTATTAATGACCGAATTACTCTTTTTTCTAATAACCATACGTTTTCGAGCGAAATGAATCCTCAAATGAAAAGTTTCCTAATTAATTTGTATTTGTTGTCGTTTTCAACAAAAGATTCAATAGATGAAATAGAAGAAGGGCGTTTTCAAGTCAGCAATAAATATGTATTAATATTGCAGGTTGATAGTAATAGTTCGAAAATTATATCAACGTTGTATTTCATCTGTTGTCTGTAGTTGTCGATTGAGGTAAATTTTTATTTGGAATAGAACTGGTTTTTTGCGATCTACTATCCTACACTTATCACTATTCCACTCCTGGTACAAATCAAAATTTAACCGTCCGGACTATTAACTGTTAAATCCAGAAAATCAATAAAAAATTAGTAGATTCGAGCGACTGAACTGAATGGATTTAACTTGTTCATGTCCTTTAAAATCCACTATGAGCGGTTCTACGGAAATTTATCAACCTCTATCGATTTATACTGATTATCGTTATCGTACTACTGTTATATCAGACGAATTTACGTGTTGTGATAGAAATATGTTTATGACTTAACATATAAATTACGCTATATGAAATATCTTGCTTGCCAAAAAAACTGGAATATGAAAATAAATGCAAAAATTCATGCTTTTTCAGCCAATTCATCCGATTTCAAACGGAAGATATCAGAGTGCATTTTCAAAAGTCCTTCATAAATCGTTCTCTCATCGAAATTCGTATATCCAAATCAAATTATATTGATCTGGTACCTACAAGTCAGATATGATTACGATGTTTTTTTCCACAAAACACTTTGTCATCGACCTTAAGGTTGATAAAAGGTTCATCAGGTCCATTTTAGAATACTTCGTGACATAAAGTCTGTGACCTGGCTTATTATTATTCTAGAATTTTGTCAAAATATTTGGATTTTAAGTAATGAATTCCGTTGCAATTTCGGTAAATGCTTGGAGTCAAAAATCAGTTGTACGTACTAATTCGAAATTGATTTGCCAGAGCTTAGAATTCAGCACGAGCTTTCGAATTACTGAGCGCACATAATTATCCTTCATGAATTCTAAATGAGTTATTTGGAATTCTACATTTTTGTGTAAGTAGTGTTATCCAGTTCCTAGAAATCCATTTTTTAAACAAATTCACACATTTCCAACTATTGTAATTGATAAATTATGACTATTCGTTAGCTTGCCACTCAGGCGGGCAGCTCGTCGTTTGCATCCTGCATTTAAATGACCATGAACTTGTATTCCAGTAGCGTACATTTTTATTATAAATAACTTTTGTCAACAGGCCATAATGCGACGCTTTGTATTAGCACGAGTCACCATCTTGAATTACCAGATTACGACAAATAAAACATTTGAACGGCTATTTTCACTAATATAACAGTCAGTTTGTGGTTTCGGTACGAGATGATTTATGTTTTAGTTTTATGGTTATCTGAGAGCTTGTGTCACTAAATTGATTGGGTTTTAATAGAAGACAAAGAAAATTCTTTTACTTGAAGTGGAAGGAAAAATCAGTAAGGAATCCGAATTATGTGTCACGTATAACAGTTGCGTCACAGCAGTGATTTTGCAATGTTCAAGCCGTTTTAAATTAAGCCGTAAAGTTTATAGCTTCCATAATATTGCAACTCGTCGACCTTAAGGCGACAACTCGTACGCATTATTCAAAGTGCAAATTGCGTATATTGAAGCTGCGTTTTGATCTTGCAATTTTATTTAATTGTTGCTTTCGTCAATAATTTAGCTAAACATAAATTTGATATTTACAATTTATGCTAAATAATTGCCTAATTATACCACTTTCTTTATTAAAGTGCTGGTGTTATTTACAATTACATTATAATCTTTCTTTTTATATCTAATGTGAAACATAAATTATATTAAGCGAGGATGCCTCCCCCCGTGTGAATTATCTGCATGAAAAATAAGCTTGTAAATAGCGTTTTACTGAGAAGAATTGCACAAAAAAACATAAGTAATCATCAACCTGGAAATTGTCTTGTATAATATTCTAGATCTAGTTAGAACCAGATGCAGCAGTGGCAATTCCGATAATTACATGCCGACTATAATATTTATGAACATTCACTCCAGATGAGACACAAATCATAGATATCGGTGTTCTAGAGAGGCCAGAAGAGCTTGCCAAAACTTGAGACTTCTTAAAGCATGACATTCTTTATGGTTGCTTTAACAAACATGACACTTTGAAAAGGGCATGCCTGCACGAGTGCTCACACTGAAATTAATTGAGTCTAAATCGGGGAGTAAAATAAAAAAACACAAATCTCTTCAGAGTGACATAAACCATGCATGCATATTCTGATGCATGAGCTGGCGCCGTCGAAAACAACACTCAATTATTCAGAGGCCAAGAAACCAATAAGTTTAACTTTTTGAAGTATTTGCTGTTTGTTTAAGCGCTCAGGTATGAATGGATGGATTTTTTATTTTACAAACAGAAAATCAGTTGAACTTTTCAAGCACCATTTAACCGTCTGCTATTTTTGTTTATTATTCGTTTTTTAATTTCATTTTCACCAGAAGAATATAGTTATGAAGACCGATCAAATTAATGTTTTTTTTATTAGTTTTGCGTTTACGTTTACTTGCATTCAACCCTCCCAAATAAATTACATTTAACATGAAAAACTATACGGTCTACTGAATTCGTCTAGTCAAATATGTAAAGTTTTTTTTATCTCTCAGTTCAGTTCAGATCGGCCTTCAATTATTCGTAATTAAAATAATGCTATTAAGTAGCGTTTATTATTAATAATAAACAAACCTTCAATGGTGAAAAATATAGTTTGTCAATAGAGTTAATGATTATTCAGCGAAATGCATTTACAGGATTCCGAGTGCTCAAATGCGGTTCAATGTCGAAAAGCATCAACATCTTGTTTTTGCAATTTAATATGACCATTAATAATTCAATTATTATAACGGACTTGATCAATTGAAATATAATTTACAATAGATTTCCATATGCTATTATTTAATGAAAGAGCACATACTAGAATACGTTAAGTAACGGAACGTTGTCGTTTTTTTAAGATTTTGTGTTTTTTACTGATGAATTTTAAAACTGAAAAAACTACGCCCAAAAAGATACTGTGTGTTGGGAAAGTTGGAAAAATCGTCACAATATGCGAGACGCGATAGACACATACTAATAATTTGCTGAAATTTACACATGTTTAAATAATCAAAGCAGATGGCAAACTTACTATAACCGTAGTTTTCTTTACAGTCAAGAACTTTGGGAGACGGCAATATCACGCCGCTTTTGCAAAGAATATTCGGCTAGCCAGACGTCCAAGTTCTTTAAATGATCCGGTGTTGCGTTTCTTGATGCATCGTTTTTATATTTGCTTCTGTCTGATTTGTATTTCATTTAGGATATTGTTTTATTATGTTTATTTTTCTCACTCTTTCTAACCATTTCTTTAAATGCGCCTCAATTGTAATTACTATTATTATACTTATGATTTTCCTCTTCTTTAGACTCCCGTAGTTCGGTACTTCTGTCTTTTTTATTAACTAACTTATGTTGTGTCTACCTAATAGTAAAATATCATTGAAGCGCTAATTGCCTTGAAACTAAGGTATTTTTGTTCCCCGTTATTTGAATCGTTTCTTCATCCAGGAGTATTGAGTAGGAGTATGTCTTATTAGTTATTAAATTGTAGCAATTCGTAACATATTCATTATGCTGGCATTTTACCATCGAAGCCTTGAGCTTTGCTTGTGAGTAGGTTTTATAAGGAAATTCATGGTTACAACCTTAATTTAGAAAGGAATTGACTTATACATATTTTGAACATCACCAAGACCATTTTGAGAAAATAATTACATACATCTCCAGGTGGACTATTTGTATGGTTTATCAAACAATCGTTAACATAAGTACAAACTTTTTATGCATCATACATACATAAAACATCCTTGATTTAATATCTACCTACCAAGGTTCACCGACCGCTTGCACTTACACCAACCCAGGGAAAAGGGTTCGGTGAAAAATACAGTAAATCACCTCAAACACGTCGAAGAAATACAAACCGGCCATTAAATCGACAACATACGGCTGCAACAATCCCAAAAAAGAAGAAAGAAAAATAATAAACAAACGCGTGGGTGATTAGTGTTGCAGGCACGTTTAGTCTCGGGTCCAGATTTATGATTTTTTTCCCTGAAGGTGGATTTGAGAGGTTTTGTGTTCCGTGCAAAAAATAATATTTACTGCGTGCTTACTTTGGACACTTTTCTGTATTGTTACAGACCAGTTATGCTGAAAACAAAATTGCTCACTTCTGCTACAGACGAAGTAGTTGAAAAATATTTGCGTTTCAATTTGAATAACCGGGCAGTTAAACAATGCCGGCTAGTCAAAATATATTATTAGAGTTTAGATATTTTGCATAATAAATAAAGAATGTGTCAAATCGCCAAATCTGAGTAGTCATTAAAAACTTAAATAAAATTATTAGACACAACAAATGCTTAGCTTAGCTACGAAGTGATTGTTATAAATTTAAAACTCTTTCGCACTCTTTTAAAAAGATCTAAGAGCTGTCTTGTTAGTTTCACTATCCAAAGCCGATCATAAATTATCCAAAGCTATTTATACAGAGCCGATGCGAACAGATATCTCCCGTGTGCAGGATATATCCGCAGTTCCTGGATATTTATCATTTATATGAATAACCCACTTTAGACGTAGTATATGCATGCCTAGTACTTGGGTGCACAATTTGTTTATATTTTGCTCAAAAGTTTTTTCATATTTTTTTGATTTTGGATTTTCGTCTCCAGCAAACTTTATCGCTATCACAGACTAAAAGTCTATCGCTTTATATGGACAGGAAATATAATAAGTGTGGAGTTCTTGAGGCTTATTTGCTCTGTTATTGTCTTCCTACTAAGGACACTGTAGGCACCATTTCTTTTAATATCTTTAAAATAAGAGAATATTCGGAAATTCACAGTGTTCAACATCTGGGACACTAAACATTATTTTAAGTCGTGTTTCAAAAAGGCCCCTTTTTATTAAGATGCAATAATTTTTTTTTGTTAACATGAAAAAAGCGACAACATTGAACATTTTTATTTTTGGCTTAACCTGATGCGTTTAAGTTGCAAATTCAATTGTACCTGGAAGATCTGCTGTGCATACGAAATGATTCTCAATTTTCACTTTCAATAACGCAATATATGCAAGTAAAGAGCAAAAATCCCATACTTCACCCCATTGGCCGTAAATAAAATCGGCTGCCCCTTTTCAGTAAGGACGTGCTGTACGTCTGTGGCATGCACAAATTCTACTTCTTCCTGTATGTTGCATTATCTTGGGAAGTCTCTTGAGCCCTCTTCAACGTATTTTATGGTCGTCGATCCGCACACTCACCCTCACAAGCCCCTCGCCATTTGCTTTACAAAATTGTCGATGTTGCCACAGTGCGCTCTAATGCATTTAGTCTTCCAGAATGCTAAACTTTGATAGTTGAACTGAAATACATTAATTTAACAAGAACAGTTAAGTGTGGAAGGTTCAAAGCAGCAATCATGTAATCAAGTACACCTAAATACCCAGTAAAACCCGGATTGTGTTTACTAACAGATTGTAACGAGTGCTCTAATGGCTTGTTACATGTCATCATCGTCTATAACATTAAATTACCCGCTTTGTTTGACTAATTTTAATTAGGTGCTAATTGGTTTATGTTGTTTTGTTAACGTCCTACTATAGATGCTAATTTTTCTGGTATTATTTTCTAGGAAAGGAAATATACAAGAAATTTTGTTGAGGGACCAAAAAGTTTAATTTAGGGGCGATCGGGTACAGATGTAACATTTGTAACTTATGATTTTTTTTAACTGTGACTTTTGAAAAATTTCGGTCAAATAAAGTGATAGTATGTATTTTCGACATAGCTTTACAATCTCACGTTATAATATAGATAGCTCTAAATAATTAATTGCTTTGATCGTCCCTATCGCAATTCAAACAATAAAAAATTCGAAACGTTATTTATGAGCATATTTTTCATTAACCCAATTCCTCCATTTTTTTCACTGAATCCACGTTACTCGGAATTTGACCGAGAAAAGAGGCACAGTAAACCATCTGAACTCTTCAACATGTTTTTTCTGCAACTTGTTATGATCACTGTTGTTGTCACCTATTTGCTCTTTTTAGTTTTCCTTTTTGTATACACTTTTTGGAGCTATCTCTATTTTTATTTTCACTGAGGTTGACTTCTGCTTCCGCAAAATTTGTTCTTCTTATGAGTGCAACAGGGGATAGATTAAGTTTTAAATAAAAAGGACTGGTATTTATCTTATGTTTGTATTCTACGCAGAAACTGCCGAATTTGTAGGATTCCACGATCAAATTCGAATTCTAGATGTTGCAATCAAATCGCCATAGTTCGTGATTTCTGATTTTCTGATACATCTTTTGCATCTGCAAATTTAAAACTAACTGTTTTATTTAGACAGTTTTGAATTCGGTAAAGAACTGCTTTGGACGTAATCCCTAAATAACACACTGAAAATTACTTTGGTATAAAAGTCAGAAACCATACATTGATTAACTAACTAAAGGGAAGACAGAAAGTAAATAATAGCGTCTATGAACCATTGGAACTTTGTAACGTAGCTTCAAATGAGCAATTGTATTAAAGACTTATTAAATTATTTTCGAATTATAAAATTCCTGAGAGAAAATTTAACAATAGTGTAATTATGATTTCCAGTGCTAGGTTGTCAAAAACTTCACATTGCTTAGAACAAAACAACATTCTCAGATCCAAAAGTTAAAATAAAACGTATTTAGTAGCTCGACGTGCTCGTAGCACAGCGGCTCTGTGGCAATTAAAAAAATAAGTCCAAGTAAATAATCCAGTTTTTGCACTTTAGTTAATTTAACTCATTAGTCGAAAGTAAACCATCCTTTATTATATGTAAACATTTTATATTATAAAATTCTTCCTTTCATCGGCGTTCTTCCTTTCATCGGCATTGTGGCAATCAATTCCGATATCATTCACTTGCTTTTTAAAAAAATATATGAAAAAAGCCTTTTGAATAATTGACAAATATTTTTCAGTCTGAAATTGTGTTGTACTTATCTGATTCCAAGTAATCCATTTATCATTTTTACCCTGCTTAATGCAGTTTTCGCTATGTAAATGTGATATAACGCCAATAAGTGTAGATTGAGTAGGTCCTATTTTTTTAAATCACATTATTATTGAGTAAATATTGATTTTTCAAAAACTCATTATTTTCCATTGACGTGGGAATATTTCGCTTCCCATCCACATTTAAAATATTGTCACATGCACCATGCACGAGTTCTGCGAAGAGCAAATAAATATCAATATTAACTGATATCTCATCGGCGTTTCTTTGAACACTGAATGATCAGCATTAACATAGGTTGCAGATCAGTAGAGTCATTTAAAAATAATTTTATTACACTTAATGGACATAATGTTTTGAGTTGTACATTATTGTGTTATCGGTTAATGAGCAATAAAATGTTTTTAAGTGCCACCACGCTATCTAGGCGGCAAACAGAACATTTTGAATCGGTTCACTGTCTTGTTCTCAATAAATGTGAATATTATCTACTGTGAACTATTGTGAACAAGGTGACCGTCATTGTTTCAAAAAATACTTCAAATATGAATTAAGTGGTTAATTTTATATACAATTTGATCTCGTTCCGAATTCCTAACCGTGTTCCAAGTATCGGGCAATTGTGCTTAGTATGGGTTTGTAGGCGACCATTTATATAAACTGTAAAAATTTAATTAAACTGAGATTATCAAAATATTTGAAAATTACATAAACACTTCTGCCTTCTGCTTGAATGAGTAACAGCATCTCGATAACAAGCCCACCATGGATGTTCCTGCGAGTTTTTTATTTGTTGACAGTGCAAATTGGCTCTATATCTCCAAAACTTTATCTTCGTCTTCAACAATAAACCGTATTTTCTAAAGTTTATGGGGCAATTTGCGTCCCGCAATGACAATGGCAGACCCTTTTGTCTGTTGCTAATTTTATGGAGATGTCCTCGTATATAGTTACCACAACTGTCAAAACGGCCTATGCTTAAACCGCGCTACCCTTTCAGCAATTTCCTGTATGACTCCCCTACGTGCAATAATGCCTTAACTGACGATCTCTTGTCCACTTGAAGGGGCTTTCCGCGGAAGCTGAAAGTCATATTTTACATCAAGGAATAAAATATTGCTTAATGTTACAACTTGCAACATTTCAGCTGCAAATTTGCCAATCACTTATTGGACAGTCGGTTTTACTGCTTTGAATAATCACAAATAATTAATTTTATCTTTTCGGTTGGGCACGACTATTTAAAATTTTCTTTCATACAATCGACAATGTTTCTTCAAGTTCAAACAACTTCTTTCGGATACCTACTTTAAAAAATAAACTTTGGACACGTTAACCAAGGTAGGAATTGATAACCTTAACCATATTTGCGGAATTTTAACACATAAGACATATTTGCTTTTTGGTATATTGTTTTCCACACTAACATGCTCTATTAGTAGTACGAACAATGCGCATAAAATAGATGTAATTCTCGAAAACTATCACAGTGTGGTAATTCAAGAATTGCTAAAGTTTTTATTTTTAGCTCATTTGGAATGAATCCCACGCCATCGTAAAAAAGTAATAAATTGTTTTCGAAAGTATGTGGCAACTAGAATAGCGAAATAAATGTCGCGACTGTCAGTTGAATAAGAATAAACATCAGTACAATCTGATTTATTGATTTGGAATTCGTTTTTACAACCATCTTAAAATAAACTCTACATTCGTCCTGCCGGACAACGGTCGATATTCACGGTTTGGCAGTTTTTCTGTCATAGCATTCTTTGAAGATTGTTTGAAGTTAAAGTCATAAAAATTTTGCACGTAGATATATTTTCAATACATATCCTAAATTTGATCAAGGAGTTTGAATCCGTCCTGTAAATTCGCCTTTGTCTTTTTATGGGGATCTAAGCTAAAGACGCATTTGGCTAAGTCTTAACTTCTGATCACTTTGTTTAAAAGAATAAAATACACAAATGGAATAGTAACGTCTTTACATATGAAAAGCACATACAAATCCTTAGAGGGATATCGAGTAAACCGAAAAAAAAAATGGAAATGACAGAGCATGTTCAAAACATGATGGGTAAGAGAAGAGAATCCTATTATAATCAATTCAAAGAATCATTTACAATCAGAGAGAATCATGCTTTGTAGTAGAGAAGAAATGTGGTATGGTGAATTTTGAAAACAATTGGCGTAGGAATCAAAGAACGAAGGAGAATATGAAAGCAAAGTCAATAATTCAAGCAGCCAATAAAAATATAAGAGGGCGGGCACAAAGACGACAGTAAAATAGTTTCCAGACATAGAGAAATGTGGAACACAATCATATAAAAAAACTTAGAGTTGAAAATTTTGCAACTAAAATTTTAGGTTTGAGGACGCAGATTTGAGTTTATACTTCAATGAGCTGAGAAACAAAATGGGTAAATGCTTCAACAGTAGATATTTGTGGTCCCTGTCGTAGACAACTACTCTTTTTAAAATCACATCGCGAGACTTCAATACGCCGAGCTTTCAATATAAATCCATAGTGACGATTTCCGGAAGAGGCAGGCATAGCAAGAACACAAAGCTCAATCCAAAATACAATATGATTTAAATTCAGTTTTCTCAGCTGTCTAATTATGTTGCTCTGCAATTTGCGTATAAATAATTAATTGATTTCACATATGCAACATCACAACGCTCCACTAACTGAATTGCGTATCTGTACACCTCATTGTCCTTCCGCTTCATCAAATGGTTTTGGTGTGCAGTTTTAGGTAACTACGCTTATTTCCGTGTTAATGATATTGGTTCAGGCAAATCCGTGTAATATCGTGTACCCAGTGCTCAGCTTGTTATGCTGAGGAAAGCTGCCATTTGCATAAGTAAATGGAAACTGTGTTTGGTTTAATTAGAGAATGACTATTCACGTAGCTGAATAGGCTGAAGGGAAAATAGCAGTAGGTATATTCATACCTACTATTATCCATACATTTCTATTAGGGCATGTTCGGGGTGGAATTTTGTCTTTTAGTGCGACTGATAAGGGTGATGGTAAAGGGGTAATAAAGTTCAATAAAACGTTGTGTTAAGTTAATACACAGCAAACATAATGTTCAGTTTCATTTTAAGTGCAACAAAGTTTGGAAAACGCAAATGTTAAATTAAGTTGGGATATTGTTGTGAGCTTTACCTTTCTTGAACAATACAAGCAATTGGAGTGGCAACAGACCGTATAATGAATTTGTGTTATTAACCAGGCGGACTCATATGAGTCTTAAGATGTGAAATTACTGCTTTGCGTGCATGTTTTATTATATTGCAAGTTCAGTCGCCTCAATTGCCAAAGTACGATTGGCTATGCAAAGAAATTGGGCATTATTCGACTCAAGAGGAGCCAGCCTGAACTAACTTTGTTTACGAATGACATTACCCTCCTCTGCTATTAATGTTAAGAAAAAGTATGTTTTTGTAGCATGCTGTGAAAACTAACAGAACATTTCACGCGGTTGCTGGAATCATTTTTTGTGTCCATCAATGGCAGAGGATCCAGACATTCTTATTAAAAAAAGCGTGTCGCTGAGCAATTTTGATCTTGTACTTATGGGACATTCTGTATATTTTCTATGGAGCTGATAGATTGATTTATGCTTTGAATACTACACATGGCAAAAGGATCACAGTAAATCAAATATAATGCAAAAGTAAAAGCGATCAAGATAAAGTTGATATAGAAGTTGCATTATGTTCTTTTAATGACACAAAAGCTATGTCACTTGGAAAATTTCGTTCTTTCCATGATAACAAATCTGATGTTATTTCTGATATCCAGTTGTATTATATTAAACGACACATTTTCGGAATGACTCTCGTAATGAACTGAAATGAGATTTCTAGGGAGGCTAATAAAAGAACCGAATGTTGCAAATGGGTTAATAAATTTCGATGTTAGAATGGGAAAAAGTTAGTTTAACTTGAACCTATTTGCTCTTAAAGCAAATTTTCTTAATGTTAAATAAATAATAAATCGTTCTCGCAATATTGAATTTGATATGTGTTAAAACTGATATTTTTATTTCATACAAACTCCATCCATTCATTCTTCGGTTGTCTAAAAGGTGATTTAATCTTTACGTGTTTGTCACTATTTGAACCGTAACCAGTAATTATTTTACCATCCTCAAAAATGTGCTAACAAATATCAAACCAGTCCTAAACGCATATCCTAATGAGAAACGAAATATTTATAATTCAGAAACATTTATATGCGGGCCAAAGTATTCCTGAACAACAATTTGGTTTTCGAATAAATGTTCAGAAATGAGTTAGAGTTTGCGTGTTGGTTTGTATTTAACTGTGGATTTATGAGTTAGATGAGACCGATAATATGCTAAATGGACTGTTTATTTTTAGTTTTAATTTATAATTAACATCGCTTATCGGGTTTAATCGGGTTTTTCTTTATTGCTGTAAATCTTTCGCTTTATAAGAGAGGGTGTGGATAAGTCCGTTAGGCTGACGCTAGTTTCGGTCTTATTGGTCACTTGTTATCAGGAAACTTTAGTTAAAGCAAAATGTTTTTTTTCGAAATAAAAGATTCGATTTATATATATATGAATTATATATATATACGCGTGTTTTCTCGTTTAAAGTTTAATAATACATTTTATAGATTTCCCAAATCCAAAGACTTAAAGTCCGTAACTTTGAAAGTGGGTATACGTTTCAATTTTTAGTAGGTACGTTTATAATTATTTTTAAATAAATGTATTTATTTAAAATGTATCCTTACGAACCAGACGTGGACGGGAAAAACTAAACTTGGCAGATTTTGAACACAGTAATCCATCATCTCTTAAAACAGTTTTTCCCTATTCCTTGAGCAGTTAAAGGGAACTGATCAAGCGATTTTTCTGTTAACTTCAAATAGCTACCCCATTTCGTGTTAGAATTCTGAATGGTAACAGAACATTATCGTTAAGAGCGCCTCTATCGGTCGTCGGCGGCATGAACTAAAGACCGTATTAATACGGTGCTAACTATTTTATGGTCGGTAATAAAGCCGTATAATCAGAAGAGAACGAGCCGAACGTGTTAAAAAACAAAATCACTCGGCATTCATTTATTCACACAACAAACAATAAAACATTGAATCATAAACATCGTTAAGTCAACGAGAACATTTAAAAAAAATCGCATACGACTTTATTTTAATCGCTTATTGAACGATTGTGTTCGGCATAATGGAGACATTTATAGTTAGGATTGCTATTAGACTCAAATTTAATTAGGCTATGGCCTTGTAAATGTATAAACTTATTAAGAACACTGGCCACTTTGGTAATTTATGGAATATGATTTGATTTTTACTGCTGTTTTCGGCACGACCAGTTTGAAATGTTGAGGCTAAAGGAGATGGAAATAGTAGTATATCAAGTATGAAATACATTTAACATTTCATGGTGTTTGAAATTTCCCAATTATCTAACAGAGGGGAAATGTTTAGTTTGCTCAGTGCATAAGCACAATGCGGAAGACGCTAACATTAATGTGGACCATTTTTCTCATCGGAGATTGATTTACATGATAATGGTTGGTGGTTGATGGCTGATGGTCATGATCATCTCGGAGGTTGATTTACTCAAATATTTACCATTACGAGGGTATCGTTTTCCATTTAAGTAGATCTTATTTTCTCCAAAATCTTGAACATTTGAAAGTTCATATTGGTCATCCTGTTTGAAGTACTTTAAAAGGAATACTGATCAAACAAGACCATTATTATTGAATAAGCAAAGTTTCAAGTAACATTTGCATATTTGCTTCGAAAAAATTGAAAACGATATATGAATACCTCTTGCTGATCTGCCCAGGATTTATTTGTGATGGTTAGTTGAAAATCAAACAATGTTATAAATTTCAATAAAGTTTAGTTTATTACAGGCCTATTTGGGATCGAAAAATTACAAGCCAATTCATTGGAAGCAATTGCCCCCGAAAATTAGCATTACAACAGCACATTTTCACATCGGGGCTTCTAAAGCCCCGAATATTAACCGCAAAGAAAATTTCGCCGCGAAATAGCAAGGGGGTCACTAAACTGCCGAAAAATTCAATCCCGGTAATGGCGCGGGGCTAATTTATGAAGGAAAGTGTGAAACGGAACGACTCTTGAAAACTTCTGAACTCATTAACTCTGAAAGAAAAGGCAATGGATCGAGAAAAGTTTCGGAGGAAATGGGGGTGTAGGCAACGGAGCGAGCCAGACAGAGACGCCGAACGGGTGAAATATAAAATATGGGATTTAATCTCGGAAATGAAAGAGTGAATTTTAGTTGTAAATTCAGATGATTAAGCTTATTGCAACCGTTAGCAACATTTATTCTGTAATGCCCGAATTCGGATTTGTTAGACAAGCCAGGGGAACGATCTGCAAGAGTATTTGGTTTCTAAAATGTCTAAGCAAAGGACAAACAGCCACCCATTCTTGACTGTAGGAAATAAACTTGCCGACTTATTTAAACCTAATAAGGGCATCCTGATTGTGATTATATATTATAAGTGGATGGATAGAAAACCGGAAAAGAAGTGGCGAAACGGAGCTTAAAGTCTTTTATACTGCAAATCAAAATACTAGGAAATATTGCTGGGAGAATGTTTTATCATCGATAGAGAATTTGTAACTTTTATTTTGGTACAAATACGTGACCTGTTTACCGGTTCAGCAGTTTTGTAATCAGCTTAAAACTAAATTGCTCTGGATCAATGTCAATATTAATCCCGATCTTCATTATGAAGATACAGGTTTCAATTGAAAAACGTTCGGTATTAATTAACCCGTTGGATTTGGTGTGTATACATTGGGTGGTTCTATTTAATTATTTTTCCAATTTGGCCGTTCTCCCCACCAAACTACAACGGGAATTAATTTCTTACGGTTTGCCCCATCCGTTCGCCCGTATAACCCTCAAAATGCCATATATTAGACCTTCGAGCAATTCCCTTTATGCGCAGACCATAAATAGCCGACATGGAAATACCCCTAATCCCGAAAAACCTGCTTGTATGATAATCACGTATCATCCGTGCTGCCCAACGAGATAACAGCCTGCCAGGGGCAAATCCAGATGCATCCCAAGGGAAAGGGATTCCGGCACTGGACCCTTCTGGTCAATCAAGAACGGGGTGCTGAATTAAATGGGGACTTATTGTCACTGTAATAAAGGTAAATGTAAGGGAATTGCAGCGGTAAATGGTTGGAATAAAGAAGATGGTAAATGAAAATCGGGAATTCCAATACTTTATTCCCCACCTAGAATTCTTTCTAATTGATGAATGGTGTGTGGTTTTTTAACCTTATTTTCGATTAAATGACATACAGCTTGACTAGTTCTATTCTATATTCCATGATTAAAAGTTTCTTCATGATCTTTTTTCAAATTTCTAGCACTATTGTTAATTTAATAAGTGTATTTCCATTTCAACATCTGCTCAGATCTGATTGCTGAAAGTAGTCAACAGCAAACATAAGCTCGTTTCCTAGATTTTATCCCTTGACTATTGTTCGTCTATTACAAATTTTATAGATCTTTAAATCGATTAGTGTGTTATTTTGATTGCATTTTGCAGAAACGGGCTCCTATTTCGAAAACGTTTACTACCAAATCTTATTATCACATTGTAAAATTGCACAGTGATCAATATCATGTTTTACAACTCTACATCCCCATTTTGACAAACCCTCCCGCGTAACCAAGAAAAACAGAACAATAAATTTAATTTGCTCTAACTCGAAAACGAATTGGTTGTCTGAACTGACAGTAAACGAAGTTAGAAGTAGAAGTAATGGGACCCTTCCTAATAAAATCGATTAGGAAATTGTTGTTTGCGTTTCCAGCTAGGAAGCGTCTTAGTTGCTTCTCCTTGCTTAATTGAAATTTACGTCTCCAATAAGGCTTATTTATTCAGACCCCAGGTTTAAATTTCAAATTACTTTTTTAAATACGGGGTACTCCCAGATGTCCAATATACACAGAAGTTATGCGATAGAACACTGCCATGGGGATTTGTTTATGCACAAATGGATTTATAATAGTTTTGTTTAATATAATTGTGTCTTCAATTTCGGGAAATTCCTAAGTTTCGAATTAAATTTGCTTGCCAAACTTATTTAAGTACTAAGTAAATACCTAAAAAAGCGTCAGTTCGACTGGGCACATCCACAGATTGAATATCGCTCTCATGTGTTTGCATGTTTTAACTACGTGAGGTTCATATGATATATGATCCGACATAAACTAAATTCATTACTGTAACTGAATACTCAAATTGCTATTGTTTAATAGATGTAGCAGTTTCGCTGACATCAAATACCTTTTGATTTATTCATCTCATGTTTTCAACATAATAAAAACATAATAAAATCATTTAAAGTTTAAACAATATTTTTTCTCAACGGATTTAAGTTGTTGAATATTCAAAGTTTGTTTTGGAACTGATTATTTTTCAAGAAAAATGTACATTGACTCTCATGGCTAGAATTCCTTTGAATAAAGATGCAAATTGTGACAACGTGAGTGATAATTGAAAATTTTTTATTTTTGTTGCCAAAGAGCGGAAATTTCTATGCTGGGAAAACTTGTTAGTTTGTTAATTTTTGTATATTCGGAAAGGAAATATTTTTAGTTGCATGTTTCATTATTTTGTTCAATGGTTATTGCCGAACTAAATCCCTGTTTTTCTCGGAATTGGTAAAACTATTCTGTGGTATTCAAATATTTTTTTTGTTTACTTCACTGTAGGCTTTATCAAACGCATGACTGCATTGCATGCAATCTAAGGTGCGCTCAGACATGGTCCATTATGCAAATGGATCTTGTATGGTATTGAAATTCTCTGCTTATTTCTAGTTTTATTGACGCGCTATAAACGTGTGCGAACAATGTCCGGTAAAATTATTAAATTACATGTCGAGAGCTTTGGAGCGTAGGAACGCTTTTGAATGTTCTTAACTCAACCATCTTTTAACATGAAAGCTTATGATTTTGTTCTTTGAGTGGTATTGAACTCGGTGCTCTTGGTACAGCTATTGTCCGAAAATTTGCTGTTTTATTTTAACATATTATTTAAGTTCTCTTTAAGGGCGTATGGCCCGTGAAAATCGATTAGCAAAATGAAATTTCACTTTATCATCAAATCAAACAAATTTAACTTTCGGTCAGGCAATTTAGACGCAAATAGATGTTGAAATTTGCACCAATATCCTGATATGTTATAAATGTTTTTTAGACTCATTCTAACATATATTCGATTACAACGAATTACAACACTAATAATAATATTTCTTGTATACATATATGTACTTAATATTTAATATTCAACAAATTTTAGCTTTCTTTGTCCTATTTTTTAAGCAGCTTTTTCCATGACTAATAATATACATCGAGAAGCGACTCATGATGGTTGAAAATAAGTACCAGGTACCGCAATATGAAAATTACAAGGATGTATAACCATAATTAGCTGTCGTTGAGAGTAAATAACGATCTTTTGTCGATTTCGATTGTGCCTTCCCGGAGCTCAGCTCATTATGCAAGGCTATGTTTATTGCTTTGCAAGTTTTTTGAAAGTAATTGCGCTAAATTAGCTGCCTTTATAGCTGAAAAGATTTATGTGGTGGCATATATATAGGTATATTCGCTTAAATACTTGCTATCAACTCAGATTGAAAACCATTTAACTTTTAATATTTAAATTCGATTCGGTCAATGCGCAATTTAAGTAGATATTTCTGATGCTCTAAAAATCACAAAAAGGAAATAAGCCAATTTATAGATAAGTTGTCAGACCGTAGTACCGATGAAGAATTTTTGCATTTTAAAGGAAATGGAGCTATAGAGCTTGAGAATTAAATGAAAATCAAGTTCAAGAACTGAGCCAATGTAGGATATAGCATTTTTGGTTTTATATGCATTCTGATTTAGGCAACTGTAAGATGGAGGGCAACTTTTTGGCAAATATTTGACTATTACTTATTTTAATTGTAAACAGGAGAATGGATTTAATTTGATAATGCTTTTTGAATACTAAAATGACCCATATTTTTGAAAACTCGAGCTATTAACAAATCGCTGCTAAAATACAATAGTAAAAGCAACATTAAGACATGAAATAAAAACGATATGAGGCGCCACAATATGCAAGGACGAATTGATTTAATATCCCAAAAATTTTTAAATTACATTACTAAATCACTAAATATTTTTTTCAAAAATATTGCATGTGTCGACAGTTGGCTTACCAAACATAACAGAGAAAATCGCTATAATTGTTTTATCAACTACTCATTAGCAACTGATTGGACTGATAATCTCGTTCCTTTGACTTAGCAAATACATTTTTATGTTTAATGCGGTGTAGAAAAGAATGTAGCAATATTATTTTCTTATAGAGCTGAACAAGCCCGACTTGATGAGACCAACAAAACAATATTCTTGCCCTCACTAAAATGCTAACTTTCGTATCCCGAAATCATAACGGTTTTGGAATCAACTAAACAATTTCATGTTTTTAGCCGATTTTAAAGGACAAAGGTATATATAACAAACCCTGTATCGCTACAATCTGCTACTAAATCAACAATGGTTAGCAGAAGCGATTTAAGGATTTACAAGTGTTGTAATGATATCTTTACGAGGCCATTAAAACGGAAGGTGTTTAGTATGTTTTTACGCATCCAAATTACGGCCTCTTAAGGGTTTTATGGTACTTCAGAGTAATGTTCACAAGATTTTCAGACTGCTCGTAGTTATTTCTTAACCGCCCCGGAATTTTTTCTGGTTTGTTATTAGTTTGCCAGTGACTTGCTTTTTGATTGTTGAATTTATAATTAGAGATGAAAATTAGAGCATCCGAGTTTATTTTGGAAGTTTTTTAGTCATTTTTTAAGGCTGTTTTTGTTGTTAGAAACCAGGAGTTCCAGATGAAACGCAACAGCGAAAACCGAATCGGCTTAACTCGTAAAAGTGATGTTTAAACGCAACACGGCTTATTAACTCGCATTAAAATTCCGTTAGAACTGAAGGTCTCAAATAACAAAGCAACACTTAAATTACATACAAACGAAAGTTTGTTTCAGGTTTTGTTTACTTTTCCTGAACTTGATTTCATGCCATGAGAACGATACGTTCCCCCATGTTAACCGGTTTTGTTACAATTTCGTCTAAGTTTGAGCAAATTTTCTGGATTTGCCAACGTTAGAATCAGCTTAAAGGGCATGAATATATTAATTTTTTTGACTTAACTTCAATTGTGCAAATACAATGTAGTTTTAGAAGATTACCGTTGCTCATACGAACAACCAATACACATTTGCTTTGTATAGAAGCTCTCTATTGGAGCCCCTAATCTTCTAATGGATCCCATTGTAAAGTAAATTTATTACTCAAAACTAGTTTTATCTGAAGATGACCATACAAACCGCTATCAAAAAATCTAATTTGAATATCTTCGACCAACAGAAATGTTATTCAAATGCGCCCTGCCCGCCGCTCGTAAATTACCGAAGAACATTTCTTTATTGTGGAAGCCATTGCGACATTATTCCGAATAATTTTCCATTGTGTGGTGCTCCACGCACTTTGCATAATGCTGAGGGTCTAACTGGATAACAAAGGTCATTTGCAGAACTTGTTTGTATGAACCTATCAAAGGGTTGACATGTTTTAATAATGAGTCTATTGCTGAAAGTATGTGAAGAAGATCTGGTCATATCTAAGGACTGGTTAGCATCAAGACATTTGCTGGGAGTTAAAGGAAAGTTAGTGTTGAAATCATAAATCCAACCTGGAATACTGCCGCATATTTAAGCCCAGTTATGCAAATGAGAAGTTCCTACTAAGACCAATCTAAATCAGAAAACCATGATCCGAAGAAACTCATTTCTCAGCAATTTAGGAGCCTTCAAGGTATAATTTAGTGTCTGAGGGTAAAGGCCATAAAAAACAAAGAAGAGAAAAAAGGTACGAGTTACCGCTCGACGTCTTCGGCGTTGTTGGATCGTCCGCCCCACTCGAAGATAAATCACTTGCATAATTTACCAGGGGGCGCAATATTCGAGTTAGGGCTGCCATGCCGAAATGTATTTTTGCCTGGCAATATGGCGCAATGGAAATTACTAAATTTCAACGTGTAATGGTTTTATTAAAGAAGCTTTAAATTAGCTTAATCTACGGTTAAAATTTATTTGGTTTGTTTTGATTTAGTTACCTAAATGTTTTGATAATATTTTGGGATAATTTTTTTTTTGTTGTATCCAATTTTATGTGCTAACACGAATCTAATGCATGTTGTCGTTAATGATGGCGTTACATTTTTTTTCGGGTCAGTAAGGGTGGTATATTTAAATCACACTTCACATTAATTCTAGTATGAACGGGTGGTCAAATGAAAAAAAATCAGTTACATAAATTGCTGCAAATCCCCATAACTACATTTAATATTTAATGTCTGTAGCGCGGCCCCATTATAAAATGTTGCAATTCTCAATTTGGATTTTGTGGTTGGCAATTACGTATTTAACCCCATTGGCAATTAAATCATTAATTACTCCACCCTCTGTATTTTGCACACCCCAATCCCGTAAACTCCAATTTATCTATGGAACAGCATGGCGGCTCATCTGCATTGCTAAATGCCCCTCCCGGTTAAATTAAAATTGGAATTCGAGCCAATCCGACCGGCACAGAATTTTAGGTTTTTAGTAGTGAAAGTTCCTAATGCAGATACGTATTTTTGACCTGTGGTTGAATACGGAGCAGATTGTCCAAATCAAACATTATCACCATTTATATCCCCCGGTAACAATAAATTGTCATTCCCCAAGACTTCCCCCAAAATCGATTGACGGAGATGGGTTGAAATGTGTTCCAGATAAAATAGCCATCAGGGGAATCGTAAACATTGCCTTGAAACAAACGAATTCGCCTTTTGTTTTCCTCTAAGCGAACCGGGCAAGATACGGATCCTTTTTTGACCCCACCTTGGCAATTTGGGTTCATGTACTTTATTGGTTATGATTGGCATTTAACCGTTGATTCCAAATATTCTCAGGTCGCACTCTTCATGGCTCCTTCTTCGGTTTCCTTCTGAAAGAAAGAAAAATAGCTTTAAACTGATACTGATCATAACTGTTTGAATAAAATTGAGAAAAATACACAGATAAGAAAAGTTCAGGATATTTAACAGCAATGGTGGCTACCCGCATTTAATTGTAACTGTAAAGAAATTCTCTTAATTCTGTTTTAATCCGATTAGCAAATGCATTTATAGCGAACACCTATCTCTTTTCATGGAAACAAAATGCCAAGAAATGCAATTAACGTTGCAAAATATTTGACCATTAAGATAATTTATGCGCGAGGAATTCTCATTTCGCGGTTTCTTTTAATCTGTTCTGAGGAAACTGACAAGAAAATTGTTTTAGGCTTAGTTTATACGTTTGCAATTAATAAGAGATGGACCGTAAGTAACAGTCATTTTGCTGACATAGAAAAATGGCCTCTTTGTGAGCACGTCTAATTTAGTTAGTTCCAGTTAATAATATTTGCGCCTTCAACAAACTTTTGAAAAGGAAATAGATTTTCCATTTTGTGAACTCCAATCACACAATCATTTCTAATAAGTTTTCGTGTCGACTAATTAAATTGTGTTTTATCAAAGTTGTCACCGAATACTTTTCGGTTCAATTTCGCATTCTTATTCGTTCTGTATTCTTATTAAACCTTAAAAAGTTACAAGCAGTACGTAATATTCTGATGTAAAAATGATAGGAAAATATACATTTAAATTTATTAATATGCTGAATGTTGTGTCAGAAACAATTTAAAATGGCTCGAATGTTGTTTTTTAAAATCGATGTTCGAAAATCACAGTAAATCTCTCGCCAATAAGAAACAATCGCATGCACATAATAAATACATAAACTAGGCATGATATTACGTGCAACATTTAAAACATAGTGAGTTTTATTACATATGAGAAAATAAATGGGGATAATTCCATTATGTCGTTATTTAAGTTTACTGCATATTAACTTTAATTATAAGTTTACGGGTAATAATTCATTTTAAACCGTAACTTTAATAAGTTTCAGCATGCCATTGCGTTTTAAAATGTAATTAAATTTGCTATAAGTGCCGAATCACTGAAATCGTGGCTAGTTGTTGCTTTAAAGTCTATTATTGCGCGACGCCGAATACGATTTTATTTGAAGGTATGTTTATGAAAACGCTAATTGAATGTTTTAATGAATATTTGAGTATTATTGTCAGCGATGCTTAATTAACTGTTTTTATGCTGTTTATGGTGACTAATTGAAACTTTACGAGATTTTTAACATTCACTTCACCACTTAACAATTTAGCAGCATGGCAGTAACGGTCATATTAGCTGGGATTTTCGAATTCTGCTAGATATAACTAGGCAATCAACTAATATTTTCTGTAAATAACTTCTGGTCAATAACTGCAATTTTACCCTTTATATTAGAACATTAGAACAATCCCTATTCTTTTGACAACGTGACTCCCGATAAAAACAGTTTCGTCGCAGTTTACAGAGTTCGCAATTTCGAATTTCAGATTCAAACTTCCATTGTATGGAACCATTTAATAGTATTTGCGCATATTTACAGCGCAACTGGAGCCTTCATCGATGTCGCCAACAGAATAGAGCCTCGTTTATATTGCACTCTATATGCAAGCGCCCATTGAAGCCATTGAAGGGGAATATAGCTAGTGGTTGTAATTGCAATGGAAGTTTACATTGAACTCCCACAATTTAATCGCGTTTCTGTTCGGTTTTTCCCTTAATTTGCTCGAAATACAGTTTTCACATTTGCACCTTGGCTCAAGTACTGTTTTCTTCTAGAATTATGGTTATTATACACTGTGAACAATTATGGTAAATTTCCGCAGATAATTTGCAATACTTGATATTCGTTTGTGGTTTGCTAGTGGGTACAATTTGCTTGATCTCGATAATGAATTAAGGCAGCAGTACAATCTTAACTTACAACCGAGTGTCGCAGTTCATAAAGGATGTGAACTTTAGCTTATTTCTGAAACCTGATTGCAATGCAAAGGAAAATTACCAATAGTTAAAATTAGACCGCGACACCGCATGAGAAATTAGCTTTGTGTTTGTTGTATTTTTAAGACCAAAATAAAATGTTAATAGAATATGAAGCGACAAGCAGAGGCTAATTTTTAAAATCAATGATTTCGTTGGCTTTTGTCAAGATGAGTTTTTTTTCGACAGTGTGATACTGGCAAATTTAAAGTGAAACAGCAAGCAAATCATGAGTTCAGATGCAATTTTTAACCGAACATGAAGAAGCTTCCAGTAAACATGGATAAGTACGTTCAGAGAGCGATTTATTGAGATATTTATCAACACGCCCAGCCGATTTCTATGAAATTTTGTACGATGTTTCACTATATATATTTAAATTTCACTCTAAATTGCATGTTTTCCCACTGCAAAGTTCTCTGGAAATTTTGAGTATTTAGGGTATTTTGAGTCGATGAAACAAATTCAATTTTTTATCGGTTTAAATTTTCAGAAATATCAAGCATCACTTTCTTGATCGAATCATCGAATTATTTTGTACCTATAATAAAAATTTAGTTGTATATTTATTTCATATTTTGTAAACAAAACATACAAACATTCGTAAAATTCGAGAAAATAATTATTTTTTCCACTATTTCCTCAAAAACTGCAAATGTTTCTAAAAGCAGACACTTCAATATGCAAGACAGTATTTGTGTTTCCGAGTTTATAATTCCAAACGAAATCCGAAAATCAAAAAAATGTATAATTGCTCCATTGAACAAGAAGATATTTCAGTTGACTCCCTGTAATATCGGACGTAATTTTATTCATTGTGTACAACAATACAATTTTACAAAAGTTGCATACAAATTTCTGTTAGCCAAATATTCCGATTTTTTCTAATATCGGTGTTTTTTGACTCCGGTTATATGCGAATTAGTGTAGCAATTTAACCAACTCCGCAAATGAATTATTAGATATATTTCCGGCAAATAAATTGATTTTTGCGTTTTTTGGATTGCACTAGAACTTCCAGGCAAACATTTTGAATGTCTCCTGGTTTTCTGTCATGCAAAAGTCTGCGACTCAATCTTACGGAAAATTAAATTTACGACAACGGTTTTGTAGCTCAATGTGCATTGGTGCAAATTGTCATTTCTGAAACTACAATTTCAATCAATAAACATTTTGCAAAATTAAATAAAATAGCTAATTATAATAATGGGTCAAAATTTTGTTAAATTGTGGCCGTATTTTAAATATGTATTTTTTTTTAGATTCTATAGATTCCTATAGTAGATCGTCACTGTTTTTTGAGAGCGGATTTATGGAAAAGCAAAGTTTATTTGTTAAAGTATTCCAACGAATGAACGCGTGTTACATCGTTTTCATTCGGAAACATATACTTTCTAACACTTCTGGGTAACGTTGCTATAATCAATCATAATTTTAGTATATTTTCCCGTCAAATTATTTTGGTTCGATCCGGGTTTATAACTGAACGCATATACTTAAATACTACTTACTAAGTCATAAAAGTGTTTTATCAAATAACCCTATGCTGATACCAAGTGCATGTGATCGAGTACTTTGTTTCCTTAAGGATAGTGGGCCTACTAAGGATCGGGATTGTTAATAATTCGCAATTTTACGTGTTAATCGCATAATGCGTCAATCCATATCATTTATTGCTTTTGAAAGCCACCTGAATGTCATTATTGGCAAACAACATTTTAATTTCCTTATTTAGCTATATCTTACTGTGAGTAACGGAGTACAATGTCCATGTGGGCGAACTGAAACAAACATTTTCAACATCCTTGTATGCAGCCACTGTTAGAAAACTGCATAATAAACACGTTCGCAGCTTATTTCCGGAGATTTTGTCATATGATGGGGTCTGCCAGAATGGAAAAAGTGTATTTTTGGTCCATCCAGAAGAGTTTCTGGTTTCACTTTTAAATGTTTACAACATACCCTGGTATAATTTGTAATCGCAAATCTCGCTGCGCTTTTCTGGGTAGCTCTCCTTCATTTTTTAAATCATTTTATTCACTAACCCCGTTTTTTTCACTGCCGCTAAGCTTCTCGGTTAATTGTTTGGTAGCACACTACAGACTTGTTTTATTTTATAAAGTGACCATTGCTTTTTTAAACGTGTTCCAACAACATAAAACAACCAAATTGCTTGTAGAAATGTAAATGGAAATAGTGAAACCAGGAGGAATTATTGCAAAATAGAAATATGGTAGGTTAGGAATGTATCAGTAGTAGGCATGTTAATAAAACCCTGACCAGGTCAGCAGTAAACATTTTTATGGGTAGTAAACTAGTAACCACCGCACTTTATCGGTTTCGGCGGTATTTTGCATTGTAATATTTTGTGTTTTCACAAATTCGGCTACGCTACTAAAAGACTAAATAGTTGAACGAAACTGAACACACCAACCTGATAATTTAGGAGTATTTTTTAATGGCCAGAACACCGAGAAATTAATGTTTTATTGACCATTATCTCTTTCAATGTGAGAACCACGGTGTGACCAATGCATGAAGTAAAAGGAAACCGAAAATGTTCCATTGAAGATTAGTTTAATAAATGCTTCTTATGCTTAGAAGTTGGGTTTCACTGAATTCATAATTAATTTTTATGGGCTATAATTTTTATGTCAAATTTTAGAATTTTATTAAAGAATAACTAGGGATTTTTTTTTGTTACAAATATTACTTAATTCTTTGGCTTTCAATTGTTTGGCCGTATTTTCTAATAATGATTCATAGTATTGTTCATCTTAAACTTATAATTCATAATATTGTATATTAAATCTACATTTGCTTATAGACACCTATGTGGGTACTGAATGAGATTAAATTATTAAACAAATGAGCTAAATATTCCCCATGCCGTAAAGCAGTTCACACGTTGTTAAGTTGTTAAAAAACTTATGGAAATGCCGCTGAAACGTACAAAGTGAAAATTGATTGGGAAAAAAAATTGTTAAGTAACTGTTAAAGCCGAACTTCTGTAATTTGTATTTGCAAATTTTTTATCAAAAAAAAACCGTTACGGCTTCCAAGTTATTACAGAGAAAGTGTCGGAGGAAAAGAAAAATACTCAGTATACATCTTAGAAAATATTCAATTCTGTTCTGTATAAACCAGCCAAACTGCGACGGCGAATATGGTGGCACTTACACAAGCACAAATGAACCATCGATTAAGAAGCTAATATCATGTAGTAATTCTTCTGGAACATTCTTAAAAACTCTCAATAGCAACATTCTTAGACTCTCAATTGGACAAAATTGGCTGGGCAAGTAGCAACTTCCCAATCCGTTAGTTTTTTTTTACCAAACCATTCCAAAGGCTTTTGAAAACTGTTTTCCAACGATAAGGTTTATGAACTGCTTTAATATATGTGGCAAGTAAAAATATCTGAATTATATCTTAAATCAGAAAATATTGCGAATATTTGCGCGGTGAACGTTTTCGCTGGCAGATGAAACGATGTGGCGCCATGCGAATATCCCATCGTCCCTCAGGAGCGTAAATGAAGATAACGCGCCGCTTAGCTGCCTGGAAACGGGTGCTGTTGCAGTTTCGGGACAAAATGCGCCAAAGAGCAAGCGAATGTGCAATTCATGTACATAGATATCGCTAGAACTGGGCAATTGCCAACCGAATTTTTAAAGCAGACATTCGAAAAGAGCTTTGATAGCTAAACAGTCTGCCAAATGGCATGCTTAACGTGGGTGTTTTCCACCTACGATTGATAAAGATAAGAATAGTTTAACGGGTTGGGACAATGCTATAAAATAAATGACTTAGGCAACTTTTTCCAATTCGAGTAGACATTATAGAAGTGGGAACGTCCAGTACAATTCGGCTTTATGTTTAGTACATGCATATAGCGAGATCGCACCCCCTGGTAAGTTGCAGTCTTAACGACGCCTGGAATGAGAACCCGAATCCCGAATGCACTAGCGAGCAAGCTAAAGCAGCAATATGCATTCAAATATTTAATTAGGCGCAGGATTTTGTCCATTTTCAGACTGAGATGAGAATGGTTATGAGGAAATATTGTACGAGGTCGTTTGGGAATATGAGACGATTTTGCTAACTTTATGAAAACTTCGCGCAGCATCTCGGGGAAAAGTTAGCTAGCACAATTTAATTTTTGCTCTGTTGATATACAAAGGTCGTTGTTTCGCAATTTACCGAACAGCATTTTAATTCAAGATAAGTTCTAGCAAGCCAAGCATGGGTATAGACGATTTAATCAAATTAGATAAAGGTAGATATTATTCGAATGTACGGCTTGAAATTTCGGAGGATAACAGCAACTCCGAAAACCTTTTTAATTTGCATTATTTACATCGACATACATCTCATCGTCCAGAAGGGAGCTGAATGTGAAGTTGAGGAAAGGATATTTTTTCTCAATCAATATATTTTTAAGTATTTTTAAGACACTCCTCATCTAGATCGTTTGTTTAGTTGTGGATATCTGATCAAAGATCAAAAATTTTTCAACTGTATGTCATACATTACTCCACAAAAAAGCCAAATCGAATTGAATTGAATTGAATTGAATACCGTTAAATCGGTATTCAATTCAATTTAAATCTAACTTCGCTTTTGCTAGTTATTTTTACTCAGTTTGTTTTCCGGACTATTCGGGAAATTTTCGTCCCTACCATTAGCCAATATGACTTTTTAAAGAGTTACCAAATTGTTTTCTTAATTGCGTCATTTTGTCAAAAAAATTGAAACTCCTCATGTATAGACACTAATAAAAAAAAATAAGCACACATCAAACTGGTGGCTGTTCACAAATTTAGGCTACTCTTGGCTGAACCCTGTACCATAACAAACCACTTCAAACTCTTGCCAAAATTTGTTTTTGATAACGATTGAGATGGAAATGCCTACATTACCCAGAGAAAGGGAATCAAATTCGATTGACAACTAAAAAAACTGAAGATTTAAGTTGAATTATATTTATTGTGTCCGGTTTTTTTGGCCAAAAATGTTTGTTTTAACTTTACAATTTTAACTTTGGAATCAGTTACTTTGAATTATTTTGCCAAAACTGATTTTTGACATAAAACGCAATAATATTTTGGTTTTTTTTTCTGTTTAATTTTCCATTTATAAAGATAATAATGTTAATGTTATTTACACCAACTTGAGCTAGTTGTCAGTATATCGTACATTAAAAGTTAAAAAATTGAAAAAAATTTCCGCATTGAAACGCAGTGAGGAAATATATCTCGGTTTCTTGCAATTTGCTTCCGTGTTAGGAATATTCATAGGTTAGCAGGTCTGTACATTTACTTACATTATGAACTGATGATCATCTTCCTGAAAGGACGCATTTTAAATAGCTCCGTACACGTGCTTATCAACAATAAATTTTCGCTTTCTAGAGACCAAGAGAAAGGTTTTTAATATTAAGTATTATATCGTAACCCATGTTATTAGTTGCTTGTTTGAACTCTGCTTCTGTGATTTTCTAACGATAGCACATGTTACTCCTCCTTACCACTTTTCTAATTTCCTTTTTCTCTTTTTTTTTTAATTTTTCAATCTCATTACCTTAAATTTTCCGACATTTTAATCTACGAATATCTTGCGTCAATCAGCTTATAAAATGCACGTTTTCAATGCTACCAGAGAATATGACAGTGTCATCTGCCTTTCGAAATTTGTTAAACCGTCATCTGCTTAAACTTACACCAGCTGTTAGATCTTCAAGAGCTTTTCTAAATCCCTATTTCAATAATATAGTAACTTTTCATGGATACATTGCACAGCTTTATCTCAACCCTTTCAGGATGATTGCTTCCTCTTTGTTACCTCCTTTTTTTTCAAATATTTTCTAATTCTACAAATATTTACCAATTGCACTAAATATCACCATTTTTTTGAGGTTGTACTCTGTCGAATCGCTTCCTATAGTCGATAAGCAGCGAATCAAGCTTCGCGTTTACCCAGTTCGTTCCAAAAATCACATTTTATTTGTCATTGTTTCGGTCAACATCTGTAATATGATCATTGAAAATAATTAAAAAATAATTCATTTGCTAATGCTTATAGCGATATTGTTTCCTCGGGATTATGCTTAAGCATTATTATTTTTGCATCCAAATTGAGTGTAGCTTAATCGGAATCCAGCTTTTCTGTTTTGTTTGGATAATTAAACGTCGAAGAAACCTGATTTTTTAATGTTCTCTCTTATTGGTGATCGTTTTTGATCAAATTGTAAAAATCCCATTGATTGTAATTTGATGTCTATCTATTTTTTCTCTTTTATGATTGATGATATTTAGAGTTGGTATTTCAAAAAAATCTCAACTCTTCTTCCTTATTTCCGACATTGCCCTAGTCAGTTTCAGCTAGATTTTTACGCTACACTTGACTGTAAGTAAGTATATTTATAATCAATTATATTATGTCATCTTTTTAATAAATTGAAGTTTCATCTGCATAAACCAACACATTCATACCTACACTGTTGACCAAATTACCATTCAGTTTAACCTGTTGTTGGAACCATTTAGATGAGCAATCTGCACGACGGTTGCTTGTGCAATAATTAAAATTTGTCCAAACATGAGATCGTTCCGAAATTGATATTCCTGATGGGTGTGTAACATGCATACCAACTTGTGATTTGGTGTCGGCTGCTCAGTGGGTCTTTAAAAATTTATTGAGCAATTTACATAGGTTAGCACAGAATTTTAATTTAATATATCATAAATTGCCCCGCAGTTTGGAACATTATGCCCGACTCATTTTTATTTTTTGTATTCGTTTAATCTTGGAATAAGTTAATTTTGCTTTTAATCCGCGAACGAACGGCAGAATTACTGGTCAAGGCATTTCTTCCATTTTCGAATGCATTTATACCTATTGCTCGGCTCAGTTGCTTCATGCTTCGTCTAGTTCTCCATTTTTTCGATTTTATTGTTACGCTATTGCTATCTCACAAAGCTCTCCTCTTAAGTTTTATTCAAAGAACTCCCTATTCCAAGAAGTCTTACAAAAAGTTTGCCAGTTTAAGTGAAATACGATATTCGATGCACGTAGGGCGGCATCCTTTCTGCCGTTCTCTTTTCTCTGTTTCCAGTTATAGTTTGTTCGACTGCAGCCGGTGGACCATTCGTGACTGGTGCTGATATTACAATCTCGATTTCTCCTATATACTTTCCTGGGCCCTTTTACTAAGTGTTTTCCACATTTGATACGACTTTCGGGATCGTTCTCGAGAAGTATATTCAGTTCTTGCAGATCAGAACTTCACCTACATTCAACCATTGTATACGATCTACTGCGACTGGGCAATAAGCGTGGTGCCCATTAGACGCCCCAATCGCAACTAAAGGATACCATTGATTTTCAGATCAATTGAATTTTATTGAGGATTATCCTCTTCATTCCATTTAAGATCTGCCCTAAGTGAATTTTTTGAATTTATTTGTTATTAGCTATTTTCTTGGTTCAATCTGAGTAGACAATTAGTTTTCAAAATTGCATACTACGCTAAATGATGTAAGAGATGTGAGATGGGCGAGCATTATACCTAGATCAAGTTAAATATTGTGGGCTATTTACAGTTTTCGTTTCTCAAACAGCTATCGGAAAAGTGATAAATCTTTTTAAAAAATCCACAAACTCGGTGCTATTCAAATAACCAGACAGTATGTATAATAATCAATAAAATGAAAGCCTTCAAGCATAAATATTCAACAAACAAGGTTACTATTTGTTTGAACGGTTTTAGCCGTTTTTCCTGACATTTACGATGTGCTATTCTCTTTGTGTGATGTGTATTAACGTAAATATTTTAGGTTATTATCACACTCGATATTGTTATTGGCGTAGTTTGAAGCCATTTCTTCACAGTTCAAACGAACTAACAGGGAAAATATTTGTTTCTTTTTTGCATAAGTAAATTGATTTATGCGCATCCATAGCAAACGCATCCCATATTCATAAATTCATCGTGTTTCGTGCTAGAAGTAATGTTTGCCTGGTTGGTTCATGATTATATCAAACCGGAATCATCTTTTATATCTGGGTATTTCTCTATGGAAACAATTCAATCTGAATGAATGAATCTGAAATGATGGATTTCGCTGCAGTCTTGGGGCACAGGAGAATGGACACGTTTCGTATAAAGTAAAAATAAAATGATTGCAAAGCTCTGTTTATTTTTAGTCCTAACAAATTGAAACGTATTGGAGTAAAAAAGCAAGCAGTTCTGCAATAAAGCAATTTTCAATCAAATGCAAGATTTTTATAAATTTTATGAATTTTACAAACGGTGTCGCTGTTTGAAACATTTTTTTTCGCTGATGTCGTTTTATTATCATTTTTAAGTTTCCATGTATCATCCAGATGCATTTTAAAATTTGATGAGCTTATGAGAAAACGTTAAACATAGTTTTACTTAATTACAAAGAGAAAATGTTTAAAGTTAGATTAATTTCATAGTCACCTCAATCCATTTTCTTAATTGCTTTTACATTTTCAATTTTCTAACGTGCCGTTTCTATCTGCCTGTTTATTTCTACAGCATAGAACGAAAGCATCTGCGAAACTTGAAAATGTGAAGAGTTATCAGCTCCCGAAGATATATAAGATTGGTTGGTTATAAAAAGCACTTAAAATGATGGATTTCTTATGCATAGCATGTGGAGCAAAAATCGTTCCGTATGATAATCTTTGTGTATACAACAGAGTCTCCGGATTTTAATCTGGGGGATTTTTTGAAGCTGTATTTATCTTAAAGTGCTAACAAATGGAAGCAAACGGATTTCAAATTAATATGTTTTTTAATTTATATTATTTCTAGCATAATCTGAATATCACTAAATGTCGATATTGCCATTTTTTTTCTGCATGAGGGAGATGGCACACAGTCAAATAACCTTGCCGACCATTTGTTGGCTCTGGCTGACCCATCCAATAACTTTTTTCCGCACCGTTACGCTTAAACAGTCTCACGTAAGACCTTTTCATTGTGTGCTGTTCGAGCTTTAAGTCTCCAGCTTACTAAATAACCATTGTTAACAGTGGGCGGATAGAATACAGTCTACGTTAGTTGTCGTAATATTGGAAATACCATATTATATACATATATGTATATTTTTGTCTTAAGCGAACTACAGGGGATCGGATCCCATCAAACCGGTCAAAATTAGGACTGATAAGAAACCTCGTTGGTGCAAAAAGAGGGCGAGATTTGCAGCCTGGGAAAGGAAGCTATAACTATAAAAGTAACTGGTGAGGGAAATGAAAAGTGCGAAGAAAGGTAAAAGGGGGTCGCCAACGCCATCTAGACGGGACATTGACACATTTTATGGGGCTCTAGATCGAGGGAGGTGATGAGACTGTTGCGTGCTATTCTTGGAGCCATTTTTTGCGGCTTGATGGCGAAAATTTGTTCAATAGGATGAACTCGGATTAGGGATGTTTGTGTAAACATCTGTTTCTTTTTTGATCGAAGAGCGACAACTTGTATCCGATTGCAGCTATATTTTCCGGATGACTACCGAACAACAGCTAACGTGCGGGTTATAAATAGGCTGCAGTAATATTCATTCAAAACCTATAAGGAACTGCACCGTGCATTCTGATCAGAATATCTAAAAGCAGCATTATCAATCAACTAGGCAGCATGAAATGCTTATATAATCACCCATCCAAGTATAAATCTCATTAATTAACAGTGGCATACAATAAGCAATAACAATTTACTTTACGCTTTATTGTTTAATTTTTAATTGAAACATTGAATTCAGAATGCTTAATGGCGTGTTATAGAATCATAAATAGGCATATTACAGATAATGCTAATTGACATTTGTGCCAATTTAGTCTATATTTTATGCACAATTAGTTATTCATTGCTTAATCAGGCTCAATTTGACTATTGCTTTTTATGGAATGTGTATTAATTTTTCGACACTTTGTAATTTCAACATGCCTTTACAAATGCTGTTCTGATTGATTGCGCAATATTTATTCATGCGGCGTCACTTCGACTGAGGCACAAATTATTTACAAAAATAAATTTTTATTGCTTTTCTCGGAATCGAGAAAATTGTGCCAAGTACTAAAAGCTATTTTTCGAGACTAAGATTTCACTGAAGACTAAAAAAAACTAGTTGAAAACCTCCTTATACAGAGTGTTTGGGGTTTTATTGTTTGATTTCCCGGTAGACACCAAAAATGGGAAAAATTATTCAACCCCAGGAACTTAATCGTTTCGATTATGCCATTGATGGTAGCTCCCTGTTGCCGAATACAAAGCCTGGCCGATTTTACCTGAGAGTTAACTTAACTTGCAATATCTGGGCCTAGTTGTGGCAGCTGCCTTAACAGGGTTACGAAAGAACTTCCGAAATGGAATTTAATCTTTGGTTATTCTAAATTTTAACATGTTCGTCATGTTAATCTGATGATTAGTCCTTGTCTCAGCTACTTTAGCTTTATTCAATTTGCTTAGGGGCAATCAATTATGCACTTCATTAAGTCTGCAGACACCCTGAACATGCATTTGCGTCCTTATCAATATGCACATTTTATTTGTAGCCATATTGTTGCTCCGCCTAGTTCTATCGGTATTCTAGAAGATGCAATGGCACTATCTGATGACTATTAAATCACCGTTGTTTGACAAAAATGGCATACCAAATACCTTGGAGGACTTTGCTTCCTTTAAAGACATCCTACTTGAATAGCTATTAGCCACCGGTGCACTTGCTATTTACAATTCCGATCAACTAGTTATGCATTACTCTCTTATGGATAAAGGATTCTCTTATGGATGGATCAACACTGCGGTTTTGATTGGCAAATGTCCGTTAAATGCGCCAGAGTGATTTTCAACCTACAGCATTGTTGAGGTTTTTTAAGTTTAAATGGTACTGTACAGTTAATGACAAAATATCAGCATTCTGTTTAATCCGTTTAATTTGATAGAACTGAATTGTCATTAAGCAAGAATGTATGCCAGTTAGAATTACGTGTATTATAAAGCAATTGTATATATTTGACAGAAATTACATCTTGAATATGTTTTCTTTCATTACCATAACTAATTATTTATTATAGGACACAAAGCAATTTTGATAAATTTTGTAGGATGCCGATTATCGTAAAACACTTTCATAGATGTTTCTAATTGTTTTGTATGTGTATACCATATACCTACTTGACTTACGGCCGTTTTAGTATTGTAATTCGATTTTATGAAATTTAGTTGCGGAATATACAGAAATTCAAGTTTATTTAGGCATTTAAGCAAAACCCAGTTTTGTATATATGCGTTAGCAAATGTTATTAACACTTCACCTGGGCAACGCAGAGGTTTTTGTGTGTTTCTTCTTAATTTCAAATACATAAAACGTTTTCTTTTACTACTTGATTTTGAACGGCTTCTTTGTAAGTATGTTGATTGGCTCAAAATATGCCACTGTTGCAAAGCATAGTTTAGTTAGTTTGGATCCTCTTATCAACTTGCAATTGTGGTTAGTCACTTTTTATACTTCTTTGTCTTCAATTGAATTGAATTTTAGTTAATTAATATTGGTTTTTCTATTTGATTTACAAATTAAACTGTATTAGGTATATCCTTTATATTTATGTTGAGCACATGTGTTTCAACATGTTTAAAAAATTTAGTTATAGGTATTCCTACTTAGTTTCGTTTATTCAAAATAAGGAAATGTTTTATAGTTTAGACGGTTTTCAGATCTGCCTCTGTTAAAAAGGAATATGAATAAGTTTCTACGCGCATATAAAACGCATTGTATGATGAATATGAACATCCGCACAAACAAACTGCATAAGCTATATAATATTCATCTGAGCACGATAATCTAAATGTTACGTACTTGTTAAACCAACATTTTCGCCAAACCTCTTGTAAAAAAATAAAGCACTAATTATATTTGCAAAGTGAAACTAACAACTGTACAAAAATTATTTTCCATAACTAGAACACTACATCTATTTGTCATTGCTTCCCTTATATTATCTCCCTCTAAGAGCCTGAAATTATAGTTTACAAAATTCTATATAAATATATAAATGCAATTCTGGAGCACCACATCCCCAAATATTATTTTAATTATCCAATGAAAGCTTCAAGATCGTATGATTTAATTGATCTACATGCTGCATGTTTCCACTTTAACTGAAAATGGTTCAAATCTAGGCATACAACAGAATCATTTAGAGAACTGCAAAAGTGACAACTATTTCCTCCAGACGTGCATTATTTCAACCTTCGGCAGTAAAACTGACTCGTTCGTCTTACATGTCAGAATTATTTACATTTGGCGTACTTTAACTGGCAGTTAGTTGGCGAAAAAATTTATTTACATCTGTTCTTTTAATTTTTTATGCATGTTATTTAAAAATATCTGATAGCTTACAAAAAAGCCGACATTTTTATGTACTTATAATAAACTTCATCATCATCATCAATCAGAGCATTATTTACTATAAAGTATTAATTTATTATTATGGTGTGGTTTGTTCTATGTTTTACTTAAGTCTGTACTCTTTGTATGAAGCAAATTTTATCGGGAGTATGGCTTTCACATTAACAACTTCCTTTAGATGAAAATTTTGAGTGCCTAAATACTAAAATGTCCTACCTCCGTTGCATTATGTGTTAGTTAACCGAAGACTATTATTAAGTTTAAATATTTTCGGTGGCTCAAATTTTATGAATCCCACCATACTTGCTTGGATGTTATGCTTAATCTCCTTTGTGAAAAGCAAAGTTCCGATTATACAGAATTTTAGAACTATATACCAGGGTGATGACTGTGATATCAAAGGACCATTCCCGATAATAAAGATCGAAAGTTGTACCCCCCAGCTTAAGTCGGAGAATCATTTTTCTTACACCCATCTCCGCGATAAAGCCGCCATTTGCGTGATTGTTTACGACATTGTACCTTGGACGATTTCGAACAGATTAATGGAGAAAGATAAGGCCCTGGTGGGTTATTAACGACCACAGTTACTGTTGTATACCTTACCAATAAGATAAAGATAAAGTCGAGATAACGGGGTAAAATGCGCGCCCGCGTTGTTTTGCTCTCGCATTGCCCAGAATGAGTCCCGTTTGCTTTCTGCAGAATGGTATTAAGGGAAAATCGCACATTGAAAATATTATTGAGACTTGATACACAAACAATCACACAATGTAAATAATTTTCCAATATACGATTTTAAAATTAAATTAAATATAAAATATTTGACATATATACAAAACTTTTGTTGTAGTCGCATTTTCAAAGTGTCGTGTAGTTACATCTTGTTGAATACCCAAGTTTTCCAACTAAATTTTCTTCAATAGTAGCCGTAATAAATCTCGATCTCTTGATCAAATTATTGATCGATAGCGCGCACTATTTACAGTAACCGAAACATCAACTTCATTTTGGAAAAAGTATGGTCCAATTATGTTGTAACCTTTCCTGTTTTTTCTGTTTAGGTAAACGTCTACTATTGACAAATTTGCAACTTCAGCAAAACTGGCTCTTACGGCATCAATATTTTCTTTATTTCTTGCAGAAGGACGTCGTATTATTGCTCTAGTATCGTGGAAAGTGTAATTGCGCTGAAAGTATAGAAACATAGCACTCCGATTTTTTCCCATTCGAAAATCCCGCTTTTTTTTAATTTAAAATTTTCAAAGTTTTAAAAACCACTCAAAATGTTATTAAAAAATGAAAATGGTTTATATAGGAATTATATATGATAATTGGAGAGTCCAAGAAGGCGTAAAAGAGCGGGCACAAATCAATATTGATAAGTTTGAGCCTGGCACAAAGTTAAAACAGGGTTTTTCAGTTAGGTTATTTAACAATTGCATTTTGCAAAAACTCCTTCATTCTGCATTATGCAAAAAACTTTTCTCTAAATGTATGGCGTGATTGGGTTATTTTTTCATTGCTGAATTAATAATTTAAAATTACTTTGTTTTTACTTACTTTTTGGCACTTTCGAGCATTTTCAAGCGAACGTTTCAAGCCTTCGGATTTTGTACCAACTATAACGTTGAAATCTTTGAAAATCTGGGCTCGATACTACTCTTGTACATTCGAGATATTTAGGGTACATTCGAGTTATCAAGCTAATTTTGAACGAATTTTAGTTTCTTAAGCAATTGGGCTTAAAAACAATGGGGCAACATATATCTGAACTTTCTTAGGGGTCGATAAATTTTGCTAAAGTTTAGCTATACCTAATACAGGGATGGATGTTTTGAAAATTAACTGATTTTTGTTGCTGGTTCAATTGAAAGTAAATTTAAGAAACAGCATTTCAACAGAAAACGGCATTTTCTGTTAAAATGTCGTATCTTTACAGGCCTCTTAGGCTCATGGGACATGTTTGTCACTTACATGCGTCACTAAAAGTTGCAATTTGCAAATGATTCCTCACTTTTAAAATTGATTAATTATAGAATTATTTTTATGTATATACAGAGCACTTCAGGTTATAATACGGAAAGGCATCGTCGTTTGAGATAATGAGCTTTTGACGAATTTCGAACACTTCTGGAACTGAAGGGCCTTCGTTTTTTCCAATTGAATTGGATTGATTCTTTGCGGAGAAAATGGTATAAAATGGCAGCCATTTAGAGATTTGACTTTGTTGATTACCTAAATTTTTACTTTTTTTCGCGGAAAATAGTTTTTTTACTATGTGGGTGTTTGCGGTCACTGCATGGCTTGCAACTTAAGAAGTTTCAATATGTAGATGTGGAATTTTTGGGTCTATAATGACTAAGATATTGTTGGTTTTCAAATTTTTATTTCATTTTCCAGCTAAGCCATACCAGGTGCCAAACAAAAGGACCATTTCCTATAATCCCTCCTAATCTCCTAATAAGCCAAGTGAGACGATTGGAAACACATATACAAATAGCCTATTTCATTTAGTAAAAAATAGAGAAATTTTTTTTAGTAATTGGAATAAGTAGGAATGGATTTCTAAATTAGATAACATACCTCTGACGCCCCTGATATTGCATTGTCAGTCAGTTCAATGGTAGGTCCTTTTTTCTGTTTTTTCACCATGACTACAAAGTCCATCCCTGCTGGCTTAGATCTTCTCTGTATAAGAGAATCCGGCGTCGAGCGCAATATGGCGTTCTACCCTCGGGCGTCGTTTCCATGGCAACTGTTCGTTTCCACGTCGACCCCTGATGCAATGCAGCCGACGCCACCGACGTCCGGAATGTTGGCATCCGGGGGCAGCGGTAAATCATTGGGGTTGAAGCACGGGATGCAATTAATGGAAAATGTGCCCAGGTTCTGTAATTTCAAACGAGTTTAGAATTAATTTAAAAAAGCCTAAGAGTCAGTTTTAATTAAGTTAGTACATATATTATACATAGAAATGTTAGACGCATATCCATGTCATAGTGATCATTCAACACTGCCTAGTAGCTTCTTATAGAAACACTCAAGAGTAGGTTTAAAAAATTATCCCGAAATTGTTAAGATTTTCTTCATGGTGAAAAAACACTTCATTACGCAGTCTATTCAATTATGTCACATGAACCCATGGGTGTGCCTTCTTAGGGAGAAGTCATATTCAAAGTTAAAGTTATCCTGCATTTCTATTCGGAAGCGGATGTACTCTATTCGGAAACGGAACTTTGGATGTTTTTTTTTGGTTGGGACCATTTTTTTTTTAATTTGGAAATATCTGCTTTGAAATACGAATCAGTGGAAAATATAAGTATCAGCGAACAACCTTTGGATATTTTCCATACCGCCAATTTTGACTCTGACTTTTTGACTGAAAGTATAGTTTTGTGTCCTAGCGCCGATATGGTAGTGTTTAAAAAAATGTTCTGCAAGTGCGGGTGATCAGAATAATTTAATAAATGGATTATCAGCGATCATGTACAAACAGCTTCAGACCAATGGGACTAATTACAGTGTATGCCTTGTATATGTTTATGTGTTTAATGTACTTTTTCAATATTTTCACTATTCTCACTATTTCAAACATTTTCAAGTTTCTTTTTGCAGAATCCACATAAATCAACAGCGTCTTTTCTCATAAGTTGACAACATCTCTGGATGATTTCAGCTTTGTATTTTTAGACAGTATAAGTAAATATTCTTATCATGGATGGGATAAGTATTATTCCTTTATTCACCAAAATAAAGAATACTTCGAACGCGAGAAAAGAATGTAATGCCCTATTTTCCGAAAGACGCGTTGCATCTCAAAACACATTTAGCGATGTGCAAAAATATGAACTAGTCAGAAGAGAGCATGTGTTAAAGCAGATGAAAAATTGAATATCACCCAACAAGGTTCGTCCGGTAGAATTTTTTTAAATGAAAATTTGAATATCTGAACTGAATGAGCTGGTCTGGGTCTTGATTCTTTTCTCTGGAATTATTTAAAGAATATTCGGTATGAAGGTCCAGTTACAAGATTTCATCATTTTCTCCATAGAATTTCAATCTTATTGTCTTTATTATTTTTTTATTCTATGGTAGCAACAAATAGATTAGTTATTAGAGCTATGATTTTCGGTCATTATCGCTATGATTTTCGGTTGTTTGTCGTATTCCAAGACTTCTTTCATTTGTTGCTATTTGTAATTTTTAAAACTTCATATAAAGAAAACGGCTGAAACAAATTCATAGAGTGTTCATTTAACAAAAGTTACTTGATGTTAAATTTTGACATTTACCTTTTTTTTATTTTAATTTGAAATTTTCAAAACTTGAGTTATAATAAACAACTTTCGTATTTACCATCTTACTACAATTTTTTGAAATAAATGATATAAGGGGTTGTCAACTAGTGCGGAAACACCTTGGGCGCAAATAAATAAAAGAATAACCCGAAAATATATGACTATAACTAAAATAATAACTGAAAAATGTACCCGGCACTACGACTGTCTGTATAATAACTGAAAGAGGTCATCACTGTATGTCTATAAAATTTTCCAATAAGTTTCCTATAGATATTAAAACAATTACAGTGTAAACCAAAATTTGAAAAAGTTGGTAATTGACTTGGAACCATATGATCATCTCACTCACACAATTAAAGCAAACACTACTTTTGAGGTATATCAGCCACAAGCATAAATGGAGAAAATAGGGCGACATGATGATGAGTGCGAACAGATTTATAAACACTCAAATAAACGACATTATGAAAATGCATTGCTTTACGGAAATTGCATCTGACTATTGCCCACATGCATGTTTCCAATATACTTTTAAGACCCGCACGATTTACTCTCGCCATCGAACAGATGCTTCCTGGCGGCAACAGATAAGATCCAACCTATGTATCAATCGGAACTCAAGTCATGCGTTTCTTTTTCCGCTCGATTTAACTAGATCCAGTCCTCCAATATCCGATATATCTGAAAAAGTACATTTCCTGAAGTATCCGAATTCGAATAAAGTTGGAAAACTGGCCAGTAAAAATGAGATTTGTTTGTAGGGGTGTGCGTAAGGGCACAGTTGGGGTTAACATCTCGTTATGTAAAGTGAATGTTTACAAACATAATTCAACCGGCATTCCTGCGGGATGGCTGATGTTTTCATCATTCTACTCGTTCTTCGGACTGAACTTTGCGCTGAGTGGATTGGGGCTATCGAATTGAAATCGATCAGGATTGCGTGAAAGTAACGACCTTGCTAATAGGCAACATATGGATCAACTCAAAACGGGCAAACAAACACAAATAACATTTGACCGACCCTTTCATCTTTGTATACTTGCATCCCACGCGACCAATGTGCAAATAATGTCTGTTTACTGTTGCAATTTTCCTTTTTATTGGCCCGTCTCATTAATCTTTCCATGCGAAAGATAAATGGCTATAAATATCCCATTGAATTTCAGACTTGACCCATTTGTGACACAAAAGGGTTTGATTGTATCCTTCCACCGTCTGAGCAACAAAAACGAAAGTTAAACACATAGTGAGTAACTTGAATGAGCGGTGATGCAACAAAAAGAAAGGGTAGAAATTCTTTAGCCATGAACACGATTCCGTGAAAAAAGGGTTGTCAGGTATTTGATTGGAGAAAGTTATTGCAATTTGAAGGTCAATACACACATTTGACGACTAAAATTTCCAACAGATTAAATAAACTTAACACAAGGGCATCCAAGTATTTTAAAAACCATAACATTAATGACTTAAATCTGGTCGACTTATCCACTAATATGATCGACACTGATATTGAAAATACTCGAGAGAAACAGCTATGAGTATTCTGTTTTTGCTTATTTTCAAGATTCAGGTAGCGCTTAATGCAAAGTGAATTATTCCAGTAGGTCGTTTCCATAATTGATCTTTTTACTTTGGTTTTAGGTCCAAATGGATGTCCGAGACGACGAGGCCGTCAAACTTACACTCGCTTCCAGACTCTAGAGCTAGAGAAAGAGTTTCATTTCAACCATTACTTGACACGACGAAGACGAATAGAAATAGCTCACGCTTTATGCCTGACTGAACGCCAGATCAAAATTTGGTTTCAAAATCGACGAATGAAACTAAAGAAAGAATTGAGGGCAGTTAAAGAGATTAACGAGCAGGCCAGAAGAGAAAGAGAGGAGCAGGAAAGGCATAAGCAGCAACAACAGGAAAAGCAGAAACAGAACATGGGGGAGAGTATACATCAGCATCATCACGATCCCATTAAAATGAACATGACAAAGTCCGAAAGTCCATCGGATCTACTGAAAACAGTGACGAAAGTTCCGACTTAAGCTTGTGCCATGTTTTTTGTCATAACATTTGAAAAATTATTATTAAGTTAATTAGACGGTTTTTTGTTGTGTTTGTGTTGTAACAAACAGTGATGTTTTAAGTGTATATAGTTTACGTTAAGTTTGAGTTGACGTTCTACTTTTAGCTTTCGAATAGCTAGGATTTGATTGGATGTTTCAGAACAATAGTGCTTTTGCGTATTGCATATATTCAGGAGATGCAACTTCTATATTTTTAGCAGCATTTTCCAGGAAGATTAGTCGCCAATTTTAATTTCGGGCAGTGTTGTGCTATTCGATGCTTTCTTCGATAAAAGGACTACTTAGTTGTGTTCACCTGCATTCGAGTAGAAAGTTAAATTTTGGACTTCAGTGAAGTGAAGCAGATATCCGCAATTTGAAACGTTGCCAATTTGCAATAGCAAATTTTAAAGCGGTTTGGCTTAAAGTTTTATTGTGTGAAAGCTGGTATATTATTCAAAAGGTCACATATAAATACGGAGTTGTTTTATTGCAGTTTTACATGGAAGCTTTTGTTAAAATTTTTCGTTTGCTTCAAAGATTTGCAATCCAAACTGACCTCAACTGCGCCCATAAAATATTTTGTTTGTTGCTCATATTACCAAAGCAACTCAATACTGAGGATAATAATTTTGCAATTTTCGGCTTTACCTAGTTTGTAGTGACAAACCCAAATTATTAAAAGTGCAATATAAATTCTGAAAAAACTTTAGTCCTAGCTTTACTTGTTTATTTTTATGTCATTGTGTCTTTATTGGATATCATTTCATTTACAAATGTTGCATTTTGTTGTCTTTGCTGTTGACTATTCATACAATAGTGACAATTGATTTTACCCAGTTTTCGTATAGCGAAGATTCTTTAAAGATTGCTATATCAGATTACAAAATGTTCGCTTTAACAAAATGTTCGCTTTAATAAAATGTTCGCTTTATTGTTTTCTGTGTTAAATTCGTTGTACATAATTAATTATAGCGTGTTCTCGTTATTATTTTTATACTTAAATAATTTTATAGTATTTTTATTATTAAGTTATATTATTGTTGTTCAGTTCCGAGCTGATCCGAAACTCATTATTTTATAAACGTTATTTTACGTAAAATTGTTGTGATTTTTTTGTTGTAGTGCATTATAAATAAGCACCTTTTGTTGTGTCGCGAAATTATCTAGATATTGTCTTTAAAATTTGTTTTATTTTTATATTTATTTCTAGTATTCGGACTACAAGAAAACATGATTAATTACAAGCAGCTTTATTTAAAAATTTAGGTTTTGAGGGTAGGCTCCACTTAGTATAAACTCTTCCGTTATCCGTTAATAAATGTTTCCGTATTTCGTTGTGTTCAGTTTTAGATATTATAGTTTAGCTAACAATTCTAATTTTATTTGTGGAAGAGGTACTGTTCATACACAGGTTGCAAATATTCGTTCGATGTTGGCAGGCTTGTTTCAAAAGAATTTGAGCAAATTAGATTTTACTTTTGTCGAGAATTATTTCATTGGAGAAAATTAACTTTTCAGTTTTTAATAAAACCGTTCCATAAAGTGGTACTGTGGTTATTCCAAACTATTTTGAGTTACATTTGTGCCAAGCTGAGTATGAAAAATTTGCCGTATGCGCGCATACCATACAATAGTCTATTTTTTATGGTTGGGTTTCAAGAAAAATGCCCCCATTTGGAAATATTCTAGTAAACTCTATACGTAATTTGGTGTCAGGGTAGAACAAACTTATATTATAAAAGTTAGAGATACTAATACAAAAGCGTATTTTCAACGATTCCAGATATTTACAAATATTACCCATAACCGTAATAACTTATATCGGCATTCTTGGGGAGATAAACGTTTAGCAATTGACTATGTATTTTTATGAGGCCCATCAAGATTTTTGCAACAAAATTTCACAACCATTAATTAATTGCGATTAATCTACGAATTAATTAAACTCGAAGTGACTTGAAAATTTGCATTTTTTGCGCTCACTTACCGACACCGAAAACGTGGTAATTACAATGTCAAATTACAAATATTTATCTCTTGCCAAGTTGCAGTGACTTCTCCCGTCTAATGGTGTAAAAAGCAAATTAATAGGTTTAATAAATGTATTTACTGTTTTCGTGTACCACTATTGTAGCATTTAAAGTTGGTATTTATGCCTACCACAAGAGCAATGAGGTGCGCTAATGGACCGATGCCAAGAAACATGTTATACTCATTGGGGCAGTGAGTTAGAAACGAATGTATTAACATTTTGATTTTGGAATACGGTCAGGAGTTTAAAAATCAAAAATGGACACTATCGAATTTCTATATCTTGTTTAAGGAGCTGGAAACTCGGAAAAGAAAACTGGGTTAAACCGAAAACTAACTGAACAATTATCTGCTGACGTTCGCCGTAACAGCGAATGTTTAGCAACGACCACTAGCTTTAAATGCTACACTATCGTGATTAGTTTCCAATATATCTACCAATATAGATACGTAAAACTGTACAATATTTTCAACAAAAGTTACACTAAGTAAATGTATTCGATGTCTGATGTGTATTCTCACTCTAAATTCGCATTTTGGATTTGTAAAAATATACACGTATACGCTATTAAGTTTTGTTGTGACATTTTCTTTTTGATCAAAAACGCATAACTTATTAATAAACGGACGACCTTGTATCGCTTTGGTTATTACATAGTAACTATTTGGTCATGAATTCAAAATAGCCATTTGAGCATGTCAAGCCGCTCGTCATAAATCTTAAGTGTACAGGTTAACTCATCTAATAAATGTAACTCATGTAAATATATTTATATAAAAATTTACTTTCACATGTTGTCTCAAAGTGTAGCATTAGTGAATTGAACTTTGTTTGGAACTTATAGTTTTGCGCTATACTTTTTGTTTTATCACCATGTTTTTGGATGGCGGATTATGTTGTTGCAGTTTTTTTCAATTATTCACATTGCCCAAGTCAGTTTCTAAGAACATGTGGAAACAGAACCCCGTCATTTCTTTGCCTGAATGGAAGCCGACTTCAAAAGCGTATCATACCACAAGCGGGCGCAAATTGATTTTCTGGTTTAAAAATTGAAAGTCATGACATGTTTAAAAATGTAATAATTTCGGAAATAGGAAAACAGTTTAACGAAGTGTTTTTTGCTTCCAGTTACTTCTGTTTGTCTTTTTGAAATGTGAAGTGTACTTTTTTGATGGCTGGAAGACACATTCGCATACAGTCCTTACTCTACTACAGTGGTTTGACACTTTCATCTGGCTCAACCTTGTGGCAACTTCTGGTTTCTTTTCTTCTAAAAAGTTTCCTCAACTAGTTTCAAATTCGAGTTTTGGCGGCAGGTAATAGATGATTTATCTTGGGTTTTGACACTGTTATTGCTTTGGTACATGCGAAACTGTTAAACCAGAAACCATGTTATCATCTGCTGTTATTACCAGGCTTTCTTTAGCTGATTGAAAACGCTTAGGAACAAATGCATTTAAGTGTCTATGCTTTATTGGAGCTCTTCAGATTCGTAACGCAAAAATACAGAAAATCTTCTAGTTCACATGAACAGCAAAATGGTAAATTATTTCGGAGTACTGATTGACCCAACCCCAAACATTGAAATGAAAATTAACTGTTATTTTCCTTTGCACTATTTCGTAAATAGCACGATTTTAAAGCGCCGCTTAATTAGTATGGTGATTACGCATTCTATTTCAGTTTAGTACGATTTTTTCACCCACATTTATGTTGCAGTTTCTGAATGAAAACTGATAAGAATAGTGTAGTTGATTTGATAAACTTTTGTTTTACATCGCCCAAATTAACGTTATCGTGTACATTAACATGCTAAAGCCAATTCGTTAACGATATTCTAATGGTGTCAGTCAGAATGTGTAGGCAGTATAATTATATTCCAATAGCCGTGAATAGATTGAATACGTATAATGCAGAAATTTTAAAAATTGATGGAATGAACTGATAGTTCGCAAGAGTTATATTTTTTACTCCTAGCCATTAGGGCAGGTTTTAGCTGCAAAATGCGCAACAAAATATAAACATTTAACCGTCAAAATTAATGGCATTGTAAATTTTGCAATCATTCTAAGGTGAATGCAGACATTGGGCCGGGCCGCATAGCAAGATCTATTTAAATAGTAATAACGAATTTTCGAATTCAACAATAACGAATTTTCGAATTCAACAAAATATGTATTCGAAACCGAACTAGTTCACTCAAGTCTGCACAGAATCGATTATTTTCCAGTATTCGTCTGTGCAATATAATATATTTATTTATAAACTGTTTATAGTACTCGTAAGTCTAGCATTTAAGTTGAATATGATGTTTCGTATTGTATGATGTAATATACGTTTTAGACTCAGATGAACGAATGAAGTTGTTTATCATTGTGTAAACCGGTTTCAACTTTAGTGTCAGGCCAAAATGAAAATAGATCTAAATAATTGATTTAGCAGTTAAAAACGTTTTTGAATGTTTTCAAAATCTTTTGCACAAACCCTCCACAGGTTTAGGGAATGATAAAATCTTCCAAACGTTCACTGAAGTCATAGTACCCTCAAACCGAATTAAGCAAAAAGTAAATGTATTATAGATAGTGTACTGTTAGTGGGCTACAATTAAGCTTTGATGCCATGTTTCTTATGTAACTGTAAAACCTAATATAATGTAATTGTACAGATTGTCTGAACTGATTAAATATTTCTTTGGAAAAAGTCCTGTTTCATTATGAAAATATATGGATCCATTTGGTTCTATTACCCCGTCTTTCCAAAATCAAATTTTCAATCCCTATGAAACATAACGATTTTCTATCTGAAATCAACGGTCATCTAACATTCAACTGATTTGAACTTTATACAAGTTTAAAGTTTCATATGAATCATTGTGCGAAAAGCTTAGGCTTGATTAATCTACAATTAATGCTTAAAATAAGTTCAGAAAAAGTGAAAAGTTGAGAACGGAAACCTGTTGAAACTAGACAAACAAAGAATTTAGCCAATAGCTTCTTTGTCTTCACTTTGCATGTTTAAAAGGTCAAGTAATTTTCATATTTACAACGTTTCATAATTTTATACCGGGTGTCGCAGTAAGGATGGTAAGCGGCTGTATCTTGGGAAGTTATTTTGAAATTTCTCAGATGACCGATAGATGGGGGAATTGCAAACGGTATTTTAAAAAGTAGATTTTGTACAGAAATTGTCCCGATAAGTGCAACATCTAGTAAGTTTAGTCAAAACATCATAAAAAACCGCACTACTTTCCTTATGAACTTTTTTTCATAACTTGTCAAATAAAGGGTGGGGGAAAAGTAAAACCGCTTAATGCACAATCTGTAACTCGGACACGACTTTACCGATTTCAAAGTTTTTAGTATTAATTGAAAGAGCAATAAAAACTCTGTAATATCTGATATAAAAGCAATTAATCATTTTCGAAAGATCCACTGTTCAAAAAATGTATTTGTTTTATTTTTGAGAGCACCTAAAAATTTAAGAAAAGCCGAATCTAAAAATTTTTCAGTTTGGTTCATTTTTTCCTGTGCTTGCGACTTGATGGTAGCATTTGAAATTTTTGTGAAAAATGAAAACAAAGAAATGTTTTTGAACAGCAGATCTTTGGAAAATTATTAGGATTGTTTTTATATAAAATATCGTAGAGTTTTTCTTCCTCTTGAAATTGATAGTGAAAACTTTAAAATCGGTAAAGCCGTGTTGGAGTTACGGGTTTCTTTGCAATAAGGGGTTTGACTCTGCCCCACCCGTTGTTTGGAAAGTTAGGAAAACGTTCGTTAGGAAAGTAGTACGGTTTTGTTATGATCTTTGGACTAAACTTATTAGATGTTTCTCTTATCGGGACAATTTCTGTATAAAATCGACCTTTTAAAATACCGTTTGCAATTACGCCATTTAGCGGTCATCTGAGAAATTTCAAAATAATTTCCAGCAAATTATTTTATTCAAGTTTGTTACAAATTTTTTTTCGAACACTCTACAACAAATACTTTCCAAGATACAGTCGCTGACCATCCTTATTGCGACACCCGCTATACAGAGTGGCTAAGGTTTTCAGACATGCGGTAAAGCCACTATCATAATGCCAAATGCAAGAAATACGATGCTTTTATTAAAATAACCAAGTAGCCAAGAGCTCTGTAAGTTGCAACTATTTTTAATTATAAAAAATATTCCAAACTAAAAAATTGTCAAAAATCACTAAAACCGGTTTCCGTTGATTGTTTATTTCAGTTTCATTAAACGTTTACATTCACCTTAAAATGGTCAATAGGTACAACTCAATATACGCAAAAGCACAGAAATTAATCGAAATTATTGAAAAAGGGAGAATAGATGGAATGAGTTTCTAAAAACAAAATATTTCTGGTTGTTTTCTGTCAGCTGATTGAGTACTTGTAGTCCCAGGTTAAAATTATTTTGGAACATAGATTTTCAGGAAGAAATATTTAAGGTAAAAAATATAAATAAATATTTACAAATATATTTAAAAAATAAGTTCTTTTAGCATCCCGTTTCGTTCTTAAAAATTTGCGTTAATATATATTTTTTTCTTTAAACAGTTTTGAACGCGGGTTCTTATACCGCGCAATACCTTCAATTTTGAATAAGGCATTTCTAAAATTTACAACGAAAAAATCTTAAAAGTTATTCTATATATCCAAACTGAATACTTTTCAATATATAATATTTTATCTAAATCTGGAGCATATTCTGACACACATCTTTGATGATTACAGTTTTTAGTAATATAAATTGAATACTTTTCAACTATCTTCCATAATAATAAAACTTCTAAGTTGTAGATAAGTTCTATATTGTTGAGGCGAATTCATTATTGTAAAAAAACTAACTTCTAACTGAAGGAACTAATAAAGGACTATTAGCTCTTTGAATGAAAATTTGTTGACTTATGGCTTTTGCTGTTTAACGTGTTCTTTTGATCAAATGAAAACAGAACTAGAGAACGTCATTGAACATCAGCGTGTAAATAGTCGAACCGCTTAATTGCTTACGCAAATTTTCCATTATTATCTGCGGGTGATCAGTGAAAGTGATAAGTGATATGTGGTTGCCGAAATGAATGCAGAAAACTCTGTTCGAGAAAGACTTGAGGAAGTATCGGTTAAGCCCGATGTGAGGCCAGAAAATTCCACACCATTGAAATCATCGTTTATCAATCATCCAGAAAATGTGCTTTTTTGAAAAAAAAAATATTTTTTTTCGTGTTATGCTTGAATATTCAATTCTCAAATCTGACCGAGTACATGTCTGAGATGCTTACTAAGCATAGTGTGACCAAATTGCAAAAATCTACGAAGTGTTCTATTCTATGACCGAATTGCCATCGATGATTCAATTTATTAAGACATGACGAAATTATGTACAGGTACTACCAAACCAGCCGGAGCAATATGGTTGGTTTACAACTCATAATGTTGAGTCGCGTAAAAGTATCAAAATAATGTTTTGGCATGGCTCGTAAATGTGCACTTAGATCACTAAACCGCAGTTCAAAAAGCCACATTCCAACTTGCATTGCAAACTTCAAAGTTCTGACTGTACAATAGAAGAACAAATAACGAAAAAATGATCAGATAAGATAAATTGAAGAAGTTTTGCATGTAGCCTGCCTTGCTCTAGCTTGAATAAGCACAGTCGCTATCGAACATGAGATCTAAACTAATGCCAGACAATTTCCTTAACCCTACAAATGTTCCTTATAAATATAACAGCGGTGGCAAAGAGCAGCAGCACACATTGCGGTTATTGAATGGATCAATTTAGGCGCGGCATGGCCGATTTGCCCACATCAGCCTCGTACCGTTTTCGCTCCTCCGACCCGCTATGCCACATCCAGGCTCCGTTAAGGGCCTTATTACATAGTAAAGGCAAAGGAAACCCCGGAAAATTGTGTGTTATGTGCCTGGAACATATTGTTATGCGCAGTTTTTCATTATGCATTCACATTTCGCAGCTCGAGCCGCTCTTTTCGCCTCTAGCTCGTAGGCCTCAATTACTTATTGCTGGTTGGTATTCCTCACGACCTCATTTTATTAAAGTAGTTACAATTTTTCTGTCTGGGACAAATTCATTCTACTCCATTTAGTTTTATCAGCCTGATTTAGGACGGAAATCACAAAGCGAATAAACTTCCCAAGTTTACGGCAGAATATATTGAGACATTTTCTGAACTGAATAATTTTTTTGCCTTTACGCTCATACCAGTGCATTTTTCAGTATTGATAAATCCACTTATTGTGCACCGAAGAATAGTCAAATAATGTATAGAAAATTGATCGTTTTTATACTGTTTTCATTTCTAGAGTTACTTGCTTGGTAACACTATATTTATGACGACTGTGTGCAAACTATCGGCATTTAACTTTTATGTTTGTAAAATGCAAAAGTATAACGCCAAAGTACGACCCATCAAAGAAACATTGTCTTAAATAATTGCCTTTTCCTTATGAGTGATTTATAAATAAATGAGTTAGTGCCTCGTAAATAAGAAAACGACATGTTTATTAACTTGCATTTCTATATTTACGTGAAAGTGCCTTTCCTAGAGTTTCTTTTTTTTAACTCTTTAAGATGCAAAACAGGATATTGCTTGTTGCTTTGATCTGGTTTCACCAATCCTATGAGACATATTCTGTGGTACGAAATGACAGTAATACAAAGGCCACAATTAATTAAAATACATTTAAATTCAATTAAAGTCTGAGCCCTACTTTAATTAGTAAAATGTTTTCTAATGCATTCTAGTAAATGTATGCAGTTGTTAATTTACTGCGGTTTTGGGTGTTTTCATTCTAGATATGTTGCTGATTTTAATTTGGGAGTGGCCTAAGTTACTGTAATAAATGGATGCAAAGTGTTTTATGATCCGATAAGACAAGCCGATTTTTTCGCACTTTTCTGTAATTGTTCAAAGTTCAGAACGAGTCCTAAAAATAAAATTATTTTACATATCAACGCATGGACTCTTTTTAGAAGTAAAAAAGTTGCTTTGAACAAACTTAAAAAGTCAATTTACTAATTTTCTGAGATTTTGACCGCTAGATTTTCTAGAAAATCTCATCGAGAATTATGAACTATTTTTCTAAGTTAAAAGGTAATGTCTATATAAATTTAAACGAAACTCGAATCGTATGGATTTAAAATGTTTGCTGTTAATGATTACTTTCTATGAACTTAGAGAATTGATTAAGATGAAAGAACCACTTAAACGATTGTTGGGAATAAATACATAATGTTCTTCATCCTGATGGAATCTCGAATCTTCAATCCGATGATCCATATCCTTATTATAAGTAAGTCTTTATCGTGCACTGTGCGGAAAACTGAGAGTTTCCGGACCCAAATAGGTGTGATGAGGTGAACTTTGTCGCATACAAGTAGGTAAAAATCCTTTACGAGATAGTTCTGGAACATACTCGCAGTAAGCATTTTATGTTCAACATGGAAAACTACAGAGCAAGTTATTTTAAAGTAATGTCCATAGAAGCATGAATATGCAGGGAAATTATAGATTCTAATGACAGGTTCTTCAAAAATGTAGAACATCAACCTTGCTGATTACAAAAATATTATCGACACTTGATTTTCTCTCCTGGCGCTTTAGTAGCTATGCTTTCTACCATTTTCGGCAGATTAGAACCCTTGATTGAAGATGATTGATTGAAGTTTCAAAACCTAAACAATATGATTAGTTATATCTCAAATTGATGAAAAGATTAAAGAAATTAAGTGTAAAACTTCAACTTAACTGGTGATATGGAAAACAGTACAACAGAGCTAATATGATTCATTACGAGAATTGGGAGTTTAATTAAATTCAATAGCTTTCTTTTAACTATTTCTTGCGGTATTTCTTCAACAACTGTAAGTTGAAAAACTTCTAATGCACGGTCTACTTAAATCACCCTCTGTAGATGCTTACAAACCGCGCCTTTCTAACATATCTACAAGACGATTTCAGTGCTTCCGTGAAATGAATCTAATTTTTACAGCACTATTTCATAGGTGTAAATTGACAAATCCAATGCACCTAAGATGATCCGGTTAAACGACGACATAATCAAATGAGATTTTAAGTGAACTGAGAGTAGCATATAACAATAAATAACAGCGCGTCTTATTGGACCCCACAGACAGTTTCTAATTTCATGCTTCAGCACTAGTAGTATATCTAAACGAGCTCGTCTTCAATTTTGCACCCCTGTACCTAATTATCGTAAAGCTCGACCTGAAGGTGCGGCAATTCCGGAATATTGGTTGGAATAATGATGTTGGATGTTGGTTATCTGAATAGTCCAAAAATTTTACTCTCAAAAAACGTATTCAGATTTGATGCTAATTAGCCAGTCTTTCGAATATCTCCCCGATAAGAATCATCAAAACAGGAACTTTTTCATTGACCGTTGCAAGATTAATAAGCGCCTTTACCTGTTTCAAACTACTGGCTGGGAATAATTGAATCTGACCGAGAATGTTGCCCAAATTTTAGGCAATAAATAATACCAAACTGATTGAAACTACCGGCGAAACAAATCAGGAAGTTCTTAGTTGACCACGGCATCGGTTGAGGTTTCAAAAGGTGCATCGCTCACGGTTTCCTACCTGAGAGCCAAACTTTCTATTTCTTTTCTCTTCGAGTTTGTTCCTTTCTTTAATTAGCAATGGTTTACAAATCTTGGCCACAGTGCCTGACGTTATCGTGAAAGTTTGCTACACCCACCCGGGTAGTTGGCGGACTATTTTATGAGAATGGCCGCATTGAATTTATTATAGGGATCGGTGCGGTATACCGACGTCAATTTTGCAGAAGAAGGTAAATATTCAGGATTGCGATCAGGCAGAATTTTTGCAATGTCTTCTGTAGGTACCCGTATATTTGCACTTTTTACATTTTCGATAAATCTGGATTGCTGTATCTGCGGAGAATTTTCCGAAGAGTTCGACGTGGGTACACTAAAAATCATCAGATTTTTACCCAAAACAATAGCGCCACAAATTCATATTAATCAAGAGTAGGTAACTAATAAATTATAAACATTTTGTTGCCAATAATTTCCTTTTTAGTTCAGTTGTTCAGGAAGCAGATAACTTGTAAACCATGATTATAAATAGTCTGCAATCGTTCAACCTACGGGCGAAAATGTAAGGTTCAAGGAAAGATGTCTTCGCTTTTCTTCTGAACGTTTTTTCCCTTTGTTGCATACATACATATTTAACAAATTTCAACGCATGATATTAAAACGCTTTAGAATCTAAGGCAATTTCAACTAATAAAGCTGACAACTTGAACCACTGAAAAAACTGCACTAAATCTGACTCAAAATGCACAAGCTGCTGCATGGACTATTATTCGATTCGTTCCAACACAATTTCGTAACCAAAGGTACAAAACACCGCCAAAAATCAAAGAAAAACTTTCAAACAAAGACAACCAAGTCTTCAAGTGGCAATATAACACTATGGAAGAAAACAAATTATTTTTCAAGGGAATCGGAATCAGAAGTTTCAACACCAGTCAGAAAACCTAAACAACAACCGAGACTGCACGGTACTCCCTTTGTAAAGCTATAAAAAGGTTAAAAAGGCCACACCAACACAATAAAACAACACATGGCGTTAAACACAAAACCGAACCTGTGCAAATCTGTTTCACACATCTATTTACTAATGGAGAAAAGGAGTAACTGATTTCTTAGATCGGCCTGCCCCATGGCAAATCTAAAATTATACGGATCAAACATGCAATTAAAAGATAAATTTATATAAGACACAACATGGTCTATGAACTAGGAATATTTTCAAACGTATACCTTTTATTCACTTTTCGAATACATGGCAGTAGCTGAAATTATAACGACTTTTAATCATGAATAAATAAATGTCTTGCTACATGCTCAAAGCTTACTTACCGCCCATGCCACCAATGGTTTTTGCAGAATTCCAAACCAAAGCCTTTGACATGATAAGAATGTTTTTTTTCAAATTATCAATCTGGATAATTATATTTTCAACTACTCGCTTTTAAATTAAAATATAATGAAACAAGTTCTCATTTTGCTTGTGCATTCATTGGCATATGCTCCTTTTTAATATAAATTACTCGGTTGTTTATTTTTAAATAAATTAATAATGGAGAAAGATTGTTAAATATGTCTTGTACTAGCGAATTAATCGTTATTCCCAATCGGACACCGATGAGCTGGAAGAAAGTTCTTTCTTTTCATTTTTAGCTGAGTGCTTTCGTGTTTCACATGCAGGATGTCGAAAATGTATGTTTTTTGCGAATTAAGAACCGTTTGAACTGCAGGACTAAGCCAGTCTACACTCTACATTCCAACTATTAATAGTTACTTTTCCGCAGCTCCTCGCTCTGGTGGAGCTTTTAAGGTATCCTATGAGTTTTTTCTCCTACCTTATAGGCCACCGGAAAACATTGTATTTGAAAGTAAATACTGAAAATTACGCCGTTAATAAAGTATCGTTAGCAAAATGTATGATTTTGTTCATAACAATCCATTTTTTTAATGAAAATTGTTCACTTAAGAGCAATGAAGCAAGAGAACTATTTTTATGTAAATTAATTACATTTTCAGGATTTACTTTCAAAATTCAAGGCTTTCCGGTGGCGTATGAATTAGGAGGAAAAAACCCTTACGATTCCGTAAAATATCTTTAAGTGGCATGACTGGCATGTCGAATGAATTGGTACTTGTAATATGTGTACAATAATATATAATATGTTGTAGTTTTGAAAATATTCCCAAATGACTGAAAACAAAATATCATTTTTTACACACTGTATGTATTTCGTAAACGAAAAATTTCAAGAAAATGAATAGGAAAAGGTTTTTTTTCATAATGATTCTAWTGTGKTGCTACTCTTATTTAAGAAGAGTCATAGGTATTTCTTAGGAAATCGATAGATCTASTGATCTATCATTTCATTTCATTTCATCATCAGATTTCATAAAATTCATTTCAGCTAGTTTAACTTCGTAATACCTTTACTGTTTTAGCTAGTAATAAGTATCTTTGATATATCGGCTTATAAATCATAAATTATGTATTTAAGGAAATGGTAAAATACCTCTAAAGACGAGACAACGTTCAAAATTTTCAGAAAGGTTCAGAGCCATTCAAATTAATTTCATTGTCAAATGTTTCCGTTCTTTGTTCGGCTTGTTTCTACTGCTTTCAAGAATTTTCGAACCCCCGGTAGTCACTAGTCGATACGCCAAATTAGTTTCCAAATTCTCGTATATCAGTTGACGCAATCGAAGTTGACACAAAAACGACGCTATTGTCTATTTCGATGAAAGTGTCTCTTGCAAGGCCAGCAAGGACCCATGTGGTCTGATTATGCAATCTCTTCAGAGCTGCAAGATGCAATGCTGTTTAATTTGGAATTGGAAAATGGTAGGAATGTTTTCTGGTTGAGGCCACTTTTGTTCCACCTTCTTTATTCCGCAAGCTCTAAATATTACAAAAATTCAGGTTGCACTAGAAACATTCAATTAATGGAAACATATAAACACAAAATCAGATTACATTTTTTAACTTCGATATACTTCGATGGTATTGATTGCATGTTTTTGAATCTAGGTAGTTAGTTCGTGTCATTGAAACGGTCTAGATGGACTAGAACTAAAATAATACGCAGTCCTGATTAAATAAACACATTGTTTCCTTCATTACTTTTGGTTGTCGAATTCCTTGAAATAAAAACAGATTTTTTAGTTTTTTTAATTCAGTTTCAAAACCGGAACTTAATCCACTTTCATTTATCTCGTCTTAGTCACTTCGCGTTTTTTTTAGAAAACTGAAATGTTTTTCCTAATCTAGATTTGTAGGAATAATTGCTTCAAACTAGTTCCAATGTCTGCTTGCCACTTCATTGACGACCAGTCCATTAAAAACATCCTGTAAAAATTCTAAGTTGCGGCAACAGCAAAACAATTTTTCTGTTTTTCTCCATTTGAAAACGATGCTCTTTGAGAGGGATAGTAAATACACTGAATGCCTTAAAGCTAATAATCAATGCGAGTCGGTAAATGCGGAAAAAATGCATATTTGCCAATTTCAGGAAATATCTGAGATGACATTAAGGGCCGTATCACAGCTTCAAATATTAATTCGTGCCTGGCAGCCATAATAAAACAATTCCTCCATAGGCCCGGCAAACGGCCATAAAACGAAAGACCGCGTGACAGAGTTATAAAACACTCTCCTGCAAGTTGAGGCAACCTGCGTCTGACAGCAGGAACGTAATTTGTGAGTCCCTAATGGTAGGGCCAATCTCGAGAGCTGCGCGAATTGGGAATATGAAAATTACGATTTATCGACTTTAATAAAAATATATAAAAAAAACATCTCCACCGCTCGACAATAGGGATCTTCTTACCGACGACATGTATATTGGTTAAGGGTGGAGATTTTCAGCTTTCCAGAGATGATGCTCGTATGATTCATGTTACGTGGATAAAACACATAAATGAAAAACTTTTATTTATATTTGCAAATGTGCCTGCAAAAAAGTGATTCGTTATACTTTCCAAACAGAAACGATTGCCGTCTGTTGGGAATATTACTTTATTCATCAAACTGCAAATTTAATAGAGGTATATTGATTGTAAGCAGCTGGCTTTTGTAGCATATTGAAAGTGTTTGATGCCTTTACTTGGGAATGTATAGACTTGCCAAACTCGACATCAGTGATGGCTATATAATACTTAGGTGTAAAGCTTATGAAAAAACCCCTTGCGTTTTATAAGTAGTTTTCGACAATAGTTCCTCAGATCACAAAAGCATCGTTTCTCTGAGCAATACAATTTCATCATAAATGGATTGAATTTTCGCATAAAACCAACGTTTGACGATTGTACAACATGCCCTGGAATCGATAAATTATTTTGCTCCTCCTTTAGCTGTCAAACAAACCATTCCGAAACTGCGTTTAATTTACCTGAAATGGTCGTACCTATCGGGAAAAACAACCTTAATAAATTCGGAATGGCTGACGTTTCTCATGTGAACTGAATAGAAAATGTTTTATGGTATAGGCTCGATGAAGATTCAGGTAAGAATGGAAATTGTCTAGGATTTAGAATATTCATGTAAACCGATATTTGAAAGGGCTTTGAATTTTCAGATTAAAGGTCGGAAAGAGAAATAATGAAGATTGTGAGGTTCGATAATAGGTCTATATACAGGTGTGTTATTGTGAAAGATTAGATAAGTTCAGGGATGATGAAAACTATATCAGATTAGAGAAATCTTAAATGGGCAATGGAGTGCTGTTAGTTATGAGGTTGAGACCAAATGTGTTTGTTATATGTACACACTTTTGCCGTTATTGAGAATTGTTAAAGAACCTAATTGTTAAAAAAGAAATGGAGATAACTTGTAATGGAGAATAATTAATTATTACAGACTAAGCTGCAAATTACCGGAAAACGAACAACAAAGAACAAAAAAAAAGTATCTGAAACTTTCACACCCTGTAGGTCAAAACATTTGTAAACCAATAATAATTTCCGTTTAACCTTTTCTCTCTCCGTTCTATATTTACGAAGGTTAAAATCTGTCAAATTATTTTTTTTCCGTTCTACTTATCTTGATAAAAGTTGAATTTTCTATTACTTACTCATGAGCAACGTACGATTTTGTTGTGTTCTTGTATAAGTCTTCATACACAAGGTCGGATCCAAGGGGGGGTCATGAGGGTCCTGACCCCCCCCACCCTTGTGCTGGATTTATAACCACTAACGCTAATTTTTCTAATTTGATAGACAACAAAGTGCAATTTTCTACTACTTGACCCCCCCTGACTAAAAAGCTGGATCCATCCCTGCTCATACATTATTGTTACAGTTTTCAAGATTGCATATTGGTCATGGTTTGTTTGTCTAGTCTTATAGTCGACAATGTTACATATTTGCTTCTTGCCATCGGACATTTTTTCTTCAGTACCGTCACTCAACTCAACTGTTCTCTTCTATTCCTTTCGATATTTTTTTGGAGGTTTCTTCTTTTTTGTGCATAGTCTCATTCTCTCTCATAGCCATATTTTTCTGTTAATTTTCCTTAGCTGCGTGGCGTTTCTTGAATGTTTCTTCATCTTCCCAAAGTACAACACCAGTGCGCAGATGATATCTAGATCTAACCATAAGCGAAAAAAAAATCTGAATGGCTTAGACAGTTTGAATCGAATGGAAATCAATAAATAAGTCGAAGAAACCAACATTAGCATTGAAGATATCAAAATCAAAAGATATAAAAAAAAACCCACCAAACATGGTCTGCAAACTGTACCAATAATGCTTGCCTCAATAATGCTACAAAATATGTAAAAAAATAAAGCTTTTATAATATTGCTCCACAAGAGCTAATCTCTCACGATACTAAGGAAAATAAGAGGGACACGGAGGAGCATGGAAAGGTTTTTTTCCACAGCCAGATTACCAAATATTGAGGTTAAAGGAAGAAGTGGCGTGGCACCTGCATAAAATCAGCGCTAATAGATTGGCAAGAAACGAAAATTGAATTGACGCCATGCGCTTTGCAGCTGACGAAGTCCACTCCTCAGATGGTTAGACAATCTGGAGCTCATCCAAACAAACGGGATAAACCTACAGAGGACAAAAGAATTATGCCCAGCAGTGGACCGGCAAATAGCTGATTCGAGTTTGTTATTTTTGACAGTTTTCATATGTCCAAAACTTTAGCAGATTTCTTACTTCACACTCTACCATTTTTTTGCCATGAGAAACTCATTCTCTATATGTATATGACCCGCTGCATAGCTTCGTTTTAGCGTACTGAAAATCTAGCAGCTAATTAAAAAAGCTCCCAAAGAAGCTTTTATAGCCCCAAGTAATCAGGAATTACACTGTCGTCATGTGGACACGTTATAGATTGGATTTCTGAGAACCTTTTTTCTTAGAAAGTTTTTAACTTTGCAACTTAATTGCTTAAAAGTGTGCAACAGTGGGAATTTTGACGCGTTAACTCGAGACCTCAACTTAAATTTAATTGAATATCCACTTGCATGTTGAGGTTCTCAACAGCAAAAAACCTTGTTGTTTGAACCTACTAGACTAGAGCCTGTACATAAAAACACAAACATTTTAAAATAGGAAAAGAAATGAATGAACCACTTCAACTGCACTTGATACGAACTTCGTGTCTTTTATTATTTTTTGATGGGCCCGGTTTTATGGCCTTTCTTCTATCCGGCCAGAAATTATATGGTCTGTTTTTACGACCGTTCCACTTTTCGGCATAGTTGTCAGTTTGGAATCGATTTAATAAGTCTGGAAACACCAATTTGGGAATTCCACTTTATCTCGATGGTACTCAAATTGGCCAAATTGGGTATACCTTATAGTAATTTTCAGTCGTATTTTATTTCAACGTTTAATTAACGAAATGGAAAAGGCATAATTAATTGCCCGAGTTCTGGCTGAGGAATTATTGGGCTTTTAATTCCATCAGTGTTGCATATGCCGTAGGCAAAAGATTTGATGTGGGCGTGAGCCAATTTAAATGAAACCATATAGATTCTATTAGCATCTTGTAACAAATTAAGAGGGACGTTGCGTTTTGTCTTGGCCCACTTTTGGTTTGCATCAGATCACCTTGACTGATGAGCTTAAAGCTAAAACTTAAAATTTCGATAAAATATTACCTAGTTGTATAGATTTCTGAAAAATTCTGTCAGACAAAAAAAGCAAAGGACGAAAAACGTAAGTCTCCCTGCAGAGGATTGGTGACATTTTAAATTGAATGGCGGATCGTGTTTCTCTTTGGTGGAATGTAAGGAACTCGATTGCTTATACCGTGCTCTTAACCGGCTGTCTTCCGTTATTAATGGAGTTTCTTATTTTCTTGTTGTTCGAGAATAAATTGTTTTCAAGTATCGTTAATTTTGTCTTAAAGGCAGCTGACATTAGTCATTTATTCTAAAATGTCGTTAAATTAATTAATTTAATCGCAGCATCAATACTGAGGTCGGAATGGGAGGCCAGATTATTCTGGAACTAAAATATTTCTTTTAGTTTCTTTCGTCTCGAATACCATCTGCGTTCGAAACATTTTGTGACACACTCCCAGAGTTCGGAAGGGTAGAGTCTACGTAAATCAAAATTTAGTAATATAAACGGTAGGAACAACGTTTTTCCATAGACATCAAATACTCCTTTTTACATAAACGGTTTGTTTCATTTAATGGAAAAATGGCTTAAGGAAAGCTTCCCGAAACTGGTTTTCCAAAAACTAGTTGATGATTAGTGTCCAGGGAATTAATTAACAGTTCGATGAAACATACAAATTACAATGGCAATATTAGAGAACTACAAAGAGTTGTGTTACTGAAGAACACTGTTATATTTATACAAATATAAATATTAAAAAGCGGCTATAACGAGAACACACCAATCAAATTTTTATGAGAAATTTAAAAAACGAAATAGATTTCTTCTCGTCCTGCATGTGGTAATTGGACGTACTATAGACACTTTTTGAAAGCCGACAAAATCTTGTATCTACAGTCGAAGATTAATTATTTTGCAGTTATAAAAGTTACATTATGGTGGAAGTTTGTTTTAGCGCAAGTAAATCACGTTTTTTTTTTATTAGCTCGGTTATTTCGTTTAAATGCTTAATACATTTATGCGGTATTTGCAAATCTCATGTTATGCAAATCAATAGTTCCAAAAGAAAATTTCGGAAGAATGATAGACTTAAGAGATAAATTACAAAAAAAGCTTCTAACTTTATTTAAAGCGGATAATTTCGATAGTCCAGGCAAAAAAGCTGAGTAAAGTGCAGATTTATGTATTGACATGAATACATTTTGAATTATTCGTCCATGTAGCACCCATGAATTCGAATAATACAATAAATAACAACGCAAAGCCGAATAGTATATGACACTAAAGTATATTTAGCAATAACGCAAAAAAATGAACTGAATATATTCTACCAAGCCATTGAAGTGGTCCTGAAAATGAATGAACTCACGTGAAAAACCCTGTTTACTGTGGTGCCTTGCCGCCTTGTTTACTGTGTTGATTTATACACATGTGAAATAAACAAATATATCACGTTTCACTTGAATGAAATGAATTATTAAATAATTTTGCGAATGACATTAAAATCGCCCAGACGACCATCAAAATTATAATTATCCATGAATATCGGCAGGGTATCAGTTAATCACCATTCCTACAAAAGTACAAGTGTCAACCAATTAACTTAATATCAATAACGAAACTAAAATGATTGCATATATAATTATTAAATGAATAACCATATATGTATTTATTTTAATATTTAATAGGGTTCCAAATTAATAATTTAATTTATTCTATATTTTGGTGTATTCTATAACTTGCTGCCAGGATACTGCAGAAGAAACCCAAGGAGCTCTAAAATTACTTTACATTAGCAATGGCACAATAACATAGAACATATTTGCCTGACCATTAAATATAATTATTCTAGACATTAAAAAAGGAAAAATAAATTTATGATCACCCGAAACAAGTAATTAAATTAAATACTCATTTCACCTTGAGGCAGAACGGATTCCACTTTTGTTTAGTACGTGATGTGTGCCTCCGTTAAAAAATACGTAATGTTAGGTCAGTAGCGACATTGTAAAACCGTTCCGGAATTTTAAACAATTTGCGTCGTGGAGTGTTCCTGTGCAAAAGAACCAAGTTTATCTCAATCCTACAATTGGTCTAAGATTATTCAGATTTTTGACAATAAATGAATGAAACCAGAATGTAATGAACATTTTATCCAAAAAACTTAATGCTCGAATGTAGCTCGGGAGCAATTTTCTAATAATTTCTAGTCAACGCTGTAAGTTGAGTAAATAAAAAAAAACAAGTCGATGAGGCAAGTTACAAGATTAAGTAAAGAAATCCTTCCAGACGTTTAAAAGATATATGGCTAAAGCACGTTGTTTTTCTTAAACTGAGTTCAATGATTGTCAGATATCCAATTTGCCTTATATACAGTCTTTTTTTTCTTCATAGGGACATTTAGTTCTCTGTTTTGATACAATCTACGTTGAAACATGATCAATTTTATTTAGTAGATGCTTAGATGCGTATGTAGGATATGCTGCCTGTTTCTCTCAATAATAATGCAACCAAACCAACATATGTCAAGTCAAGATAAAATAACGATAATATTTCGATAGCAGGTTCGCACATGGAAAGCGCAATTTGACCGCACGATTTGAAATGTAGCCAATAGCAAACATTTATGCAGAAAACTTCTCTAGCAAAACAACACAACACCGAACTGAGAAGAGACAGAAAACCCAGAATACCCATCTCCCTCTTGGTTAGGTGGGGCGTGTGACGTCCCAATTTTAGTACCCGCCTCACAAGGCTTATGGGCGGGAAATAAACTAAATTTATGAGGTGATATAACTGCTATCTGCCGGCCGTCAAACGAACCATGCGGAGGCCATTACCACTTCGCCATTGGTTAAAACGCTTACACGACCAGCGAGAATCGTTTCCCGCAGTAAAATCAAACTCTCGGAAGTGAGGTAGAAAGTGTACGTCACGTCTGAGATTGTCTAGAAAATCGATTCCGAATCACTTAGCTGGTGAAAGTTACGACCGACGCTCCAAATAGGGATTCGGTTTAGTGCGAGTGAAAGAGCACGACAGCGATAGAAAACGGCCGTGGAATATCAAGAACGATCGTTTTGGGACATTTCGCGGGATATTTAAGATATTATAAGGGCTCAGGTTAAACGGAAAATTTGCTTGGGAGAAATATGTTACGATCCGTAAAAATTTATATTTGTCTTATTTTATTTCAGAAGACGGAGTTGAGGTATTTTTCGGTACGTGTCGTCTATTAGCTTTCGTAATTTTTATTAAAAGCACTATGAAAAATGAAAGTTTAAGTACATTTCAAAAACTTTTTCTTTGATTAAAAATTAGATAACTATTTTGAACCACAAAGAAATACCAAGTAAGAAGAAAAAACGACTTGAGACAAGCAATTTTTATATCGATATATTAATTTAAATAATAATAGCGATACCTACACGTGGTTGACAATTTGAATCAACATGCTTTGCATATTTAGTTCGAAAAGAAGCAAACCCTGCAACTTTTGCTGAATATGAAATTAATTCGTTCACTATCGATCCAAATTGAGCTATATACCAAAAATTTTACACTAAATTACTTTTTATTAACTTTAGGTAAAATTTATTTCTACATTTTTATGGGTCACATTAAATTTCTGTCGACATCGACTGAAATAACAGTCGATCTTTCTATAGAACTTAAATCAGTCCTTCGAACATCTTGGAGAGAGAATTGCTTCCATTTCTTCTATTCAAATTATCCGAAATATGGAAAACTGTTATCTATACGCCTACGTTGCTTTACGACCCAATTAAGCGTAAACTAGATCTTCAAGGAACCGACTTAATTGTAATTTTACACGTATTTAGTATACGTTTTCCAGCTGCTGGTTAGATGCCAATGTAAATCTCAGTTACAAAGTATTTGCAGTGTTGGCAGGAGACTTCTAAATTTTATTGCGAAGAACATTTAAAGAAGTGCCACTAGCGGGACTTACTCAAGGCAAATTATATTTTTTTCACGTCTAAGATTGGAGATCGATAAAATTCAATTTATTGTAAATTAATTTATTTTTAGTTTTTTGTAGTATATTTTTGAAAATTTTGACGGATGAAAATTTAGCAATTAAAGTATCACACTAAAACAATAAACCTCTTCCCTAACAGATGTCAAATTTAATTTTATCAAAAATTTTCGCAAAACTGATTGAAGTCAATAAAATCAAAGTGTTCCGATCCTTGTGAGTTCAGGTAAACCACAAATTGGGGTGTTAAAACATTTCAAAAGCATAAAATTGGCATTTACGATAATCCGCCTTTTTTACTTTAACGATCTTAGATGATGTTTATTATTATCCTGGTCGTCGTAAAGTTGAACTTTGATGATTTCGGCGCGTGCCTAGGAAAGATCGTATATTTTCATCGGGGCCATTCTAGACGCACTTTTACAGTTTTAACTGCCGTAAAAGTCGCTTTAACGGCCATTTTATTGCTGCTACGTTAGTGTATTACGGGTGTTCCGATGCTTTACAGTCGCAAAGTAGTGTCACATAAAAATCTTTTCTCACCGTTTTGTTACACCTTAATGTCTCTATGATGGGACTCAGTCTCATAAAGGGGACATTTGCACAGCTGGTTGTCCCTTACGACCATTGATGACGATTTTTTTTTGACGATCGTCTTCAGTATTTCAATGGCCCATAGAAGTTTCGACCTGAGTTGGGTCATGTATTACGTAATTTCCAGTGGCAAAACTTTTTCTTTGCAAACTACTCATAAGTGTGGCTCTATTGCCTGGCTCAACAGAAACGATTCAAATGGAATTTTTAAAAGTGCTTGAAATTTTTTCTGCAGCTTTTTAAAAGACAGCGTTTTTTTTTAAATTTTTTAACTAAAGATATTTTTCATTATATCTCAAGCAGGTGTAATTACAACTGCTTGCTCTTAGTCATGTGATTCCTGTATAAGGATGGGGAATATTGATTGTATAATTAGAGTTTATTTGGCTCACTGTATAGCTACTCGAATAAATCACTTTATTGGAGACTCACACCAAAATACGCGTGAGCGCTGCCTGCCATCTAGGACGCGTGTTCGAAAGCAGTGGAGCGGACGCGATTACAGCACGGATCCGCTTAACAGCTGTTTTTGCTGTTATATCATGGTCTCTACTAAGAGATGTCCGTAGTTATTTTGGGACACAATATATATTTTACCTGCAACTTTGTTAATGTATTGGAACCTTGTTATACTGATGAGTATTGCAGTTGTAGTGGGATAGTTTAAGTCGGTTAGTGTATATGTACTTAAGTATGTACAACTTGTCCCAAGCCTTTTGGCAGTGACGTCATTATTTGAGACACCATATTGAAATTTACTGATATTGGAGATTGGTTCCAAACATTTTCTTTCACGTTCCGCGGTTGCAAGCTTAAGCGTTTTTTTCCGGTAATTTAAAATGATCAATTTTGTTGAATTAGATGCACGGCTTTAGAGATTTTTTATATACTATTTTTATTTTTCATTGTGGATAAATTAAACCATTCGTCGTTAGTATTGCTTCATGTGAGTGCAGACATTTTATTTTGCTGTGTAAATCACCAATTCGCTTTTAGCAAAAGCAGTCGTCAACATGGCATTTAGATTATTTGGAGTTGCAAAAGTGAGGTTAAATTTGCTGATTGTAAACAAAAAATTTGGAAAATAATGTACTACCTTCAGTTTCGTATTGTATAATTTTAAAAGATCAATAAGAAACTATATTGAATAAGGTGTGACGTTTGAGATAGAGCTAGAGATTCCCTCACATTTTTTGGAATCTTATTCTTAAATCGTTTAACGTTTTAATACGTTTCAGTCGGTAGAGAAGTAATTGGAAAATGACGACAATGTATCTTACTTTCTTCAAAATGTTGCTACAGCTTTACTACCAAGAAAATAACCCATATAGTAGGTAGTAGGTAGGTTACAATTGAAACAAATTAATACCGTGACTGAAAAAATTTACTTTTTTTCAATTCATTGTTCACACTCAGAAAATCTAACCTCACTATTGCAACTTCAAGTATTTAACTGTCCTGTTGTCGACTGCTAAGAAGGCGCTTGTATGAAGTGAAATTGAAAAAGTTCATATTTTATAGAAAAAAATAAAATTTTTGTACTTACATGGCGCAATACTAATGACGAGTGTTTAATTTTTCAGCTATCAAAAAAAATACTTTTTGAGAAAAAAAAATTCTCAAAAATCGTGCTCATCTGATTCAACAAATGTTAATCTGCAAATCACCGGAAAACACGCTCAAACTCGCAATCATGGAATAAGACAGAAAATCTTTTGGACCAATCTCGAACAAAGATTTTTGTTTCAAATCATGACGTCACGGCCAAAAGGCTTGGCAAAAGACTATATGCAGCTTTTAGTCTTGCCTCTGTCGTTAGCCTGCAAATATTTGGAATATTTTTTATGCCTAGTTTTATGTCTTTTCGCAAAAAAGTTTGTTTGTATTTCATACCTACCCTCTGCGACATTGTCATGTTTTTCAAATTCTGCTTAAGAACTGGAGGATTTTAATATCGGAAAGTAATGTGGTAGCATTTTGAATGTTTTTGTTATAAATCCCATACAGATTGTATCTGTTTGTATACGCGAGTTGACTATGTTGTACAAGGAGTATTAGTCTCAGTACAGCAGACAAGCAGTGAAATTATTAATATTGCAAGTGCTAAGGATATAAAAATCAAGAAATATTAGGATATATATTAGGATGTAATTGTAAAATTTCCATGAAGATTATCACATAAATCATTGACATGTTTTATTTTTTTGGTGATAATAAATCTAGTTCGTGCGAGGTATCAATGAACTTAACAACCCAATTTCTATAAGTAAAGTATTTATACAATGAATATAAAAATATGCAAAGACCTAGGAGAGTCATTGATGAACTGTCCCGAGAACCAAGCACTTTTATATCCGTGCTTTCCTTCTCGAGTTGTTATTTATTTTGGATCTTTTGCAGATGTATTTAGAACCTTTTCAACTACAGGAATGAGCTGGTGTACACATAATTAATTTAAATTATCAATAGCTCCTTTTTCTCACTTGGATTCATTGAACGTGCCAGTGGTGGGAAAAGTGGCTGTTAATAGAGGTATTGAATACAAAGGCATATTTATTACTTCAAAATGTTGTTGTTGAGATTGAGCATATTAATTAAAAATTTGCATCTTGAAACAAGAAGCACGGACACAAAAGTTGAACAGGAAGATTTTTTTTCTATGCCGAATCTACAGTCTCCATTGCGACATTTCTTTAGGAAGTTAGAAATATATATGTTTTATTGCCACCAAATCTAGCTGCTTACGTTTTTTCAAATAATTCATAAAAATTTACAGCAAGTAGGTAATACCTACACTTTACATTTTCGAAATATTCGAATCAATGTATTCGGGAAAAGCATTCACTAAATAATTTAAGGGCATGAATATGAATTGTTTGCTGATTGCTAATGACTTACCGATATTCGAAAAAAATATCCTGCAATAATGCGAGTTAACGTTCACAGTCAACTATCCACAGTTCAATAAATGTTCACTAAAGTTTGACATGTAAAAACGTAATTGCATCACATTGCATATCAACTGTCTTCCATTGCATCTTTCTTGCAAGAATACTAGCAAGTTCATTGAGCAAAAGATACCGAGCTACTGAATAGTAGGTAAACCAGAAGAATTTTTCTATTTGTGAAGTGTGATAGATTTCGAAACATTTCACGGGGGGTATACCTATAAACTAAATGCTTTCTTCCACAAAAGGGTTGAAAAACTATCTTTCTTTGTAAACGCGATCTACTTTCACAATTTTATTACCTGGTCTTTTATTGATCCCAGACGATTTGAATACAATACTGTCAGGTTCCCGCTGTGATTTTTTGGTGACATTTCCGTATTCAAACCTAAAACTAGGTCACCTTTTCCAGGTGTTGTCAATAGTGCGAATATACTGAGATGTGGAATGTAACACGTTTTCATGGTTTAGAAAGTTGTTCTTCTATTTGGTTACCTGTTCTAAAGATGTTGCGTATAGGCTTGTGCAGTATACGCCTGCACAATTAGTTGTTCGGCTGTGCAAATAAATATCTTATATTTGAAACTTATCGTATCAAACTAACGTGATTGTTCAAAATAATAAGTGAGAGTGAGTGACTTAGTTTGGTATGGTCCCTTTAGGGACTGAATAGGTATACACAACTCTTTCGGTTGGGACGATTAAGTTCTGGAGTTTGGGTCGGTCCCAATTCGGGTGTTATATTTGCCTGAACCGTAGTTTAATTATTCGGTAAGCGAGTCATTGTCATTTTACAATTTCCGATTAGTTTGTTTAAAGAATCTACATAAATGCCCTGTTTTCTTCGGCTTGTCATTGCCATATGAGAGAAAACAGAAACCATGTGTTCAGGGCAATCGCAGCCCATTGTTCGGCCATGCAATTTTATGCAGAATTTGAGTGCATTTTTTAACTGTATATTTTGCGACTCAGAATTATTCGACGAAGATGAGAGGCATCATCTTCTTCATATACGATGCCCTCCCAGAACTTTGGAGACATACACAGACACCAATCGAATAAATTCTTCAGCCACGAACCTGTCTACCTGGACCACGCTTGCTATCAATGTTGATCAAGATGATTATGTTTGCAGTAGCCGGTATTTCGCGTCCGACATTAAATGACCGAAGTACAGTTAAGTCCGGATATAACAAACTTTAAAAATGAACTAAAACTG
>NW_026017110.1:21521344-21545710 GCF_020466585.1 Dendroctonus ponderosae
AAGCAAACTCTTTGTTTTTGATTTTACTCCCCATTTCACTAGCATTTTCTTGCAAAACACTACCACTTATGGGAACGTTTTCTTGTCTTTTTTGAATAAACCACTTAATAAGTCCCTTGTCAGCCTTTTCATGTGCAGATAATTTTAACTTCCTACATCTAAGATTTGTTTTGTCATACGCTGATAAAATGTGTTCTCTGTTTTTCCATATTGTTGCAACAGTAGACTTTCCAAGGGCTAATTCCTTACAAATGTCACTCTGCTTTACTCCACTTTTTATTTTGTTAATAATCTCGTACTTTTTATTTAGTGGAAAAACTTTGCGTTTTTGCTTTTCCATTCTAAAACGATTTACATACATAACGCGGCAAAAAACAACAAGTCACTGCGTGTCTCTCGCTCTCACTAATATAAACAACTCCACACGATTGATGTTGCTGAGCGTGGAAGTTCGTTATAAACGGAAAGTGAATATACAACTAACCTAAAAAGTGACCGTTATRTCCGAAAGTTTGTTATAACCAGTAAAAAAATACGTTGRTCTTTATGGACAACGTTTCAAATAAAGGAAAAAAGTTCGTTTTAACCATRAGTTTACTATAATAGGGTTCATTATAAGCGGACTTTACTGTATTCTAATTTTCTCCGCTTACCGGTGCATAGGAATTCAGTGTTTCTATTTAGATGTTAAATATTTCGAAGTTTCGGACTTTATCCATTCAYGATACTTTTAAGATTCTCCTGTAGCACCATATCTCAATAACCTCCAGTCGTCCCGTCTCCGCTATTCCCGGCCACCGCTCGGTTAATCAAAATCRAAAACACATAACAGCGCCACAAACGAGTCCTCAAAGGTCGTGTAAGATCTCTACTGCAAAGAACTTTCCTCATTTTGTTGAACGCTGCGCGAGCGTACTCTATTCTTGGCCGAATGTCCGTGTGATGGTCTCCATCGTTATTTATCAGACATCCGAGGTAGTTGATCTGTGTAACCTGCTCCAGCCTCACACCTCCCATCGTCACAGAAGCCTTTGCATCATGCTGCTTACTTATTACCAGAATCCTGGTTTTCTTGATATTAAGATGGAGTCCCGCTACTGCACATTCAGCAGTGAACCTATCGACCAAACACTGTAAGTCCTCTTTATTGGAAGCCAGAAGTACCGTGTCATCCGCATAACGCAAATTGTTATCACTTCGCCATGTACTATAAAGCCCTCCAATCCTTCAGAGATCGCCTTCCTGAATATTCTTTGCCAGTAGACATGAAAAAGTAATGGGGTTAAAATCATCCTTGTCTAACACCTCTCTTGATGTTGATTGATTCTGAGATGGTATTATTCATTCTTTCTACTGCTATTTTATTCCAGAATAAATCTGCGATTATGCGAAATGCGAATATGTCGCCATCCAATCCAATATCTTTTACGACCTCCATAAGCACATCATGCGTGACTCAATCACACGCCGAAAATTCATGAAACAAACCCACAAGTCAACTGACACTCTGTTCAAACAAGCAAGCTCAGCCCGAACAAAGTCTCCCTTGTACCGAACCCGTTTCGAAATCCGCACCGAGACTGACTAGGGTACTCTTCACGTATGTGATATTGGCGGCAATGAATTATCTTTAAAAATATTTTAAGTAGATGACTCATCAAGCTGATGGTCGTGTTTTCACCTTATGTTCTTTTGGTTTCTTCCTATACTACCTATAGCATTAAACAGTCAATCCTCTATGAGTTTGTAAAATTCGCAAGGTGTTTCATCTGGTCTTATTGTCTTACCCGTTCTGCAACTTTTACAGCTTGTACTACTTCATGGCATGTTATTAAGGGTCCTTCTACAGTTGTTATTTCTGGCGGTTCGCCTGCACGGATGTCGTTGAACAGATGGTTCATGTACCTCACTCACTCTGCCAGCCTACCTTCCAGCACAGGTATGGCTTTCCTRTGGTCGTTGYGCAGTTGTCCAGCCTTCCTTTTTCTATAATTATATCTATATATTTCTAAAAATGTTGTATTTTGGCTCTAGTTCTTCGACTTCCGCATCCTGCTCGGTCAATCTGTGCTCCCAYGCCTGCCGGATTTTCAGGCTTACCATTTTTCATAGTCCCTTATACAGGGTTTCCACATCAAGGTGTTACAGCAGTTTCGTCTCCGTTCTATAGATATTTTCCTTTAGATTTATTTCTGCATGATAACTCGTAGTATGGTATTTGCTTCTTCTCCTTTATGTACAGTTTACTTTCTTTATTTGTTATTATTAAGTACTTTTCCTTATGTTTGCGTCTTATCACTTCAACATTGGTAAATTTTTTACTCACCAAGTGCTGTGTCTTCCTAGTACAGAGACAGTACAGAATATAGAGCCTAGACGGACACCTTTTTGTACATTTATTACTTCAGATGTTATGTCGTTATCTAGAACATATCTCAGAAGCAGTCCGAAATATTCAATCAGTTGTTAAAGATTTTATATAGACCGTCTTGAGAGATTTTCCTTCATTTACCATTTATCAAAAACTTCTAGTCTTCAAGGAGATAAAATAAAAAATAAGTCAGACATTTTTCTGTGCTGATATGGAACAATTGACAATAATCGATATCTATATGTAATAAATGGGTTATGGAATGATTGAAAAACACAGATCTTATTGAAATACATTGATAGTACAAGAAAAGTTGCAGTTTGTTATAAAATTTTGTCGACAGACAGCACGAACGTTGGCTTCGATTTTATTTTTTCGAAACTGTTCGTTGGCTTTCGATTTTAAATCATGCTCTCATTTTTGCTCAAAATCGTTTGGTAGGAAATATCTGGTCATCGGAAAATTTATTTAGAAATACTAGGTATGCAAGTGCTGTAAAAAAACAACATCACATGTCAATTTTTGCAATGCTGCCAATTTTATTAAATTATCCCCAGATACTTACCTTTGGAAATGTGAGTAATGTCTAGACAATAATACGTGAAGAAGCTGATTTTGAATATTTATTTGACAAATGTTTGAAATGCCATCTATATCAAAGCTACTAACAAAATTCGGCAATCTCGCCCCATAGAAAAATAAACAGATTCCCCTCGCGGGTTTGGCTTTGGGGGTTGAAACAGGCCTAATGGATTAACGGGGCCTATCGCGGTTGTCGAAGCCCTTTTAGGCCTAGGGAGTGGTAACGATTGTTTTTGTTTAGTATAGCCACTACGATACAGAGGGCAGTAAACGTTTTTAGTAGGCTTATTAAAACGACTGTAAATAATCTAGAGTGTTTTTGTACATGAGTAATAAATTGCATATTTAAACATAGTACATCAGACTTTTAAAAACTGCATAACAGGCAGTTAAAACGCTTTAAAAGTAACAGCAGGGATGGGTTTTTGAAATTTGCGGGCTGTTGCTGATTTCATATGGAATCCGTTTGTTTCTCTTTTTTGAAAAAATTTTTCTGGGACCGAAATCGACCGAATCATCCAATCGTATAGGTACCGATACAATTCAATCAAATTCAATTAAGGCGTGCAAAGAGTGAATCGCTCGTCTAATCTAATTTAATTTTCTGATAGGACAGATGGTATAATGTTTTTAGTGTCTGGAAGAGGAGAGAGATCTTCATAATTAAGTCTGTTAAAAAATATACGAGTTAGTTTTAAAGTAACAGTTTAACGCTTGAGCATGTTTGTTTACTAATTTCAGCACATCGACTGATAATAAAATGTCCGCATTAGAAGTGGACGATTTAGATGGAAATTTTGCACTGAGACTACGATTCTCCATTGACCAGCGATTATGAAACTCGAGTTAATGTGTGCAAACTCCCAAAAGTTTCGGCTCAAAATGAAAGAAAACTTAATAGTTTGTCGTAAATAAACAAATTTGAATATGTAGAATCAATTAAAATCTTAAAATGGTTTGTACCCCTGCCTCAGATTTGACCAATTGTTTGATAATTTCGGTTTATTTGAGTTATAAAAGTGTCATCCGTCGGAGGTACTGCTTGAGACTACTTGTTCGAATAAATCGAAAGTAAATCCTATGAGACTTAAATTTTGCGGACAATCGTCAAAAAATCGTATGTGAAATCCTGTTGTTAGTCCACCTACCTATTTCCAGATTAGTGTGAATTTCAATAACTAGCTGAGTGAACATACGTGTGATTCATGCAACCAACTCACTTTAATGTTTCCTACATTAGATGGTGAAATGTTTGGTGAAGGTGCCATTAACGTTTTTTTCTGTTTTTTTAAACGTTTTTCGTTAGCACTCTCTGTTTCTATGTTATGGCTTTCAATTTTACAATATCTGGCTTAGTGATTTTTATATTAATAGCTGCTTAGGCACTTATGTATGCGGTTGAATTTTGATTGCATTTTAACACGATTACATTGTTTAATTGGATTCTGTCACACTTTTCATACAAATTTTCACTTAATTCGCGTCGATCTAGGTACCTGAAAGACTAAACCTGTACTGGAAAATAGTAGGTAAGTACTAAAGATAGTAATACAGAAGTTTTGGAATCAAGGTCCGTGGAATACTGATATTCTTTATTTTCAAACATTAAGGTAATTATAAAGTTGACAATCAAACCAATCCATAACAAGGACACATGGTATAAATAACTTCAATTCTTCAATATCTTGTGCTTAAGAGTTATGAAGCAGAAAATGACACTGCTATTCAACTAGCAAAACACATGTTTTCCAAGTTGATCTAAAGTTTCTTACCAAGTTACATTTAGATGTTCTTACCAAGTTATTATAAAATTATAAAATTAGTTTTTTTATTTTAAACATTTGGATGACTGTGCTACACTTACACATTTGCAAGAATTGTACATTTGTGAAATGAAATGCGTGAGCAAATTGCAATTCTACTAAGCCGCTTCTTAATAACCAAAAAAAATGGACAAGCACTAAATAATAAAATTACCATGTTCTTTGTATTTAAATATTCTGTTCCAATTTAGTTAATGCTAGAGGTTAAATAAATAACTACAACACTAGTTTTCTTAAATATTTTTCTTTAATCATCACCTGGATAAAATACTCGTCTTTGTCTTGATGACTAATTTATTGGTGAAGATATAAAGGATGAGCTATTGAATTGTTTTTCTCCCGAAAACGGATACGACTAAATTAATCCATTTAAAAAAACCAGTTTATTTTTCCACAAAAAAGCAACCCGAACCGAAAGACATTATTTATTGGGCAGTTATGTGGTACTCAGGTAAAGATATTTGGGGTGTGTCTCTGTGCTTTCTCGCTATCATAAAGCTTTCAGAGGTATCCCTTGCACAACCCACTTCCAAGATGCTATCTGGTATCAGGAAGGTCCCTTCTTCTGACAGTTTAATTTCGTTTTCTCTGATTTAAATGAGTTTACATTATTTTTCGGTCTCTTCAAAACGTTCCGTCCAGCAATTTGCATGAATCAGTTGATGGCATGTTTATATTTTTGATGTTAATTACAGTCATTTGGCTGTCTATATTACAAAAGATTAAAATATCTTGCATGCATTAATGGTAGCTTAATTAGATATTCTGTTTCGGATACCTATATGTTTATATGGTTCATTCGCAAATGTTTTGCGATTGATACCTAACTAGGGAACGACGATAACAAAATGTTGCCAGGAGTTAATTATAAATAGTGAAAAAGACCTGTTCAAAAATGCGTTTGATCGCTCTGTTTATTTATATATAAATCGACAAATATTTACTAACACCTAGGTAAACTAAACACTACTATTATGATAAAGTTTTTACATTTTGAGCTGACAAAAACACTAAAATATATTACATATCAGCTCATTATAAGTACTGTGCATTGTTAGTGCTGGACGAATCGAAATACCATTTTTTACGACAATTTTTCACATTTTTTTCCTTATATCTATTGCATTTTATTTTTGCGGCAAACTTCGTCAGACCTTATGTATTTTATATAATGTCTTAAATAAGATGTTTCGACAAAAGGAAATAAAGGATGTACAAACCGTTGGGTCATAAATAAAGAGAATTAATTAACGTTGATCGCGGTTTCAATCTCAATGTCAGACAACTAATGCAGACCGCAAACAGTTTTTTCATTATAAGTGACTAAGCAAAATTAATTGGGAAAACCTAACTCTGCACGTTGAAATAACTCAATTTTACATAAATCATCATACAAATTTAAGTAGGAATTTAGAGATTAAATGAAACCCGGGGTGCCCTTATCACAAAACTGTTTCATATCTAACAATTCGAGCATACATATTATTTGTGATCGAAGATTCTACACATAGAAACATAATGAAATGTGGATTCCAGCGTTTTAATTATAACTTCGAGTTTTTATAGTACGCATCAATTAACGCCACACAATTATAGGTACAGTGTTAAATCTATTATAATTTAATTTAATAACATCTCTAACTTACTAAAATACGCTGATAAATCACACAATTACACAACAATTTTTTATCTATACAAATTAGCTTCTTTCTAGCTATTTATTAGGTACATGAGTAGCGCTCGCAGACATGTTTTGCTTATATTATTTTTATTAATATATGCATTTTAATTTGGGTCTACTAACACAACTTGTTAAAATATATCTTATCGTACTTTGGAAACAATTTAATTTTTGATTTATTATTTTCTAATAGCTGTCTCCTCTCCTCTTCCATGACGCAAAACTGGCTTTAGTTTTCAATTTTCAGTTTATTTGAATGATAGAATGATCATTTAAATTCTTATGATTCTTATGCTAAATTTGATAGAACAAATGATCTCTGAGCCTACAATAAGACAAAATATATTGTCTTCCAGTCTTGTCTGTTTTATCTTTATCTGCATGATACTTGATGTGATGTAATAATCAATATTGTTGCTATTTAATTTTATGAAGAAGAATGTTGATATTATTTTATATTGCACTTTTTGCATTCTGTGATTTATCATCTTTATAAATTTGCATAACATGATGTATTTGGCTGTTTTTTGAATATTTTTTTAAGGCAATGGACTAATCGTAACACAAAAAACACAACGTAAGCAAAATTGTAAAAATCGGGTGCTATTTAATAGTATTATAAATTTGATAAAAGTTATAATTTTTTCATAAAGTTGTAAGCCACTTAAAAACATTTAAGGCCAAATGAAAAGAAGGACTAAAAAGCTTCGCTTCGAATTAGCAGAATGTAGTGGTGTTTTCTACTAAATTTCTATATGAACAATGTTTTTTGGTAAATTTTTAAAAATTCAATAAATTTCTTCTGTATTCACTAAGCTTCTTAGAAATATTGATTACTATCCTTTACACATGTATAACGTTTTGAGAAACAGAGTTTTGTTTAAGAATATTTAGTAGCCCACGCAGGCCATACCGGTGACATGCACGAATATAAAGTACAAAAGAGAGGAAAAATTCATTAAATGCTGTTATTTTCTGTGGCCGAGAATGTCCAATTTAATTCAAACAACTCAAACATTTTTGGATGATCTTAACTTGAAAAATAGCATAAGCGAAAATGAAATTAATTGAAGAACAATGCCCCTATAGCATCACAATGCTTCTCTTCGATTTTGTAAAATGAAGACTATATTTTCCAAGTTTTGTTTGAAACATGGGAAAATTTATGTAATCGGTTGGCAAAAGCGACATCAAGATCTAAAAATTGGCGGAGGACAGGAAACGAGCAAAATCAAACCCCACGATCAATATAGCGAAAATTATTACTGAAATTAGGGGCCCTAGGTCATTTATTCAAATTATTTTAAACTTTCAGAGCTTATTTGCAGGCAAGTATCGAATCAAACACAATGATAATGATAATGATTCAAACAAAAATTATCATTCTCATTAACAGCATTTTAAGGACGGTTAATTTATCTCGTCTCGACTAAACTTCTTCGCCCATTTGAACGCTATAAAGTAATTAATTCATGGTCTAAAGCGAATGTTTTATATATTTTTTTTCTCTATTTATTGTGGCCAATTAGCTGGAAGAAACCAGTACGCCTGGAAAAAGTTATAGTTCCTCTCCCTCGTATAGTTTCAGCAAACACGCAGGCAATTCCAATTTAAAGAAAGATACGAGGTACAGTTTAATCTTATAAAATATTCGGGTCCATTAATTTGAATAAAGGCAACATTAAAACTTCTCAAGGTGGCAATGAATCTCGCGTGCTGCAGCATCGCGGGCGGCGTTCTTTGCCGTTTCCATGGTTACTCTTCTTTCTCCACCAATGGCGAACGATCAGGAGGTGGTCTCTGATGGTTTAGGAGTCCGAGTAGGAGATAGCTCTCCCGCCGAACGTACAGTGAGACACTGCCGTTTGTTAGCTTTACTCTAAAAGAAAAAAAATGCAAACTATAAGATTTCAGATACATTTGAAACTTTTTGTAATGCACTTTATGCAGGCAATTTAACTAAAAAGAATTGCATACAACGTGTAATCCAGTTTTTTAATGATTTCAGTAGTGAATGTGGCTTCTTTTAATTTTAGAGAGTCCTTATGCTGCCTATGCCATGACTGATTGACTGATTAATATACTCATTTTCTACCAATATTTTAAATTCGTTTTTATATTTTTAACATATCTTGTTTTGTTTCTTTTCTATTTATTTTTGTCTATTATAAGATTTCTCTTGGTTATTGAAAAATGTACATATATGATATTAAAAAAAGGGTATCCAAGTGTCAACAGCTTACTATAGCTAGTAGGTAGGTACTCATTTGCGTACCTCTCGAAGAAACTAATTATTTCTGTATCTGGCATAAAAATACTCTACTTGCCAAATAATATAATGCAAGTAAATAGAGGAAATGTTTAATTGTTTTATATATTAGCTTGATATCTTCACTTTATTTTTACTTTTTAAAACAATTTAAAACAAAATTTAAAAAGTCAGACTATACATATTTTTGGTTATCGGAGAATCAGTTGAGGGTAAAGTGATTATTGAAAAAAATGCTCTTTTGAAAAAGTTGTTACAATCCGTCTGATTGTTCCGTGTTTACCACTTTTTGCTAATTTTTTCGTCAATCTTCTGTAGAAACATGATTTGAAATCTTACGACACTACACTGTCATCTATCCAAAAGCGTAAACCTTGTTTTCCTCAATCAGCAATTTACAAAAGTGTAAAGGAGCAAGCAAAAGTGCAAAAAATGGTTAGTTCGTAAAGAAAGTCATCTGATGACCCACGTAGTGCAAACGTTTCATCACAAGTGCTCTTCCAAGTGGCCGAGTCTTTTTTCTTTAGATAAAGACGTAAATGTAAAAACTGTTTTATGAAAATAGTTTGCATTCTACTGCTAAAATTTACCTGTAAGAATTCACATTTATCCCACTGTGTCTGAAGGTTTTCAGGAATCTCATTTCCTATGGATTCCCTTGCGATGCATCAGTTTCCTTTGCCTGCTAAAATATTATTCCTATTCGTTTTAACGGTTCTCCTAGACCAGCTGACTTATTCTCTTTCGATTTACTCCTGAAAATTTAAAAATAAACGTGAAATTGTTGCCCGTGAATACATTCTTGGGAAATTAATCTCAACCACGGCGATCATGCGTTATGGCATGCTTCCAGTTGAAAATAATATATTTTTATAGATTTAAACTCCAAAGGCATATCTGTAAACTATTTTTAATTTTTTCGCCTATTGCATGTATTTACATGGTGTTCGAAAAATCAATGCTGTTTTTCGGCTATTTTTGCTTTTGAATAGATTTTGGCAACGTAGAGCTTATGTTGAGGCCAAAAATTCTTAGTGGACTTGAAATATACAGGGTTGCGTTAAAAGCGACTCAAATCAGAACAGCCACCAAAGTCTCGAGTTCTGCTCAAACAATCCGTTTATTCACGCAACCCTATACATCAATTTTTAGAATGGAAGGAAATCAACTATAAAGTTCTTGTTACGATCTCAAATTTGAGTTGATCATTTTGAATTTGAATCAGTCCAAAAGAAAAAGTGTTATCAATGATAGACCAAAAAGTGGAGTTTTTGAGCTCACCATGCAGGTGAAAGAGTTACACAAAAACTTCAAAAAAGTTTTGCGATATGACGTGTATCTTTGTCATTGATCTTGAAATCCGGAAAAGGTTTTTTGTTCAACTGGGAGCATGCCGAATTGTCAGAAATTTTGCATTGATTGATTTTCCACCATGTGAAAATTTTATCTGAAGCCACTAATTTTTGCAAAAACTCCCATGAACAGAAAACAAAATTCGACAAATCGCACTTTAAACAGAAATCAAATCGAGCACACCAATGAAAAGTTTTCCAAAGTGAAACCTAATTTAACTGTGTAGCGTTAACTTTGTTGAGCAGTTTAGTTCACACTCTCTGTAAGTTCCACTGTTTCCAGATTACTGCGATTACCAAGCAAAGAATATTTAATAAAATTGTAATTTAGTTGATGAGTTGAAAAATGATAATGACAACAATTTATCTAACCAAAATAATTTAATGAGTTTAAAATACCTGCAGATATATTAAGGAATCCAATGGATATATACCTATGTCCAAAGACTGGAAACATTTTCTCGTTTGCATAAATTTTCACTAAGATAATTTAAATTGGGGATAATGAAGACGGATCTTGTCGATCTTTCATCAAAAAGCATTATTGGAACATGTTGTCCCTTTTATAATAACACAAGAAAGAAATATTGTAAAAGGAATTTCTGTCTTAAAATCACCTTTTCTTAGTACGTATGCATTTTTGTTAGCCGAGATAAGGCAAATTGACGAGATCGTGTAAATAGGCAGTTGTGAAAATACTATAACTTAGAATAAATCCCGACATGCATTCAGTTAAATTGAGCCAGTTGGGTAAAAATCAAACACTTAATATATTGAATCAAATAATACATATTAAAGTTTGTTTTATGGTTTATACAAAACGCGTCTGTAAATAGTTAATGTATTCAAGTAATGAATATTCTATCAAAACCAGCCTGTCCATAGACCCCGTCTGAAAAGGCCATCGCGACCAAATATCTCAATTACTATGTCGTCCGAATCCAGTTTATCACTCGGAATGGGTGAAGAAACACATTCCTAATCTCAAAACCAGTCGGACTGAGACGCATTTATCTTCCCTATTGTCTCTTTATTAAAGGAGAAAGGGGTATAGCATTACATGAATAAAGCTTGGATGACTGGCTATTCTCGAGCCAAGATTTTGAATAAATTTTCCTAAGTTATCGCTTTCTGATGCAAACGGCTTTATTATAACGCTATTGAACGAGGACAAGGACGGGTGAAAGACAACTAAATTTGGAGGGTTGCAGGAGGGATGGTTTCATGGGATTATAATGCATAATAAACCCTTATTAAACAGAATGTTGTCTGTGAGGCATTGCAAATTAGCTTGTGTTTGAAAAGAGGCGCAACCAATACTTGGTTTTCTTTATTGAAAACAAAAAAATATGAAAACATAATGATTAAGTATTTAGTTTAAATGAGGCTGAACCATCAGTGCTTTTGTAAACTGATGCTAGATCAGATAACTAAGGAAAGCTAATACTCAAATTGTAAGACTTGGAAACGAGTAGTGATTGTTTTTCGGGAAAATTATGTTTCAGGCAGAACATACAGTTTTTTGGGGCTATTCGTCATGGTGGCGGAAAAGCAGTGTTAAAAATCCACTCAAAAACGCTGCATGACAATGCCATAAGAAAGCATAAAGCTTTAAAAAGAAAATTCCAGGAATATTAGGATTTGCACCCCTAATACCGAACGCTCGCGGCAGCTCGTTCCCGAGATAAAACAGGAGCGACAAAGAACAAATATTGCGAGTCGCATGAGTTGAGTTCCTTACGTGCCGGGAATGGGCGGGATGGGCAAGATGAAAAGCGCCATTCTGACGGCCATTAACCCAACTTTGGCCCGCTAGCTGGGAGCATAGACCGGTTTTTTCTTTTCTTTTTCGAAATTGTTATTTTGTCGATGAAACAGGGCCGTACTGGGGGATACGCCAGAACTATTGGCATTCCTCTTGGTGCTGATCTCTGGGCGTGTATAGAGAGTAGGGACAGAACAAATAGTGAAAAAACATAATTCTCACCAAAAACAGAAATACCCACAAAAACCTAGATCAGAAAATATGCAAGATTTTCATAATTTGAAGTAAACATCTTAATTATTTCTTTTCGTATGCCCAGTATCAATAGGCTACCAAACAAACATGGGGCCATTTCACAAGCATACTTAAAACAAAGTTGAAATTCGATTTTCAACTGTTAATATCTTCTAGACGTTTTCGATATTTTTCTCGTTCTCTTCGATTGAGGTTTATAACCCCGTAAAAGAAATGACGCCAATTTTGAAACATCTTATAGAACTGTAATTTTTTGTGGAGACCTGTTTTTTATTCCTTGGACGAGCTTTGCCTAATAATTTTTCTGTTTCTACACAAGAGATGGTATGGGAAACTTTTAACCAACTATTCCGAAATCAAAATTCCTTTAAAAAAGGAAACAGCAATATCTATATATTCTTATTCAAAATCGCAATACCACCTCTGCCATTCCCGGACATCCCTCAAAAGGCGTATGTAGTGTTTCTTATCGGATCGTGTTCCGCTTCACTTCCCGATTCGCTTCCACCTTATCCAGAGCCTGGAATTGCACTCGGGATGGAAAGGGCTTATTCCACAGCTCTCGTTCCTTTCACCTTTGGCCTGCACACTTCATTTAACGCGGATAATAACCGAAGTCTGCGGCCGTTAAGTTACGCTCTCCCGACTTCCGATTTTGAGAACGAATTTAATGTAGTTCTGAAGAGTACAACCATGAACACAAATCTAGGAACGTTAGTTAGCAAATGGTGCATTATTTCTCAATTTGCCGGTAACTTTGAAAATATCAGGCCCGCATCCAAAGCTATAAGAAACCCATTTGACCAAGTCTTATCGAACTATTTGAGTAGCTGGGGTTTAATGAAGTTTTTAACCCGATATTCATCACGTAAAACTAGCTAAAAGCTTGAATTTGATTTTGAGATTTCAAACGGACTATTTAGAGATTGTTCCCTCAAGAATGAAAACAGATAGCAAACGAATCAATTCACTGAATCGTTGTTTCAAATCAAATTGCAACACAAATATTGATATTAAATTGGAAAGAGGGTCAAACCCGAAAGACAAAAAATCCCATCAGAAGTTTTTCGAAATCTAATTTTAAACAGCCATTCCAAGAAAGCACAAGGATGCGTTTAATGTTCCCCGTCGCTTTCTTAGACCGGCCCTAACACGTGTTACACCCCGTTTCCATCAAGACGATATTAGAGTCGGCTTCCGAATGGAAATAACTTTTGAAAAGCGCTTTGCGCCCCCTTAAATCAGGGCTCCGCTCAAGCGGAATTAGTTTTCCGGGAGATGTAAATCGCAGATGCGCCTTCTGCGGCCGGAATTTCACTTAGGGAAATTTCCCAACTGTTCGAGCTTGGAAATTCAAATTGCTTAAATTAAATTTTGTTCTGCGGGGAAGAGTACAACTATTATTTTAACGAACGAGAAACTCGTTCAGCTATAATTCAACTGAAGGATACAGGTTTTGGGATTTGGCTAGGCTTAACAAATTGCAAGCTCGTTCTGGTCACAGCCATTGTTAGGTCCTGATTTTTGCTATGAATGAAAGGTGCTCATAAAGATAAACGCATTTTAAATACTCATCAGGTACCGATTTGAATGTAAAAAAATGATCTGCATTAGAGTTCATATTGAAACTAAAGGTTGGAAATTTTGCGGAACCAAGAGCGGCTGTACAAGTTTCATTTTAAGTTTGAGACACTCAAATCGCAAGTCGCAAAACTAAAGTTTCTGGAATGCGAATCTAATGTACCTAAAGTTCCCTCTAATTGATCCAGTTTGGCTTTTAGGAAACATCAGGTGCTTTAAAAGTAGAATCATCAAAATTCAAACTTTCTTGTATTTGTGCCAGAACAATTGTCGGGCAAACAATGAATAATCGGCGTATGGCGTGCGTGAGAATTAAACCGGTGATAATGAGCACAAGAAACAACGCACGGGAACGTCTGCCGAGTCGTTTTTCCCTTGAAATTCCGCTTTTAATAGCTATTTCAGGGCATTAAGAGGATTATCTGCCATTTCGGGTTTCGGTCTTTCTGTTTATTTACTAAATATTAACTTTGGATTATTGGATTCTGTTATCTTTTACTCGCCAATATGCGGGATAGTAAGCGGCAGCATGTATTTATTGTTATTACATGTAATGGGCAATTCCGACTCGGTCTATGCTAGTGGAGTGCCATCTTAGAAAAGAACGATATAACTACATATTAGCTGTTAAAAACAATTTACCGAGTTAATTCTGAACAATTGATAAAGGGTCGAATGTGTGCTTATCTGCATATCGCTGTAGGCGATAGTTCTATCAAAACATCAATCGAAAAACTGTATTCGTTTTCATCTTCTCTTTCTTTCTCTGCTTATATATTAAAGGATGTTTGAGACCAAATTTTCCATGACTTCTTTATCTCTGGACGCGTGGGTCCATGTTTAAATGCAACCATTCCAGTGTCTCACGTTCCTCAACCTTTTTTGTCCTACTCCTCTTCTACCCTCGATTTTGACCTCGATATTGAGATGCAGAAATCGAGATTTATGGTTGCGCCTTATGTGATCGAAGAATCGAATGAATGAAGATACGAATTTACGAGAAAGAACGAGAGATAGAGGTTCAAGCAAGAACGAAATTCCGAAGATCGAGAATGTCGCAAGACGTTCCTGCCCCTTTACATTTTACATATTTTACAATAATGGTGTACTTCTTTTTCGATAAAAATGTTTATCGATGAGGCTACGTTTACTCGTGGAGTTTCTAACTGGCGAAAATATCTTCTGTGGGTCTCTGATCATTCCGATGCTTAAAATTAATATTTCGTTTGTTTTTTTTCTGTTGAATCATTTGGACTTCCTCCCAAATTAAACCCCCAATTGTATTTTTGTATTTCAACATTTTTTCAGATGAACAAGATATATTTGTACTGACCGGAGCATGCATTGGACACCCAGAAGTCCGGACTTCAGTCCTTTGACGTTTCACATTTGTTGTCAAATGAAAGATTGTTGAATGAATTTGAAATGAAGAAGAGTTTACAAAGATCCTATTAGTTCGCGTGAAGAATTGCGGCAAAGATTGCAAGTCCCTGCTCCCTGCCTTCGAAGTTAGAGCCAGTCCCTCTCCACTTATTTTCAATGGCTCTGACGTACTTCTTTTGTCACCAATTGATTATAAATTCCAATAAGCAAAATATGCATGACGATTCCGTGCCCTTAGTCGAACCCGAAATACTCGTAGCCGTACATCAGGGCGCCATGCCATTAAAATAAAAGCAAAACTTCCCCTAGGCAACATTAATCAGTTTCTGTTTGTAAAGCTGGGGAAACTCAGACACTTTATTGAACAGAATCTCAAATAAACCCGTAGAAAATGAACTGAAAATTGTATGTCGGGGAATTTATTGTTTTGTTTTCGTTTCTGTGCAGTTAATGGCATTTTTTCCGCGACTGTTTCAGGGAATGAATGCTCGAAGGTTTGAACAGACAGACGCCTAGTTATGTGGGCTCTAGCGCGACTGATAGCTGCTAAGTGCAGATTCTAATGAAAAACTTAAATAAGTATTTACTCATTTTGTCGAAGGTGTGAAAATGAGATCATGAATCAAATCAAATTCTCTAAGACTGATACGGAAGACTCACTTTCTTAGGGTAATCTTAGGCTAGCTAATAGTATGGACTGGACTGCCCGTCAAGCAGCTTTTTTTCGAAACAGGAGCTCATAAGCAGCATCAATGCAGATTCATATTAGTTGACATTAAAATGGAGAGCTAGTAACTGCAGATAATTTCGCGTAGGTGAAATAAAAAGTTTCAATTTCCACTTTAACTAAATTTAATAAGTGGGACATAAAGCCCCCAAAAGCGTAATAAAGAACCTTTTGCAACGGCTTAATCCAATCAAAAATGCCGTTGAAAAACGAGAGCATGTAAAACAACGAGATTGGAACGTACCCTCGGGGCGAGAATTGCTCCAATAAATTTAAACACTTTACTCAGCCAGTAAATTAAAATTCAAATTGGGGCGAGTGGAACGCGCGACCCTTGCCGCCGTCGGTCCAATCTTGGACGATGTACGGTTATGGACAGTTCCGAGAGTTCCGGTCGATCTGCTCCCGGAATATTCCCTGGATATATGTGGTTATGTGCGGACATATCCGTCCATCAGCCTTTATCGCCCTGAACAAATACAGCGGGATGTCTGCCCGAGGGCGGCGGAGACCAACCCTATCTGATATACGCTGATTGCGAGACGGAAACAAAGAGAAGGGTTACAGGGTTTTTGGGGCTTTAATTGGGATATATGGGGATTAAAGCCGCGAGCTTTTTATCCGTTAATGGAATGGAAGCTGATATGGGAAAGTCGAGTATATGGACAGTTGATGGGGAGAAGTCAAAACCGTAGCCAATGGTCGACCTTCATATATTTTCAAGTGGAGCGGATTAAACAAAAGCTGTGTGCTACTTTGAAATCGAAATCGCAAAAGGGCGGACTAGAGAATCCATCAACTATTTACTTCACGCATCACCAATTCACCCAATTGTCTCGTCTCAAATCCAACTTATGACTATATCACCCAACGTGGCTAAGTGATAAAATTGATATTCAAATATGCAAATCTGCTTAAGTTGAGAGGGTCCCGATTTTAGAGCCTTACTGTCGTCCCGTCTTACGCTGTGAAAGCTTAAATAAAGCTCGAAATTTATTATTTCGAAAATCTCTTGCAATGTTCTGGGGTGACCAATCGTTGCATGTGCATTTAAATAGAAAATCTATCATAAAATAAACGTCGAATATGGATGATGGATTCGAATTTTATGTCATTCCTTATCAGAATTTGAGCAACTTCGAGTAAATAACGGAAGTTCTGAAGAAGAACGAAAAGCAGTAGTCCGAAGTGAATGTCTACCTTGAAGTGATAACATGCTTAGTTGAACAACGTTCTTTACTATGAACCAAATATTACAAATAGCTGCTAATGAAAAATGAGCTAAATAAAAGAAATTGAAGGGAATATTATATCACTCTAGTTTCTATTCTGAGAATTGCAAAGATAGTTCATAGCTCCAGTTGAAAATGCTATGGAAAATTTAATTCCGTATCTCAGGTCAAATGGATTCTGTTTCCATTAAAATCGGAAATTTATTGCCAAGATAAGCGGCCAAGAAAAGCGAAAGAAATGCTCTAACTCACACATATAAACGTCGGAGCAAATGAGCTCACTTGCCCATTTTGCGTGAGATATTCTCGACGGAATACTATACGCTTTCTCCGCTTTCAGCAACGACCATTATAAATTGAACAATTACTTTAAATTGATAAAAGCTTTATTCGAAGTTAAGCTACTTGCAGTAACGAACATTAGGCGGTTGATCAATCGATCGAGAAAATTATTTATCAATCGAGATAAAGATCAATCGAGAAAAGTATTTATAAGTAATACATTATGTTTATATTTACAAATAAAAAATACTATTTGAATTTTTCCATTAGTATCAAACCTATTATGGAAACATGAATTTCATTTTGCCTCAGGTGCGCAATCACTGACCGATTCTATCAAACTTTTTTGAACAATTAATTAATTTCGTGCTTAGCGAAACAGTATGCAGTTTTTGGTTAAAATGCTTTTCACCAATATTGTGACACATGCATCATATGCTTTATTGTTGCTACCTAAAATTTATTTTCCAACAACAAATTGATGTTTTTCATTGTTTTTCAAACCATCTTTATTTTCATCAAAACCGATATGAAATCGGTAGGTTTTATTCCATAAAAGACGAAAGCCAAATGAGTCAAAATTCTACAAACACAATAGCCCTAAATTCCCTTTTCCATTTTCCGATTCGAAAGATGTATCGGAAGACGGCAATAAAGAAACGTTATGAGTCGGGCCCCAACTCAAATTTAGCTCTTATAAGTTCGGACAAAAAAGTCGCAGTAAATATGAGACTTTATGTTTTAAAAACTTTCTGAAGTTACGGTTATGGCCCACTAAGAAAACTTTACACCCATTGTTTAAACGCGAGAGTTGCCCGGCGAGCAAATATTACCCGCAGTTCGCTTTACTTAACTTTATTGCAAATAACCTTAAACGCTATTCCAAATCTTCCACTTAAACTTTATTCTACTTTATTAAATTGGTGTAAACTGCTGAAGCGGTTTCCGATCGACTCCTATGCCTTTTTCAAGTTTGGATCGGATGCCTATAGAACTTTTCCTATTATTGGAACATTCAATTCCTGCTCTGATTTTTGGGGATTTTTTTAATTCACATTGTTGTAGTCATAATATATCGACATGCCATATCTGAGAAAACATGTTTGATTGAGTGGCAAATTCAAATACAGGTATCTAAAAAAGCAAGTTTGTAATAAAATAGTGAACATTGACAGTTGGAAGTAGAACTTATTAGCTTATAGATTAGATAATGATTCGTCATTCTGATACGAAATAAAATTTGATGCTTCGTATGCTTAACTATCATGAAGTCGCCTATTCATCCAATATATTTAAAGGCTGGCTAAGCAGTTTTTCTACACCAGAGGAATTGGATGGACACTTGGTCTTCATGTACCTACTATTACTTCAGTTCAGTTGAGAAAAGTGCCAATAGACTCAAGTACGAACTTCATTCAAGTCTTCCAATTGAAGATGCTTGTTTCCAGGAGGAGTATTGAATAGGGTACTATCGGAAAAAAATAACCCCATGAATCCCCGACGCTTTCGTTCATTAAAAGTAATGGCATATGCTGATCAATGGAATCGATAGGACAGGCATCAGCCTATTCGAAACGTGCTTTATACGCAGTTCTGTGTGAATTTTGAATGGAAAATGAGGCTCAATATGGCTCTGATACCTCATAAATGCCGGTTAAATCCATATTTATCGGATATTTTTGACGATAAATGTGAAAATTATCTGTGGGCCCGACTGGTGTTGGTAAACATTTAAACGTAGCAATACTTGATGTAAATTACTTTATTCAAAACCCATTCACAGCGTACTGGGCGTATTTTACTGCTCATTGGTGCATTGTTTTGGAAATTTACATTTTTATTGCAAATTATACAATTAAATCCCGGTGGAAGCTGATAGAAGCTTGCATGTTGGCAGTTATGCCAGTAAGGATTGTGGACTTGTGATTGGTACAAGGGACTGATTGTTTACGTACTGAAATAACTCTATTAGATTCGACTTCTGTGAGTTTTAGGATTTGATCATGCAAGATTTTTTTAGACATTTCTTATTTCAACTAATTAGGTTTGAAGTGCTTCAATTTTCAATTCCATTCAATATCTAAGGCTATTTGATTGAAGGTAAAATGAGACCAAACATCTCACATGGTGCGACTTCGAATAGTTTCAGTTTCTTGAAAGCTGGAAAAAGTTACATGTCATTTAAATTGGCAGTTTCGTTGGTAGTCCGAGGAACGATAAGAGAACTCAGAGCCAAAAAGAACTTTCTTAGATTATTAGAAAAGTGGACAGCATTAGCGAATAGATGATATTCTAATGCAATTTCAAAATAACAGTAAGCTAACTAAAACTTAATTAGCATATGCTAAAATGGACATTAAATAGTTAGAAATACCTAACAAGTCTTGTAAATAGTGGTCAATTTCACTTTTCGGGTGAACTGGATCATCCCGTTAAATATACAGAATCCTTACTTCCTTATCGATTTAAGTGAAATGGTCTTTTGAAAAAAAACTAAACATCTGGACAAGTGGGGCGGACACGAATAAAACAGGGTTTAACATATTCCAGATGTAATTGGTTTGAGATGTATATGGTTCGCTTCTAAAATTAAATCGGGGCTAGTTGGTACGAATATTTGATATAATATTTTTTAATTTTTGCTTGAAATTGTACTGTGAGTTAATAAAAAATATAGGTTTTTGATGCACATTCTATAAAATAGTAAACTCTCAAGTGATAAGTAAATAAACACTGCTGAACAGTTGACAGTATGCACTTTAATTATTATTTTTCCAATGTCCCTTGCCAATGTCCTGAAATAAGTTGATGTGTAAATAGTAAGGTTGCTCAATCTTAACGAAAAATAATTAGTTAATTATTTTATTATTATTAGTTTCTTAATAATTGAGTTTGTCCTCAGATTTATGTAATGTTAAGCTACAGAAATGCTGCAAGACTTTACCAAAAAAATCGGTCGATTTCAACTATCAAATAAGAAGATCTGGTAGATTTTGTACCAAGACACTCAAGAATTCCTCACTTGCCCAAAGCGGATGATGTCCGTCGCTTCACCAAAACATGAGTCTTACATAAGATCAAAAACGTTGCCCATCAATAGCAGAAAAGCGGGATACTTTTTCTTGTCATATTTAGCAATCCAGGTTTTATTCAGAATAACCAGTAACATGCGAGGTTTAACATCTACATAGTTTTACAGCTTGCAGTTTGCAAAACATCAAAACTCGGCGTCATCAGAATCGTCAAGAGTTTCTGATGTAACTGGACAGAGATTTTGAGATCTGCTATAGGTTGGAGCAATTTTAACCCTGTTAGCCTGAAAATAACTCTCCCAATCCTGCACTTTATCTTGATCACGCATTGATTGATGGTTGACGTAAACCCCCGGGAGAATTATTTTCAGGCTAAACTCTGCTGAGAAATATTGATATGCTCGAAACTTCTCCGCAGAATTCCAGAGGCTTCTGCTTTTCGAAATATGTACAGCAATTTCCAAACTGAGTCTAAAATATATAGTATCAAAATGAAATTAGTAAGGTTTTCGCCAACGAATCACAAGCTTTCTCCCCAAATTTTAACTCGACTCGCTGCCCTCATTGACCGTTTGGTTGAAGATTTTACCTTTCGAATTAATCGACTAGATCCAAAAACAGGTTTCGCCTTGTTCGGAGCTTCAGAACTGCTGATTCAAAAGCGGAAAGTAAAATGTGGAGCAATTCGCACGTAGTTTTATTAGAGAACCAGATGAAACGTATTGCCCCGGATTCTAACTTATTGAATCTCATTTCCGGGGATCCGTACGGAGCCATTTCCACGTCCTTACGACTGGGCCGTGACTAGATCGGGCTGCTGTTTTAATAAAAGAAGCGCTACCATAGCTCACGTTTAGTTGCTGTGAAAAGAAATTAGAATTTAGAGATATGGCCGAGTTCGCTTTTGCGGAAAGGGACCGAGATTCATTGAAATTGAATTTGAACGTTTATTGCAGAATATTTTCAATCTGTATAACTCGTTGCCTCATACAGTAAAACTATGTGTAAAACTCTAAAAAGGTTTTGCTAATTCCAACTGAATGTATCTTCGCTAACACCGTCACAGTAAACCAGGCCTACAGTACCTACACCTATAAGACATAAGCCGCTTCTCCAAAATTAACTTTAACCTTCATGAATATTTAAAGTTCATTTGATTATTTCAAAACTGCCTTCCGCCTATCCCTTTTCGTGTATTTGGGTCTGCAAATGGCCGCCCAGAGAGTGGTTTGTTTGCTTGTAAATTACCGAATTTACATTTAGAGCACCGGCAAACTTTGCCAAAATAAAGTTTTAAACTTACAAACACAGCTAATGTTTAAGCTGAGTTACTGTAGATTGGTAATTCAAACTTATAACCGGATGGCTTTTCAAGGGCTTTCTATGGTAATGGTCTAATCGTTAATCTGCTTGGCATACTAGGTTCGCAAAAATTATTTTAGTGTTTCATATATTTTTACTTAGATAAAGTTTCAGAGATGCGATTTGCAGTAAAGGAGAGAAAACTTTACATATTCTAAACTGTCTAACAAGCGCTTATTTCCCAAGGGAATGCTTTGGAGGAAATGCCAATAACTTCTATTGTTAAAACTTCCCTTCTAATAGAAGCTTAAAAAATGGGACATCTGAAAGTAAATTCTACCGATCTCAATTAATAGTTGAAATTCAGTTTTCATCTTATAAGACACTTTTATAGAAGAATCAATAGTTTTGTTTTAAAAAATTATATAGTTGATAAAGCAAACTCACATTTACCTCTGTCACGAAGTTTATTTAGTTGACTAAGAAACATTAATTGAGCAACACTCTGTACGTGCAAATGAACCCTTGGATTTGCAATCGTTTCGTCTCTTGAATCGATTTCCAATTCAAAATAGTTGGCAAAAGCTGTATTTCTGAATTTCATTCTGATTTTTTCTGGTTTTGCCATTTTTTATATATGTGGTCATCTTGAAAAAATGGAAGTTAAACCTAAAGTAAACTCACATAATCTGCTTTGTTTCCACAATTGAATTATTGTTTCCATTTAACGATTTCTAGAAAGGTATTAGCTTTTCTCCAAATCCTTCCGTTTCAGATTGTGGAAATTAGGACTAAAGTTCTGCAAAGTTTGCGTAAGCTGCAGATTCTCTGTATCAGTTTGGAACAGCCACAGCATCGCCATGTTTCACCCAGCCGGTTTTGTAATTAAACTGTCGTTTTAATTAACACGCTTAATTATCTCCTAAATTAAATTCTGTCGCCGTTTATCTCGAAACTTACTAGAAACTTTGCAACTTGCTCTTGTGTATTCTAATTACACTCCTGTTGTGTGCGTTGGAAGGAAATTATCCGGGACTTTGGAAACCAAGGCGGCAAGGCCTAATTACTACGGAAAAGAACCTAATAACAGCTAAAATAACGTAAATGGGAGTGTGGTTTGCTATCAGAAACATAAACTGTATTTATTGTAAATTAAACATTTTCTCAGGAATCTCTCTCTCTCTCTCTCTCTCTCTTCAGGAGAAGCCGCTCGTATTTTACTCTTTTAAGTTTAATTCGTTCTAGTATAGAGGGTTGATCAAAACTCTCTAGTAGTCCTAGGACTTATATGTATGGGGGGGTGATTACCAATTGTCCGTCTCCCGCGTTGAAACCGTTGTGCACCGCTTTCTAAGGAATGAAGAAAAACCCAGCATCAAAAAAGACAGGAAGACGCAAATAAACATCATGAAAAAATATACTTTTGATTGTTAAGTCCGAAAATGACATATATTATTTGATGATAATTACTGACTATTTTTCATATTTAAAATTTTACGGTATGGGTGACACTAGCCTTTGATTTCCATGTATTTACTGTGTTAGTTCTTGCCATGTGTACGTACTTATCTCACATGACATACCTACTACCTCACGCAGCGAAGAAAAAAGTACTAGCAAACAAACCCGTAAAAAATAAAAATGCGGTAGTTTAATATGATTATCATTTTTCCTTAACTAATGTTAGTTAAACACCTTCTATGGAAGGAAAAAGTTAGTGTTGTTTACAAGCAATTTTTTATTTACAACATAATAAGTAATGCGCGGTAGATTCTTATTATAAAAACTCCTCAAGCAATATACAAGAAAACGACGTAAACGTTCGACGCATTTAAGTGTGACAGGGAAATTAAAATATACAAGTTAAATGTAAGTCGAGTTTTTCTGATCTTTATGAAAAAATGGCTATCCAAGATTCTACATCTGAGACCATCGCTCGAAAAGGGGAGTTTGAAACTAAGCTTTGCATAAAATGCGCCGAAAGTCTACAGGAATGGATAGAAAAGTTAATATTAAATATCAGGAGCAAATTTCCTCAGAACGGTTTTCTTCAGAAGAAAAGAAAAATTAAAGAAAGTTATTTACCTTCTCTATAGGTTGCAGAATAAATTAGGGTTAACAATTGAATAGGATGTTTGCCGGACACAATATTCTAAGACTACTCAAAATTCTAAGAAATTTCCAACATTAAAATTTTCTGAATGACTGATGAAACATTCTGCAAGTTAATTAACTGGTCTAGTTGATATTTTATTAAAACGTAAAATAAATTAAGTTTTTGAACTGTCCCTCTGATAAGAATCTTTGTTTTTTCGTATAGTAAGCTTGATGATATACAGGGTGATTCGAAATTGGCGTCATTCCTCTGGAGGTGTTGTCTGGCGCTGTTATGAGAGTACAGAAACAATAGTAAAATAAATTAATTGCTATTAAAAACTGAGAAATTTGCAAAAAACTATATCAGAAATACGGCAGCAATGTTTCTCAAGGTAATCTGCCTAATTAACATTGCGCAGATAATTGTTGCTTCGTAATTATTTAAAACTCCGGTAACCATGGAATTATAAAGACTGACAATAAGATAGACAAGGATAAACGGTAAATTCAACAAGATTTGTTGACTGCGCAACGAACTTTCGAAATGTCAACCTGTTCTCATAACCTCGAATTCTGCGGGGTTTTGTGTTTACATAAATAATCCATACAACACCAAACATTTGAATGGTTAA
>NW_026017110.1:21545760-21566518 GCF_020466585.1 Dendroctonus ponderosae
TTACATAAATAATCCATACAACACCAAACATTTGAATGGTTAACTCCAAACAAGCTAGTGCCTGTGTAATATCCTTATTATCCACTCTTATCAAGTAGCTTCTCGTATTCAGTTAATTAACTCCTGCTCCATTTGCATCTCCTTGTGCTGTGTGTATCGTACAAACGTGGTAAGAACGTAGCCGGTATTTATTTGGTGCCTGGGAATGTGTGCAATGTTCTGAGTGTGCCCCTGGAAGGCTCTGCTGCAATTATGTCCAATACTTGTTCCTCTCTGCCTGGAACCCGAACATCGATTGTCGTCCACTATCTTCTTGGAACCACTCTCCTCGCCCTTTATTGGCGTGAGTTCTTTCAACTTCTGCTATGTTACTGTAGTATTTTCCCTGAACTAATCGCATATCCGCAAATTTGTGAAATTCAATTAAGTTTCAAAGTAAGTCTCAGTTTGACAAATTATTGTTATTATTGACAAGGCCTATCCAACTGTAACTATCTGTTACTGACAAAAAACATCATTGCAGCTGTGCCTTTTCATCAAAAAATTGTAGAAGAGAACTTTTTTGATATCAAAAATTTTTGTAATTTGAAGCAAAGATCGTAATTTTCCTTTCTGAATGCTTAAGTATTCCATATGCTACCAATTAAACATGGAACAATTTCAAAATAATGCTTAATAACAAAGATGAAATTCGATTTTCACCTTCATATCTTCTATAAATTTTCGAAAAAAAAAATTTCAATATTTTTCTCGTACTTTCCAAGGGAGCCTCTTAAAAGGAATAACGCCAATTTTGAATCACCCTGTATGCTAACATTTTGAACAGTCATGCTTTGATGTCCTGATTTTACTTCATTTAAACAATGATTTTATGCGAAGAAAAGAACTAGCATAATGTAATCTGGTACCTCGTAATGATTCTCGATAATCTATTAAGAAGTCGTTACTTTCAGATTATTTGGGAAAGTATGTGCTTTCTACACGGTCCATGGAAATAACAAATTTCCAACATAAACCATATAATGCAATAAAATGCCACTTTCTGTGAAATCCTGACTTAACTACTAGAATAGGTAATTCATAAAACAACTTGAATTTTATCTAGTTGTTATAGCTTTAGAGGTAGTAAAACCGACAATCCCGAAGGGCGGTCCTCATTGAAATGTCAAAGTAATGGTGTGTTTTACGGCCAAGCTGGCTGCCGCTGAACATGAGCACGACCTCAGCAAAACGATAAGCGTCACTTTTATGGATTGTTTTGATGTTTGAATGATTTTTCAAATATACCATTATTAGGTCACCAGATTTACCGAGTTTTCGGGATCAAAATCATTATGCAGGTTGGATTCGCAAAAACATTCCCATTTTTTTTTCAACTACGGTTATTTTTTCGTAAGTACCTTTGTAGTAGGTACCAAGACTTTAGAAGACAATTATTTGAATTCTATTGATCTGCATGTTCATTGAACGAAAATAACCAGATGCCAGGTAAAAAACTTCGGAGGGACAATAACATCTGAAAAAACATATGGAAAGTGGGAATAAAACAACCGAATCGGCCCCCATGCATCCGCTGCATGCTGGTATAAAAGCTTAAAGGTTCAATTTAAATTACTGATATGTTCACGATAATCGAGGATCGAATGGACCCAAGTGGCTATTTCTTCATTATGAATGTCTTGTTAATGAGGCATTTATTCAGTGGAATGGCCACCACAAGCCGATATCGAATAACCCAATATGTTAATGAGGACCGAAATTTACGGTTTTTTCCCTCAGTGTAAGTGGTGATAAATAACAGTATTCTGTGTGACAATTTGCGCATATGTCTTTGGTCAGATTATTGATAAGGATGAACATGGTGAATAATGGGCAAGTCACCATTTAATTTGGTACTTAGTTATATGCGAAATGGCATGTTGCTTAATAAAATTTTGCAGTTTTTCAGTTTTTTATTGCGTAGTAAAATTCAACGCGCATTTTAAGAGTGACATGATTAAATATTTGTACATACTGTCTCGGACAGTTCATTTGAGCTTTACACTAACACTTACTTTGTTGACAGTTTTTCAGATTAAGCGATACTTTTGGAATGTAAACTGAATATTTCCATAAAAAGAATTTTATAACGATATTGGAGAAGGTTTATTTAATAACGATTTTGATTGCTTAAGAAACCGGGAATATTTGTACAGTCACAAATTTCACATAGGACATTTCGGTGAACGGCCACTAACTTTATTAAGTGATGCCTGTGTCATTAATTATTTGAAAATTGTATTAGCATCTGTGACTGTGCAATCCTTACGAGATTACTAACATTGGACTTTGTTATTGGATTTGTTATTTTAAAATTTATTGTAGCACTGTCACCCCGTAAAAGCCAATTAGTCCTATGGTCCAGTTAGATTAGACTTTAATAGGTCTGTTTCGGGCACTAAATAGACGAAAGTAAAAGATTGTTGGAAGTTGCTCGGAAGAATGTTAGAATATTGGGACAATACTTTGAGCTCGATTTCCGACTGTGGAACATTGTTTAAATAATTAAAGAAAGTGCAAAAATCCGTTTTTTGCGCCAAACTTTTGGACCGGTGATGCTATTGAATTAATTTGTTGAATACGTTTTTCCATTATTAAAAATACCTGCAATATAAGACAAACTAAATTAAGATTAGTACGTTTGTTTACTCAAAATACGAAAATATTTTACGGCCCATTTTAGCGTTTTTTTTTAAATTTTCGATAATTCAGTATAATTCTCCAAAAAAATGATATATAACTTTTATTACAAATAACTTTTTGAAGGTATTTGTACACTTTATAACTGATATACATTATAGCTGATATATCATACATTTTAGCTTCAACTATTCATAACTTTTCATTCATTCCTACTTGTCATTAAAAAGAAGCTCTTGCCAGATTCTAAACAAGTTCTTTTTAGACGACGGAGCGACTTCTGTTAGGGTTTATTTTATTCGTGAAGATTAATGCTGGGGAAATTGTTTAAACGTTCAATTTTTCAACGGAATTTTGAAAGTACGTTGTTGACGGTGTTTTCATAAAGGTCGTTGATTAACCATTCAACCGGCCAAAATTCAGCCGCGGACAGCTGCACTCGCGGCTCACATAGATTTCTGATGTTCAACTTAATGTTTAAACAATTTGYCATTCAGTCATGAAATTTGCCTTTATTGCTCTCGGGTGGTGGTATAACTCTTTACGAGTAAAATACAGCCKCAGAGAAGTCTCTCCGACGTCTCAAGGAAAACTTATTGAGAATCTGGCAAGAGCCCTTTTTACATAACAAATAGAAATGAACAAAAATTTATGCATATTTTAAGCTAAAATTTATACCACTTTCAAGTAAATTTTGTGAAGCAAAGATTTTTGTCAAATGAACGGATTTTAATTTGGTTTATCTCATATTGTGGGTATTTTTAAAACGTGAAAAAAAAATATCAAACTTTTTTTAAAAGCATCAACAGTTCTAAAGGTATGCGCAAAAAACGATTTTTCCCAATTCATTTAATTCTTGCAAACATCCTTGCAAACAACTTCCAATAAAAGGTTTACTTTCATCTATTTAGTGGCCGGAAAAAATCTAATCTAGTCCGGTCGGACAAAATCTGCTCGTGTCAATGCCAGTTTTTGGTGCGTCCATTCAAAATCTATTCCTTCTCATTCTAAGAAGGAATGTTGCACTAACAAGGGTACCTTTCGATCAACTGATAAATACGGAAATATGATTATTTCGATTACAAAGCCTACGTACTAGCTTCATTTGGAATGGGTTTCAGAAATAGTAGTCCATTCTTCAAATGGATGTTGAGAAGAGCTGTGCAATTGCTATGATTTTTTAATTTAAAGTAATACATTTTGAAGCTTGATCAACATTTTTTGCAAAATCAAAGGCAATTCATAAAAAGTGAAAATATGTTGCTCTTTTATAGTAAATAAACTTATGTAAATACTGGTTTCATTTTTGTTTCAGGTAAATATCATCCCTATGAATCAGCATCGCAGTTGTATTGTCCTTAAAAAATCTGTAAGTAAGTTGTTCTATTTACCTAACTATTTTGAGATTTGTAACCAATTGAAGAATATTTGAGATATTCGCCGGATGTTCAGGAATATTTTGCACATTATAGGGAAACTTGAAAACTTGATACTTAAGCACCTTAAAAAAATAACACAACTGCACAAGAGGCCTACAGAAAATTAATGCGTTAACCCTAAGTTTTAAAAAGCACCAAGATCTTTAAGTGTGTTTCAGCTTAAAAGAGGATATACATATTTCCAAAATTTGCACATTTTAGTCGCATCTAGCAAATTGGATTGGACTGGTTCTGCAAATTTGCCAAACCTTTTCATCTTATTCTAATTCAAATTCCTTTATTTATGTTAAAAAGATATAACTTTTACATACGTCAGTAATATTGATAAAATTGAATAAAATACCATTAATTAGATAAACTAATAATATGATAAACTAATAAACAGTGACAGATACGAAGAGAGCGACAGACAAAATCCAGCATTACATTGAACATCAAGTCAGGGTTCGTGCATTCCTGGAAAATGTTGTCATTTTTTATCAGCGGTACATATGTGTGGGTCCATTTAAATTGTTGTTGGCGTTCCACATGAAAAAATCTGAATTTTTCGATGCTCTCAAATTTTGCACATAATCTTCGATTCCTCGGTTTTTCAGTTTTAACATTTCAGTTTTAAGTTTCTTCAAATCGTTTAGGACTATATTGACCTGTCAGCGCTTTCAAAGTAGGATTTTCCACTCTTTGTTGCATTTAAAATGTGAACAGGCCAATTTCTAATCAACTTCTGTATATGTAGTGTTCTTGTTCTGCTGTGTTCTTATTTATGATGAAATTACTGCACAAGTAGGTGTATTTGCCGAATAAAATGGGCAAGCGAAAATATTTCGATTTACTATTGTATAGCCACACTTCCACATCCACTAAATGTGCTTTAAGGAAATTTGATTTTAAATTACTATTCATGAAATTGTATCCCTGCTATTCGCTCAACAACGAAAGCGGCAGCAGTTTTAAATAGCAATTATGCCTGCAACTTTTAATCTACATAACTCTGCAGAACAGCCCATAAAAGTCGACGAGGAAACTCAGAAGCTCTCTATTCAAAAGCGAAAAAACTCTAAATGCGACTTCTACATTTGAATACGGGCTACGAACTATATTGCTGCCGTATTTCAGCGTTAGTGCTTGTTTTGTACAAACTCGACGCTCTCTAATGCCGTTTATTTGCGTTACTGCCATCGATTTGGCGTTATTGTAAATTTTTGTGGCAGCGTTGATGTGGAATGGTAATGAACAGAATATTTTTGTTTGCATCGACAAGGTTTTGCAATTTTAACTCGGGGTTTTAAATTAATTTGCCGGTCTGTTCTGCAGCTGCGGAAAATCGAAGTCTCTTCTAAGTTGCTATCTCAGCGTTTTGGGTTTACCGCACATTTACTGCTTTCCAAAACGGGTTCTTAACAGAAAAAACAAAATTAACAGAGCCAGAAAACACACTATTAGCAAGCGGAATACGATAAAGAAAGGTCCAAAATAATATACGAAACCATGAAACGGAAGCCTCCGGAAAAGTTGTGCTCAATTTAGGGACGATTTACAAGCAGCAAAGTACCGATAAGTGTCAGCAATACTACCGTATTGGTTAAAATACGAACGGCTATTTTGAGTGTCCATCAGGACAGTTTCGTCTCTCATTAAGACCTTTAACAGATCCCTTACGAATTCAGTTAGAAACGAACTAATAAAAAACGGACTGCCACAAAAAGGAAATTGGGCTCATTTGTATAGCATCGGATTGTTACGATGTTTCCAAACCGATTTTGGACTTTTATGCAAAAATAAATGTAGAGGAGATTTGTTTGGAAAAAAATTCTCTACAAACCAGATTTCAATTAGTAATCTCCATAGTTAGGTTAGTATAAAATCGTTCCTAATTCCCGAATAGTTTCAAATCTTCCCACAAGGGATACACTGTCCACCAATTATCAGGAATCCAAAGTGAATAGAGGGCGATTAAGGATTAAACTAACGCAATTTAAAAAAATCCGCCTATAACCCAAAATTATAATTTTATACTGCTGAAGTTAAAACGGCAAGTTTCCATGAATGGATTGAATTGAGGGTTATCTTTTTCTCAGCCAGTAGAAGTTAAGATATACATCAAGATAAAATAAACTAGCACATATCAAGCAGAGTCTCTTAAAATTGATTAAAATGGCCATCTAAACAGGGGGGTTAAGGCGATTTTGGTACGTCTCAGTTTTATTAAACCGTCGAGGTGCTTATGTTCATGATCGCCCCGAAAAGACGATGGGGTTTTTATGTGGGGGGCTTATTGGTTTAGATAAATAGGCCATTTTCTGATTTAACGGGACTTTTTGCCATGTAGACGTCTAAATGAAGGCAGCTAAGGTTGGGGTGTAAATAATATTGTAAAATAGGTAACGTATTAATATTTAAGTGGGCCACCACGCCAATACAAACCGACGCTTTATTTAGTAGCCAACCACTTTATATATGTAGTTCGAAATATTTACCTCTTACTACTTTGCATTCAGTGGCTCCGTGTTGATGATTCCAGGTTCCATCAGTATTGTTTCTATGTTCGTCCTACAAAAAGAAATACGTTATGTATTCTGTTTAATGTATGAGTTTTGTTTGGCTTCATCAGGTAATGATAATTTGATTTATTTGATACGAAGTCAACACATGAAGCGTAAGTAACTTTGTGCTTGAAGCTGATTCTTCATTTCCAAATGGTACTTTACGTAATTGGGCACATATTGTCTGTCTCTGAGATATAGAGTGTTCAAATGAGAAGTTTTATTTTGTTTTCTTTTCCAACTGGGTCAGTTTCTCACCTTAAATTTGAAAAATGGAGAGTGGCACATTGATTAACGTGTGAATATAGCATATATACACCAGCTAACATATAGCTGCAACAAAGATTAACAATAAAATAAGCGAAATTAAGGACACTGCTTCTTCTACAGTATGAAGGAAGAACAACGGTTCACATCTTTCATCACTGTTGTAAATAGTCCTGTTCTCTTTCTGTACGTTAATTTAGTGGTAAATTCCGCCCCAGTCCTTAATTATAAATGTATACTTGTAGATCCAAACGTGTTTAAAACCATAGAAGACCGGCTTTCAACAATTATTGCTTTATGTAAAATTATAATGTTTTTGTAAAATAAAGTGTATACAATAAAGTATGCTCAATATTACGTATATTAAAAAAGTTTAATCCATTTTTCTCCGCTGCTAAATTTTCCTTGAAGCTCAGTTGGCAAACAGACACCATTTGTGCAATAACAGACAGTGCCAGATTTTAAAATAAATACTAAACCCATTAAAAGCACATTTGCACTTCATCTTAACTCGGCACCAAGCCTTTTTTGGATATTAGCTGCTGCAAAGTTTATTTAATAAGGTACTTATCTTTCTAAAGAAAGGATATGTTACGGTCTTGAAATAGTTTTTTTTACTTGAAAAATTTTAAATTCCTAAAATATAAGGTGTYTGTCAATCGAATCCACATACGGCGGCAAATAATTGCTTGTTAACAGTAAAATTTCATATAGTCATAKTTATTACAGGACTTTTGAGGATTATCAAGTCAGTAAAAAATGTTGCGATTTGAAGTAGTTTGAAATCGTAACATTTTTCACATTTTCAGAAAATCAGCACAGCATTCATAATAAAATCATAGTTGGCAAAACAATTTATAAAACATTTTTCTAATTAAATTTTTTCTCTATATTCTTATCGACAACCGTCGCACATACCAATAACGCGGGTAAAGGGTACCTAAGCAGATAGAAAATGGACTCTTGATTACAGAATCTAGCAGTTGTGCACTTGAAAACAGTTAAAGAAATATGAGTGTTGTTGATGGACGATTTACTCGCAGGCAAAATATGTTCCAAATTGGGGCTAAACATCTAAGCAACTGCAGGAGTGATAGGGGAAAACTTAGGAAATTAAAAATTTGAATACTCTGTGGATCAATAACAGGGGAACATGTGGGAAACTTTGCAATTGTAAATTTGCAATTATAACACACTTCCTAAAGACACCTTTTTATTCTGTGACTGATTTTTACTTGGTGTAGTGTCCTTTTTCTGAGTTTGGCTACTMTTCAACTTCATTAAATTAAACTTTTTYGTTTGGGCATCACATGCGGTAGTTGCCGGGGGGTTAATTGGATTTGTATGGTAGTTACAATTTTTTACATGACGATTGTACGTGATATATTTTGTACTGTTTTATTATATTTTTTAGTTTTTACCAGTGTTGACTGTACTGTACCTAGTTTATGTTGTAGTATTTTGTTTTTTTTTTACTCGCTTTGTCCATAAAATTTCTGAATTTTTCCGTGGCAATAAAGCATATTTTGATTGAATGACATCAAAATTATTAAGTAATTGTAACCATTCTTATTAGGACCGAGTTCAACAATAGTAAGAACATATAAATTGAAACCTTCTTCTATTTTTGTCTGCTGTTGTCAGTTGACTCAAAAAGTCAAATTCAGGCACAGAGAACATTCAGAGAAATCTTTTGTTGTGGGCTAAAGGCAAGATGATTATTTTATAGTCCTGTTTGATATTTAGCAGTAAGATGCAGTTCATTAAAAAAATATTTTTATGAAAACGTCCTTTACTCCTTTCAAAAATGTAGATACTTTTTCAAGCTTTATCTTAAGGTCTTTTTAAAATTTTAAACACTACTCTGGAACTGTAGATCGTTGTTCAACTTAAAGTTTAGTGATGTGACAACAAAGTTCAGACCAACCATTAAAAATGGTAAAATTATAAGTGATAAATCACTATTGTTTTAAAAATTGCAGTTTCTATCAGTCTACCTTAAGATTGTAACTTAAAAAATTGTTTTCATTGCAAAACCGTTTCTCGTTGCACGTTAATGCAATTGAACAGACCATAAGTTCGACGCTATTGAGAACAATGAATTACAGTTCCAGAAAAGTGACAGTTTTTGGATAAATCTTTTATTATTAGATTTTCTGCTCAATTATTCAAATATACTCTCTATCTTGATGATGTAGATAATATTTTCTAAACCTCATATGGCGTTATTAATAATTTCGCATCTTCCAGACTTTATCAGCGCAAGTGAGTGAACTATTTGAAAATGATTTCGATTCTCAAAGGCGGCACTTTTAATTCGTCTTCTACTCCATACTATTGCAAATCTCTTGTCCAATTTCAGAGCCACCCACCGAAACACTGCATCATTAATTTGAACGTAATCTAAACTAACTACCTGGAGTTAAACAGGGCGGTGAACAACATGGCTTCCAATACTAAACAACTTTCTTCAGATCTTATCTGGGTCGAGCCAGAACTATAAATATATTTTAATAGGCGTGGTTTCAGCACCGATGGTTTTCCATTGGGAATATAAGGTAAACCGGCTTCGAAGTTGCATTAATTAACCATTAATAATGATGTTATCCAGTCGTGGACTTTGTCGGAAAAAAATGCCGATTTCCATATTCCGATAATATTGCCCGCATTAAGTGATGCGGACTTATGACTGCAGCACCATGATATAATGAATATTCATTGTATCATGATGCAGCACTAATCTTAGTTCCGACAAAACCTGAGCTTTATCTTTGATGTAACGGCCGGGTGTGCTTTATCTGTTAAAACAGTCCTGTTGATTTTACATAGAGAAGTGTTTGAATTAGTCGACTGTGCAACTAAAACCTTAATGATCACATTGTGGATCCTCTTTTGTCAAGTTTTTTTTGCATATTATCGTTCTCAGAATCGTGTACTCACTGTGTAACTCTCTTGTATCGGACACAATATTATTGCTTAGCTTAGAACAAATATTATTCATATCATATTTAGAAACATCACAATATGATTGAAATAAAAACCCTTGAAAAATTGATTGGCATAAGAACATGGAACTAGTTTAGTACAAAGATTTAAGTACCTACTTGACAATTTGAAACTTTTGCATATGCGTTTGCATAGCATTTCTACTTATGAGATACTATCAAGAAAAAGATGAAAAAGTTTTTCGTACCAAATTAACTAGACAAGTATTATATACAAAGTGGATCATTAAAGCAGGCAAATAGTACGTACGCAAGATAACATTTGTTTAAAATTAGGTTGTAGTTGTCCAATAGATTGTTTGTGTTGATTTTATATACCATCACTTATACATGTACAGTTAGGTGTTTACATAGTTTCATTAGTATTATAAATCTCCGATTTTATTGAAAAAGCTGTCGACCAAATCCTTGTGTGATCGTGTGTACATTTGCTTGAATAATAAAAGTTCAAATATTTAATTAATTTTTCTCGATATTTTGTTGATCTCGTGTATTTCGTTTTTTCCACGATTGAACTATTTTTGGCGAGTAAGACCTAGACACATATATTGTTTAAATAATTTAGTTATTTGAGTTATTATTAGTCTACGATAAAAAAAAGTTGATGGCTTTCTTTGGACAAAGCTAATCAAGTTTTGCTATAATTCTGTTTATTTTCCGAATATAAATGGTTTAGTAAAATAGCCGAAATTACAAAAGAATTAACTTGCCCAAAAACATTTCAATAGACTTCAATTAAATGGCAAAACCAATGGGAAAGTATTAGGGAGTATTTGCAAAGACTTTTGTGTAGTGCTGGAATACCAACCGTTTTGTGTTATTCCCGTTAAGAAGTAGCAAAATTGCAATCAAAAGTTCGATGATTCTTTCATAACGAGGCGTCTGAATTAATCACTTAAGAAGAAATTAATATTAAATCAATGCAACAGTTGCTTCAAATTAAAACTGTCCGCTCCAACCAGACCTGTACATGTTTTAATATTTTGGGACTCAAGAATTGACACTACAATTCCCGCTTAAAATTCGTTTATCAGCTATGGCCGGGTCTAAAACAAAAACAATTATTTTCAAAACCTTGTTGAAAATTCAATGCATGTAAAGTAGAGAGCCCACCGAGGGTGTAGCCCAAGAGAAGAACGATCCCGAACAAAGAAAATGTATTCATGAACTCACACAGACGGAAAGCCATTTTCAAGACGCATTGTCATTCTCGTGGAAACGGCTCTCTGGGGGTGCGTTCAGACATTTTCATTTTAGTTTCCTCAGTATGCGGAACTTGCCAGCCCGCTGGGTAAAAGGAAACTTTGAAACATGTGGATCATTACAAAAATGAACTCGAAATATATCGATGGTGCTAAAAGGAAAAACAGTGTCTGCACGAAATGTAGCCCACATACATGCTCAGTTTTTATTAAATTCCGCATTTGGCAAGGAGTTCTATTAGTTTTGAGTGGTTCCCACATTTCCTCAGATACCATGTCATAAAATATCTCGATAGTAAAAAATGCTCAAGTTTTCTTTGTTACAGTTCGGAAATTCGATACACGGACAATTTCACCCGTAACAAACCCGATAAACCCTAATGGCACCTAAAGTGGATTTATTGAAGCAACACAGGCAATTCGAAACGTCACCTCAAGCACTCCTAAATAAAATTCGCCAAAGATTATTTTAAAAGGCAATTACGTTACCCAAGTATAACGTTCCAGTTCACGTGAGGTTTAAAATGCCTCTGGAACAAAGCCTTCCGCAAGATTAATGTCTAATGGGTGCGGTATATCTCGGGAGAAAGCACATTGAGTTGTTAAGGGAGGGTCCAACGTGATGGATGTGATGCAACATTCACATGCGGTACTTTCAAAAGAGAAAGAATCGAAGAAAGGAATCCATTTCTTTTTTATGCAAGAAGCAACAAAGGAATTGAGAGGGATCTACGATCTACCTACGTAGAAATGCATATTTTGGGCAGAAAAAATGGGGTGGTTTTAGCTTGTAGCCGAGTTAGAGTGAGACAAGAAAGGCCAACATTTGCTTGTTATGTTCGACCCGTGAAATTTAAATATTTTAATGGCTTAATTTTGTATAGGTTATTCGTTGGTGGTAGTAAATTCCGACATGTGTCAGCGACTGGATTCTGTTAAATGATTGTTTGAAGAGGTTCCAGACGTTGTTATACAATGGTTTTTGCACCAACTTGACATGCACAAGCTTAAATTGCACGTTTCACTGCAGGATATCAACGTGTCTTGTTTCTTCTGCAATAGTTTGCGTAGCAGGACGTTTACTTTCAACATCGTATTTCGAAAAAATATTGTTTAACTTATAACCGGTGAATTTTTGGTGGCGTTCGTTGAAAAAAGTATCTATGTTTGTTCGACGCCAACATGAGAGTCGACATTCGGCTCAATTGCCACAAAAGTCTTTTGACTGTTCAGGCGGAATGTTCGGAGCTTGATCATTTATAATTATGGACAGTTCAAAATTGCTTTTATTCTCTCCACGCGCAGTGTGAGACTTAAATATGTAATTTCTATTGAATTAATCTCTTTAACCCTGAGGTTAATAGAAGAATGGTAAGAACAGGAAAGAAAGTTAAAAGGGGGGTTAATAGAAGAATGTCTTACTTTAGTTTCATTGTTTTAGCAAACCGGTTCATATATCTACAGGGTGTCTCACGGTCACCGTCTATTAGAGTACTTCGGGAAGTAATGCGATTTCACTCCCGAAAATTTGGATAATGGAATTTTCGGGGACGCTCTTTTCAGGTGAAATAACTGGGACGTAATGCGACTTGCGGTTAAACCGGACGTTGTCTCAATCATATTTAAGTTTAAATTTAATTGAAATACCCAAATGCCTGTGTGCTTTAGTGTGGGAGGTGCGAATTTTTAAATAAGCGAGCGCAATTGACTGACTCCATCAATTTTCGAAGTCGCATTTACAAAACCGGCAAAAATCAAGCTCCGGAAGGATTTTTCTAAAATTTTCCATGTCTATAGGGCCAAGTGTCCACTAAAGATAGTAAATGATGCAACTGCCTGCCTGCTTTAGGCTGGGAGATGTGAATTTTTAAGTAAGGGAGCGTAAAAAATTTTTTTACAAAAATTCAGGTTTACCAAATGCGTACAATTTTCAATAAAATATTCCGATTTTCTTAGCGCTCAAATTTATTTAAAGTTTGCCTAAAGTATAACAATTCTAAATGTTTTTACGTGACGTTAAGATAAAGTGTGAAAAAAAATTTTTTGGTTGAAAAATTGGATATCCGGCTTTCAATCCCTCATAACTTTCCAGTTTTCTTACCCAGTATAGTTTTCTTAACGGCAATTTTTAGAAAGCATCAACGTAATTTTATTTTGTTTCAAGAAACTGTGATTTTTATATCTCAAAATGCTTGTTTGTCACTTAAAGCCATCTCCCGTTTGCCTAAGGTGCCAATTTTTTTTTGCTGGACATTGAAATCGTAATAAATTTTACGTTTCTTAACCAAGTTGAGTAACCGATCAGGTTTTACAGAAGATTGTGCTCTTTACAACCCAGTCTTAATGGTCCAAAGGTGGCCAGGATTAAGAGAGTTATTAAGAGAAAAACGTTCACAGGAAAAAATATTTTGCTGTCGACGTTTTTTTTCGTTTTCGACCTCAAATGCCCTGGAACTTTGTTAACAATCGCCACATTGATATTCTGTTGCGTTTGCTGAATTTAAATATTCCATCTGAGACCAATAATGCCAGTATTAAGAGAAACACGCGAAAACTTCCCACTAAAAGAGAAGGCCTTGAAACTCAAATTAATTTTTCATCCAAAATTTTTCAAAAACGTTACGGCGCGCTTTTGGGAAAAAAACAAATAAAAACTTTGAAAAATGTAATTTTGACTGCATCAAATTTTCGAAAAATAACGAAAAGTTGAGGAAGTTTCAAAAACTGTTGAAAATTGACACTGACCGTAGCACTCTAATAAAAGAGAGAAATGACTAGAAAACAACGAGAGAAAGTATCAGTTTCGAAAACATTCAAAAAGTGAATAAATAGGCAGGTTCTCGCATTGTTGCCAATGTCTAAATGTCTCCCAGAATTCCACTTATTTTGTTTCATTTTATTTAATATAAATTCCACAAAATTATAGAAATACCATCCATTGAATGAATCAGCAACGTATCATAGTAATCAAAATAATGAAGTTTTTCCAGTTTTTTTTTTGTCGGAGAATAAAAATTGTAATTTTTCTACTTTGATCTAGATGTCTTTTTCGGATTCATTATTAAGCATGATAATATTTGCAGCTGAGATTTTGAGTTTCACTCTTTTATGTTTGAAAACATATTCAATTTTAGACACCCTGTTAATGCTAAAATTTTGAGAAAAAACATATTTTACTCAGAAACGGATAGACCTTTTCATAAAAGTTATTGGAAATAAAGAATGGAACGCAATCAAAAACATTATACAGGGTGTTCCATTTTAAATAAAGAAGTTTCAAACAACTTCCGTTATAAACGAATCGGAACAGCGTAAGCGTTTAAGCAAACCACTTCTGATGATGCAATCCACTCAATCCAAATCAGAATTTGCTTCTCAGTTTAGAAGGTTATTGCTCTTTTCGTAGCTTTGTCTGTAACAATATGTTGCTTTTCATATGCCGCTTTGATATGAAGTTTCTAAGAATATTTTGTTTTCCTCTCGACTTATCATTAACCAATATTTGCAAATGTTGCCAATAAGCTGATTGTTTTGTACTTGGCGCTTAGGTTTTCTTGGAAATTTGTATTAATATTCTTCCCAAAGCGAAGTGATTACAATTATTTGGTACCAGTAGGTATATCCAGTACTAAAAAAAACAGTTAAAATTGGGGAAATTGAAATGTTGAAGAAAGCGTTTCGTTTTTCATTTACTCCACGTTTGTGATTTCTTTTTGATTTTTTCAACGATGCACACTAAGTGTTTTCTATGAATAAATAAAAATGTAATATCATGATGGAATAATTTATTGGTTGTTGTGGTCTCGTCAAAAGAATTATGTCTAGAAATGTTGTCAATTGAGCATCGTCATGCGGCCTCAAACTGCATTACAGCTTTCTCTTTCATGGAATGATGGTAAATTATTCTCTTCGTTTATGAAGTGAGGACTAGTTAATGCGTTTTCTCGCTTCCTCATGCCTGATGTACCTTCCGTTCCCTGCGAGAGTCTCTTTGAATAACATGGAAAGCATCATGTTTTCAATAAGGAGGCTAAATATTCAATGGCCAATGTTCTTTGGAATGGGCCATCTTCTCTCGGAGTGGCCCATTCCGGTCCTCGCAAGAGCCCATTCCGTCGTTTCAAAGCTCGTTCTCTCCAACGCTACGACTTCGTCATGAGCGTCGCAAAGGGGAACTCATTGGATCAACCCACGGCTTATTTACATATCTTGGGAAATCGCAGGTGTTTAGAGCATTTCCTTCACACAATTGGAGCATTACTTCTGCGTACATGCATTTTCCTGTAGTCACAGTTGCATGACGAAATCTATTTGAACCACACACTCACACACCCCTTCCGAAACAAATGGAAATTCATATGCAGGTTGGGAAATCGAGCCACTGGTAGTAGCATGATTATGTTATGAGTTGATCATAAAAGCTTGACGATTATTTGATGATGCTTTAGGTAATTATGTGTGATTTTTATTTCAACCTGTTGCTTCGGATTAGTTTATCGGCCGAGTTGTGATTATTAGACGGTAAATGTGTTAAACTCTTTTATGTATAGTTTTCTGGCTTTTTGTTGAATGCGCAATAACGACCCTGAGTTCTGGTTTTGTAAATAGTCATAAAACGAGATTTTTAAATATAATTAAATTGATTAACGACCATTAATCGCAAATAACAAATGTCGTGGATTGAGTAAGTTTTAAAGATTTTTGTATATTTGGATATGTGAAACCTTTTTATATACCTAGGGAGAACCGACGGTTTCGAATATATTCATAAAGTATTTTAGTTCAGTGTTATTTGTCAACATAAATTGTATGTATATGGAAATATGCACGTGGGTATTTCTAAAATTTTAACTCCTCTTAATTCAGCTGTGAAAACAAACAAGAGATTTTTGATACAGACGTACCTACTTATTGTTGAACTTTGTCCACTTTTGAAGTCATTTACATGTTGCTTATTTAATAACCTTATGCTATGATAATTAATATTTAAACTACCTTCTACCAGGAAATTTCAATATGCAAAACCGTTAACTGGTTTACTGAGTGAAGTGCTCAAATTATTTCCATTAGGACATTGTACTTCGGTTTTTAGTCGTTTTATTGATAGTCGTTTTCACTTTTCCATCGCTATTCCAACACACTGCATATTTACTAATAGGAATTGGTCATTTGGCAGAAAGCTTTCGGAGATTAGGGCATTGCAATGCGCCTAAGCCCTTTAGGCCATTTCACTGACCATTAACACCTGAGTTATAGAGCGGCGTCGACAGAGGCTCATCGTTAATCTACATGGATTAGCAGGGGAGCACTAATACCTTTGCAGATTTGCCTTGGTATATGGTCAATTGCAGATTGCCTTGGTATATGGCCGGGCAATAATCATGCGAATATTCGCATCAATTAATTCTCGAAATCATCAACCGCATATTTTTCTTTATTCCCTGTGTTAATAGAATTAAATAAAAAACCTGGATTTATCAGCGAATTCCATTTTGAAAGCGTAAAACTTATATCTCAATTTCCAAGTTATGAGCTGTATGTTTAAAATATAGCCATCAATTTGCTACTAACAAGGTGCACTTAAGGGCAAAAGCCTTTATCTCTAAACATGTGTTCTTTCCACTTATATGCTTTAGAGCTGAAGTATTACATGTGAACTTCTTAGTGATATTTTTGTTAATCTTCTCCTCAAGTTCAGTTAATTTATTTGCTTATAATTGTTAAATGTCTTTATTTAATGGCATTCAGTCATAAATTATCAATTGATTGGTTTTATGTGATATTGAATACATTCCACTAACACGTTTCCAAGGGAAAATAGATTCAACGCTCTTTAGAACTTTAATGAAAAGGTCATCGTATTTTAAGTTAAAAATAATTATTTGATGTATAAAAGGCAGGAAATTCCCAAAACGATCGTTCCGGTTCGGCGCAACGGAACCCCCAGAAGGGAATAAAACAAACAAATCCAATTAAAAATCCTACTGGAAGTAAAAGTGGCGTAAATCAGGCTGAAGGATTTTAATTAAAATTTTCCTTCTATCGATGTATCATCTCTATTCCTTTGAATGGCCGCGAAGAGCGGTTTAAGCCCTTTAATTTCCTTAAGAATCATTTCGAGCTTTATGGAAATAGCAAAGAACACTCAGAGATTTAAGTGGTAATGATCATCCGAGCCTTTTTGTTTGACAGTAGGGGTGACAATAGGTAAACTAATTTTCAAATTAAATAACTATAATCAACATTTAATGTTTTGTTGGCTATTCCTTTAATTACAAATATTGCTGTATTATTAGGTGTGCTTTTGGTTAAATGACGGAATATGTGTTAGTATTAAAAAATAATAAATAAATGACAACTATTTATGGCAATTTTCAATTTTTTTAACGGAGTGTTTTATTCAAACTCATCTAAGGAACAGGCTCATTTGCAAGCCACGCCCATCTGATGAGGACTTACAGAGAGTTATTAGACGGTCATTAAGGACATGCAGTAATACAGTTGGCACATATGCCTGCGCAATTGAGTCTCAAAATAAGGGATGCCTTAATAAGGATACTGTTCTGTGCTAATTGTGCAGCGATACTGTACTCTTTACTTCTACCTTATTCTGGCAGTTGACATTTCGAACGTCCGCTTACAGGTTATTTCATTATATACCTCAGTTCGAACACACGTTTTTTTCCACTCCGAGGACTTTTTCAAAAGGAGCGAAAACTAAGAATACCCGATTAAGGTTCATTCACGAGGATGATATCACCTTATTAACTAAAGGAATTTTTAAACGTTGTCAATTCCCAGTGATGGAAAATAATCCAAAAACCGGTTAAGTGAAAAAACGTTTTAATAAGATCGTTGAAGCAGCATTACTTTTTACTATGTTGGTACTATTTTGTTATTATTTGAAAGTTGGGAGAAAAAGGTGAAAATGGACCAAACTAGGTATGATAAATTATCTTATTATCTAACTGTTCACGCTTACATGAAACCAATTATGATTTCAAAGACGGCAAGCAAGCGGTCATGGATGAAAAAACATGATTCTGCCAATTTAGAGAAGAAAATGAAGAGATGGATGAGAGATGATATCCGTTGATGGGAAACCGAAAGCTTTATGTGTTCTTCGGTCAATTGTTCTAAAGAAAAAAAAATTGACTTGATCTCATAACTATCCCTGTTTATAAATATATTGACCAAAATTAAGTATTCAATTTCATTTTTACTTGCTTCGGTTATGACTGCGGCTTCTAGATTTTCCTCCATTGTAACAATTACACAGAAATGTTCAAACGACATCCAAAATACAACAAAAAATGTAAATAATACCTACAGACACGAACGTAAGAGTAATTAAATTATTTAAGGTTAGGCACTGAGGTTAGGTTAGACACTTTTAACCCTGAAAGCAGTGAACAAGACATTCCAATAACATTTCAATTCAAATTTATTTAACGAATCATTTCGTTAAAAAAATACAGCTAATGTAGACTTAAAATAAGGATTAACCTTATTACTGCGTGACAGTATTTATAATTTCCAATAACTCTCTAATATATCTAAATCAGGGGGTATTGAGTGCTTGCGGGGAAAAATGTATCTTGGTATGTTTTCTCACAGAGAATATTTCAGAAGTAGTTGCGAAAGGATATTATTTATACCAATTCATTACTGAGATAATTCGTTCTGAGAAAAATGATCTTATGAAAATAATTAATCCAGATATTTTTAGTTAGTTAAGTTAAACAAAGTTGCATAATTCGCATGAATGTCGAATAATGAAAAACTGCCATCTTTACTGCATGTGAATCGGAAATAAATGTAAAGCAGCCACCAAAAACGTGGTTACGACTTTCTGACCTGAGCGATCGGACTGTGTTTCGAGAAAATCCTATAATGTCTTTATACATCTCAGCCTAAAAAAACAAGGGTCTGCTACTGGCTGCTTTCCTTGGGAAAAGCCTTTATTGTATTTTGAAAGAAAACCTCAAATTCAGAAAGGGTAAGATTAAGGCCTACGATAGCAAGCGCAGGTATGTTGTCACTGGCATCAACCAGTTAGAGAAAAACCGCGAATAGTTTTTCTGGCAATAAGAAGTGCTTGCGATACTTTTCAATTCAATTCCGGACTTACAAATCACAGAAAAATATACACTGGTTTTTGCAAGCTTTTATAGAGCATTTTATCTACATCTCCACAAGATGTATCATGCCGAGCTCTAATGTTGGCTTTAGGTAACTGTGCCCTACATTAATCCCCCAGTGTAGGGGAATGTCCGCGGTAAATGACAGTTAAGACCGTTTAAGGTCCTCGCAACTGGCAAAGAAAGTGTGATAAACAGGGAGCTTATTCCCGCCATCGACATTATCACGTGTAGAATACGACTTTAAACACATTCTATCCATTGTTTATTCAGTAATAGGATGGCAACCTTATTACAGTGCCTACTTGATAGAACGAGATAGTCGGGAACCTGTTGAAATGATTGCAAAAGTTGAACAGTATTATTTCTCAGTTCTGCCTCTTCAACTGATGAAACGGCTCTTGCGACATGAATTACTGCATGACCATACATTCTCGTAATCACTGGATTCTTAGAATTATCATATTCTACTTATGAAACTAGACGCTTTTAACATGATATTTTATACACATGCCGATTTTTTCATTAAAGCAAATTTATTAGACTCATTACGAAAAAGCTTCATCACAATCATATTGTACTTTTTTATAACTCTGAATACAAGATTTACCCTAAAATTTGGATACGCCATGTGAGGCCATCCCATACAGTCGTTCGTTTCCTTTTAACGGCAATAAATTTTCGACCTTTCGCAAACGTAGGAGAAAAGTAGTTTGCAACCGCTTTCCTACATGGAATTCCAATGCCGGAATGCAAAGTGTTTTTGCAAATAAATTACGCAACGTTACGCAAAATGTGTACACCTACATGGATACAAAACGGCCATGGAAATAACAACGGCCTCGTAATGAAAAAGGCGGCCCAGCAAGGGACCAGAAGGGTCGGACCGAAGAAAGACTGCAGGCAAGCAAACAGAACCAAGTAGCGGGGCTAAGCCCCAAGGGGTGTGGTGGGGCAGGGATGGTGGAAAGCGTGACAGGCGGCCATTATTTCTTGTAAGAAGAGACTTATGGGCGGCGAGGTGAGCGCCGCGGGAGACCATTAACCAAATTACATTGAAGAAGAAAAGCGGGGCCAACGGGGGCGAGTCAGATTGGAATTGATTGGGGCTCAGGTGCGAGAAGGTGCTTCGAGATCTATAACTTAGTTAGTGGAATCGAAAGAACATTATCAGAAAATACAACGGCTGTTTCGTTGCGAACTTTGTCACTGATTTAAGTTTATGGGCAATTTTGCGTGGATGCTCCCTGCTGGCTTTTTAATGCCATGTTGTATGTAAACGTTTATTTTATGCGTGTATTATTGATTTACACTGGCAATTCGGTGCTCTTGGGTTCTATACATTTATCTATGTATACAGGGTGATTAAAAATTGGCGTCATTCCTCTGGGGATGTTATAGGAGTACAGAAAAACTAGTAAAAGAAATTAATTGTTATTAAAAACTGAGAAATTTGGAAAAAACTATATCAGAAATACGGCA
>NW_026017110.1:21566755-21584240 GCF_020466585.1 Dendroctonus ponderosae
TTATGTCCAATACTTGTTCCTCTGTGCCTGGAACCCGAACATCTCTTGCTGTCCATTATCTTCCTGGAACCACTCTCCTCGCTCTTTGTTGGCGTGAGTTCTTTCAGCTTCTGCTATGTTGTAGCTGTAGCATTTCCCCTGAACTAATCGCATATCAGCAAATTCGTGACAGGAAATTCAAAGTGAGTCACAGTTTGACAAATTATTATTATTATTGACAAAGGCTGTCTACCTGTAACTATCTGTTAATGGCAAAAAACATCATTGCCGCTTTGACTTTCCATCCAAAAATTGTAGAAGTGAACTTTTTTAATATCTAAAATTTTCGTAATTTGAAGCAAAGATCGTAATTTATCTTTTGGAATGCTTAACTATTCCCATATGCTTCCAGTTGAATATGGAACAATTTCAAAATAATGCTTAATAACAAAGTTGAAATCTTCGATTGTTAATATCTTTTCCACCAATTTTGAATTACCCTGTATATATCTATGCAAGGACAAATGTATTAATTATTTCCTCATACATTTCCAATTAGCTAAATATGTTAAGTAAATGCTGCAATCTGCTTGAGCTTATAATTGTTTACGGTACCCATTTGTATCTTCAAATGTGAGTCCAGCCTACGACGACATGGCGAATAGGGACAATTCCCTATATTTTGAGATGCCTGAAAGGTATGAGGCACAGTTACTAGAAAATGTTGTTCAGGATGTTATTTTAACTAAAACAGCTACCTACTTAGTGTCAAAGTTCATCACTAAATCAATCGCTCAACACTAAAGGTTCCTAGTGTGGAAGAAAACCGCTTCAACTAAAATTTCACCACACAAAGTTTCGCACCACACAATAACTTTTTGTGAATAATCTACTATTTGCGCTATGCTTGGGTAACACTGTGTTAGTTGCGCTTTTGAGTTGATGCCGCTCTGTGAGTTGGTGAGTTATACCTCATCGCGCCGCACCTCAAATTGCGCGTGTGGCGGAATAATTTTTGAAATCAGAACTTTTAATGGTCATTTTTAATTAGTTGACATTTCGTTGCTTGCTGGCATCGCTCAGAAAATGAGCAACAGTTTCACTTTTAAGTGATTTCTTTGCGGTTTTTTGAATTAGTCAATATTTTTGGAAAAACAAAATTAATTCGGTTATTAGTTTTAGTTTTAGCGATGTGCATTAATGACTGCAGCTCAGTGAAATTCAGACAAATATAAATGTCTCTAAATTAAAAAAAAAATTGGGAAAGATCGGCGCTTCGAAATACTATTACCAAATAATCGACTTATTGAAATTTTTCTTCTTAAGCTAAGATGTTCAATAAGAATTTTATCAACGGAATGTCGCTATTAATGTCAAATTAGCCATTATTAGAAGCAGTTAATTTGCTTCCATTACTCTAGAGTGAAGGCTGGCGCAAAACTTTGGCGTGAAAATGTGGATGTTCGTTTGATTATCAACTTGAAACTTGGTATTCACGGTTAGAAGAACGCTCTGAACAACTTTTTCTAGCAACAGTTTTTGACATTTTTAACACATTTCAAAATATAGAGAATTGCTCCTATTCGTCAAGTCGTAGTTTAAACCTGAAATTACAAATGGGTACCGAAGCAAAATAGACCCATGACATTGTACTTCTGTATCAAACCTGAAAACACCGCTTCTAAAAATCCATCTTAATTAAGTGAGATAAACTGTAGTAAGTATTTTCACAAATAAGCTTTCGAAGTTCTTATTAGATAACTTCGGAAAATGCAACTTTGGGAAAAGTTTGAAATGCTATTTGGAGTTTACTATCCTCTCGAACATGTGTGAACATTGTGTAGCTCACCGAACCCGGCAAAATTGTCAGGTTCTCTTGCTATTTCACATACTGTTTTATGCTTATGCCTATCTTAATGGCCGCTTCATATGCATAGAATCGCGCCTAGTCCATTTTTTTTTAAACCTTGAGCTGTCCTTTGGGTATTGGATTTGTGTGAAAGGATCCGTTTACTGTTTGTCACGCTTGCAGGTTTCTTTAAGAATGCATGTTACCTTGAATTCATTCAGTGAATTCCTCCGAGATGTTAACTTCTTGTCTAGATATGCCTCAGCTTGCTGTTTATAGCTTCCATGCTTCTGTAAGCTAGCTCAACTGAAGTTGTAAAGTACATATTCTCCTGTTTGCCGACGGGATATCGTGATCATTATGTTTTAATAATTCTTGTAATGTTTTTGCCATACAGTCTCTCGGCTCATAAGGCGGGTTTCTGCACGTTTTCCATTTGTTTTACTTTCGCATCTCCTACTAATGGAACAGTCTGCACAAAATATCTGGAAATTTGTGACTATCTAGAAAATATTGGAGAAGGAAATTAATTAGTAATTGTGGCTCTTTGTCAGTATTCCGGATATAGATTCATGTCTAGTGTTGTCTTAGCTTTAACAGAATAGAATAATTTTTCGTTTATTTTCAAGAAATCGAACAAATGGTAATGTTCTTCACGTATGTATGTGAGCATTCTTACTTTTCAGAAATTTTCAGAGTATGACATATTGGAGCGATTTTACGTGTGGAAATAACAGCACCTACATTCATACTTATTTCATTGATAACGCGTGCAATGTACTTTTAGATATCGCACTAAAATCTCTTATAGTCTAATTTGTGTAATTAATAATAAATAATAATCTAATAATTCTCACTTTGTCTAAAATGTGTGTTGCTTTCTTCAATTGCAAGCGAAAGCTTTTCCATCAGTTTTTTGAATCACCATAAATTTTTATAAATTGGCAGATTTGGTAAAACAGAAATTATACCTGCTTAATATGATTCTAATGATAAAACAGATTTATTTTATGATTTGTGGAATTATCAGTTGCCAAATGCTTACCTGTTGCCTCTTAAATAACTTAATTCACGGTCGTACCACCCGTGCAATGTTATCTAGATTATTTTTATTTGCGATTTATCTAAGATACTTAGGTAGGTATATTCCTGCCATCTGCGAACAAAATTATTTATTTATTACGGAATAAACTTTCGAGGCTTGATCAGTAATTGGATTGATATGCAAAAAATCATCTTTTTTTTCCCGAATATACTGGCTGCCAGATAAATAGATGCATTTCTGTCCGGAATTTTAGCACAAATGCTTTTAGTTTATTATTTTGTTACGCTCGAATCTTGCAAAGCCACTAGTTACACTACAAAGTGTGCAACAAATGTACCAATTCAAGACTGGATTTTGGTTCACTTTTTTGGTAAAAATCCAATTTACCTTCTAATTCATTCAACGGATTTCGAGTGACGATGGTAATAAAATTTATTCAAATTCCTAGTTTGAGCACTAACTCCAACTACTACTGATTTGAAAACTTTTGATATAAAATCGTAAATAAAGTATTTTAATCGAACAAAAACTAAAAAACAATTTGACGGTTTTCCTAAATCGGAAAATTATTGCTAGTGCTGTCACCTGCTGTAAGAAATGCTCTTGTTTGACCAGACACCCCGTATCGCTTGAAAGTAATACCAGACCATCTGACCACCAGTGGCCAAAATCAAATCCCTTGGTATTTCATCCCTCCGAAGAGAAAAGATGGTCGAAGGGCTGCAAGCCCATGTAATAATCATATTTCTAGATCTGACCCTAAAATTGGTGTAAACGAAAGATATATCTGAGCAAAAAGGCCTGCGCTCTTCATTATTACGTCATAATTCGTGCTGGAATGCTGGTTAAACCGTGAGCGGCATAGCGATGTACCTCCCGTTGATACGTTCCCATCTAACCCTTATCTAATTGAGAAATGTCCTGCTTTATTACGCCGAATCCCAATAAATACGGACCTTTTTTTAATTAACCGGAATGACGAGGGAATGTTTGATTAAAGTGGGGATAAAACTTTCAGACTTTCTACAGTATGCGTGATCGGAATGGATAATTGGGTAAACGGGCATTTGATCTTGCCGGTAAAATGTCTGCTCGAAAGTCAAAATCCTATTCTAATTCTTCTCTTCTAACACTCAGTTGTCTCGAACTGGAACACACATTTTTGTAAAGTTTTGTAATCATACTTTCTCTATTCTAATTTTGCATTTGGATCAAAGAGATTTAGAACAAGAAAAGGATTAGAACATAATTCAATAAAATATTTAGACTTATGTTAGACTCCACATGCAGTGTAAATTACAGGGTAAATCGAGAAAGTTTTTGACTGTCAAAAGGAACGAAAAATGTGTCTGAATTAGTAGAGTCGCATATTCAAGAACTTGTTACAGATAAAAAATGTTCTAAACATAAAACTAAGATTAAGAAGGCTAAATATATTTTAATTGGTCACATCCCTCTATCTGATATTTAGATACAGAAAGCATAAACTGCTTATTTATTAACACAAGGTGCCGGCCATGGAATGAATTATGTCTCAATTTCAATTGCTTTTAATTAATTGATAATAATGTCGGAAAAAATCAACTGTAAACGTTTTTAAGCTAATTTCACTAGTAAACTATTGGATTCTTTATATCGCAAGTATTTATTCATTGCATTATTTTATGTCTTCACAGATGACCAAAGTTTAAAAAGTTTATATTGGTGTTTCTTTCATATCTGAAAAAAAATAACTCAACTAGCAAACTAGAACATCTTTTTGATTCAGTTTTTTCTTCATGATATTCAACTGCAAATAAATTATCTTTTCATGAATTATAATTTTCATGGAAAATTAATGTTCCACTATCAAGCTTTTTTCGTCCTTCCCAATCTTCTTAACTTATTTCCTTATCTTGTGGATCTTATGCGACAAATACAGTTGACTATCGAACTTTCATGTCGCGGTTTGTCGCATTTCTAACATGACGAGCAGCATTGAAAAAAATTGTAATGTGTGAAAATATGTACGCAAGAAAAATGTATTTGGTGTTCTATGCACGACGTCCTAAATGTTGTTTCTAAAACACCACAAACCCCATTAGAGAGATTAATTAATTTTTGCGTAAACTCAGAAGATAAAAATGAAGTTCTTGATGGCTCAAAGCAGCAAAAGTTGTCACATGTAGAAACAAAGTAGCAGAACAAAATATTACGAAAATAAGTATTGAAAACAGCAATAGAAATGGTATCCCCTTAAAACCATCCATTGTTTTCCAATGGAACCAAAATTCCTAAAAGCAAGTAAATCGAACCGAACTTCGCCCATTCGCCGTAGCAGTAAACATATTTTCTAAATTTTGTTAAACAGTTTTGTCAAACTGAGATTTATAAGGATTTCAAGTTAATCAAAAATAATCAAAATGTGATAATTTTCGTAAATCATTCTTCTAAACAAATTACAGGGAGAAATTAAACTTTGACCAAAACTGAAAGATGATTCATAAGAATGTTTCAAAATAATGATAAACTGCTGTTACGTAAAGAAGATTTCGCGGCGTTCCTGTAAATATTTAAAAACCAGTGAAATTGATTGCAAAAGAAATAAATCTACGACATGTATAAAATAATCAATGAAAACCAGATTCCAAACTAACCGAAGATCGATGACGGTTTTGTTTGTTGGCCTATTGGGCGCACGCCTTTGCCAAAGTTTAATCGGAGATAAATTTTCAGGCAAAGCAAGATTTACATAAAGGCAATCGGAAAATTATGGGTTTTATTATACTTTATTGAGCTGTCGATATATTTAGCTTCGTACACAATGTAAATGGAATTTACTTCAAAGATTGATCAAGTTGATTTATTTTGACGTTCCGAAACGCAGCACCCAGTTGGTTGAGTCATGTCCCTAATCATTAATTATTTTTGATGGGGCTTTAAAAATTGTCGCTATCGTTTACTTACTGTAATAAAGCAGCAAAATAAATCCAGGTAAAACATTGGGCCCAAGCAGAATTCACTCTCACATCTTACACTGTATCACTGACTAATATTTAGACATATTTCAGCAAAGATGCATATCTGCACAACCACTTATCAACTCTTAGCTCTACATCTTGGAGTCTGTCTACTTCCTTGTCGACAGATAGATAAACTGGTAGTCGTTAGTTCAAACTAAGCGGAAATCTTGAAAAAGCAGCCCATTTAGCTCAAAATTACCTACAAGCCTTGCCCAAATAATAAAACCCTTTCGGGGTAAGGTCGATTTTTTTTGTTAGAGTGATGGATGGCTCGCTTTTGTTGTACCTTTGCGGGTGAAAACGAAATTAAAAAGTGTTGGAGATCGTTTAGCGGCTAACAAGCGCAAAATTGAGCTTACAAATATTTTGCTTCGGCCATTTAGGCTTTAGAAATGTTAAAGTGTTAAGGACGCCTTGAAACATTTGAACAGGTAAAATGCGATAAAAAGAACAATCAGGAATACAAAGGGTAATGTGAAACCGACTGAAGCTGAAGCGCCTCTATTCTCTATTTGGCTTTGTCACCTTTACGTCTTTTAGATGTATCCTACTTTATTGGGAAAACTTAAGAAAGGATAGCAATTAGATTTCTTTGAAATTGTTGCTGCTCCAGGGATTTCAACTTTCATATTAGTTTTATTATCTTCCACTTCATTCCATGCATGACAATTTATTTCAATGCAGGCAGCATTTATTTATTTACATTTACACTGCAAAATTGGAATAACCAAATATCAACATTTTTAATTATGCTTTTGACACAGTTTAGAAGTTGCTAGCCTGCAGTGTTTTTTTCAATGGAAAGTATCATGGTGTTTTTCCACCAGCGCAGCCCAGGAAAACCCCGAAAAACAGCTGCAAAATTGTTTCATCCCATTACAACTAATATGATGTTATAAAAGGTGTTGATCTTAATGCAACCGCCAATTTCAATGTTAATAAAACATACATATTTGCACCGCGAATTGCCAGCTTTATTGCCCAAAAATGCTTTCGGATCGCATTCGGAGTTTCCTGGCCCCCCTATACATAAATTCTATCAGTTATAATAAAAAAGTCCAATAAGTTGCCGCAATGCTCCAATAGAACAGCAAAATAAACAGAGCAAGTTTTCGCGCCATTTCGAACAAGTATAATTCAGTTTATGACCCTTCGGAGCGCCATATATGCCTCTCCTTTGGGACCGGGACTGAATTGGTGCCCCGACCTGAAACGTATCGTTTTTGGACTTGTTTTGCTTCGACACGTTGCAGTTCAAAGCATTGAGTATAAATCGAGTTTAAACTCAAATAGAAAACAGAAAACGAAAGTGTGTAGTGGCATTGTGACAAATCAGAGCGAGTTAACAGAAATGAAATGCAGACACAAAGAAAAAAGTTTCCTGGAACAGAACTAAGCAGCTACAGAGATTCATATTTGAGCTAAAACTGTAAGACGGATGCGCAATTTTGCGTATAAATAACAAAAACTGGAATAGATTTCAGTCTTCTTCGGGGGAGCAAACAAAAAGCCTCCTTCTATGTCAAGGTAGATCATGGCATTTCTTATTACTTACCATCTTATACCTACGCATATATTATTTGGAAACCGTGCTTTATCCGTATATTTACCTATCCAAATATATTCTAACTATTACTTCGTGTACGAATCATACTTCTTGGTAAAGCGGAAGATATTAAAAAACGTAATTTCAATGCCGATAACGTAAAAAATCTATCTAAAATGACACCCGTGTTATGCAAAAGTGAGTTTGGCAAAAGCGCCATATATATGGAATATTTCCTGCAAACTTCCCAAACCGCGTATCAATTATGAGATCGTTAGGTGCTCCCCATATGGGACATCATAAGCGCGTTTACGTGTTGCGACTAATGAAGCTAACGAGAATGAATAGTTAATTCGTTGACGACCCTCGTATACTCACTTGTATGATCTGAATTGTTTTATATTTGCTCTAAGTTGCAATTCTGATTTAAACACTCCTATTAAAAAAATACAGGTTGCAAATTAAGAAGAATGTTTTCGAGAAATCGAGTTTTTAATTTATGCAAATGGCGCTTCTGCAAAAAACACTCAACACAAGAAATGAGCCACTTAAACTGTCACTTGCATGTCTTGATTTAGCATTAGCGCTTTTTAAATTTAAGCGGGTTTGGTAGGGTAAAAAGTACATGTGCGTCTTGGGCCTTTAATCTTCGGTAATGTTTTTCTTCCATTAGCTTTTTACCATTTTTCAGCCCGGCTCTAACAGCAAGCATTTATTGAAGTAAAAATGTGTTAATGTTGGTTCGGTTTCAAATTGGAAAATAACTTACCTTTAGGGTGTAAGTTTTGGAGCTTTTCCGATATTTTTATCTTAAATTGGCAATTACTGTCTTTTTCAGCTAGATCTTTATTAAGACTTACACAAACTATCTTTTTTGCTTAACATTGGGCTTTGTTGCAGGACTATTGTCGAAAATACATTTTTATAATTGTTTGCTGTTTGATGATTTTTATTGGTCAAATTTACAGAAGAATTTTAGTAGACTAGTTAGAAACAACTGACGAATGATGAAATGCAAGGATGAAATTGAAAAGTGAAACAGTCATGTAAAATGTAAAACTGGCAATTTCAAGAGCTCAAGTAAGGACGCTTTTTGTATCTACCTTTTCGAATAAAACATTCTGTTAACTCAACAGCAGTTATTTCATCCGTTTAAGAGTACAACTGAAATTGAGCAAAATAGATTGATATAATTTTTGCCTCCTAAAGTTTTTTCGTCATTGTTAGCATAAATGTATATACGAACAATGTATGAATGAGGGATAAAAATAACCAACGCAAAAATACTTATCTGTATTAATAATTCTTGTAATTAGTGTTTCACTTAAAAATTTGCTGCCATTTAAACTTACACTTTCATTGTGCGTGGGTTTATATCGTCAAGTGGTATTTCTTTTGATATGTGCAAAGCCTTTCAACTTGTAGCCTGCAAAAATACTTTAAAGGTGTAACTGTGAGAATCTGAAAACTTCCATTCTTAAGTTTTATAATAATTTTATGAGATACAGAAGATCAGCTGAACATACATTATAGCTGCTTCTAGTTTAATTGCAGCTCAACAAACGAGAAGTGAAGTTCAACATCAAACAATATAATTCCATTATTTTTTATACTTGTTTTTGTATAATTTGAAATAATGCCTGCTAGATACTAATTTCTAAATTCGAATAATTATTTTAACGCAAGCTTCGTTTAGCAGAGCGAAGGCCCACGTTCGACCACTCCTAGAAAAACATTAGGAAACAATTATTTTTTAAATTACTTAACTTAACAATTTTCCCCAATCCAAACTAAGTAAAAGTGATCAAAATATTATTTGAATGTTTAGTAAAACTGGCCCCTGGACATCTCTTTAAACATTTCAATTACTGGAAGATACCAAAATACATACGTGCAACCTGCAGCGGTTTAGTTTGGCTCACCGTATAAACTATGGCCTCTCAGCCCAGCAGGAGTCCAAAATAAAACAAAACAACTTAAGCGAAGTAATGTTCGAGAAAACGGATAGATGGCCGCACATGACTGATTAAAAAACAAAAGAACGCATCAGGTGATTCGGTGGAAATTAGCATTGGTTTCAACGATCGATACCAGAGCGAGCATGTGAGGCAGTATAATAATGTTTGCTGTAATTATGATTATGTACAATGAAGAGTTTTTAGTGTAAAGAGGGTTTAGGTTCAAGTCCTGCCGAAAGTAGTGAATTTTAGTTATTCCAAAAAGTATTTGTCCGCTTAGGCTTAAACCGTGAAAAATGCCTTTCATTTATTATATATTTTTTCCTATTTGTTTCATTTATCAATGTTTTGCTGATAATTGTCGATACGTTAGTGGAAATTTCTATTACATTGTGTATAGACACTTATTGTAAATATATTACTTTAAGACAAAAAATAATTTACTTTCCTTAATTTTCGACTTGGAAATTTTCGATTTGCTCAAGTCGAAGGCAGCAAACAGAAAAATAACTTTATGAAATCAAAACTAAATCGAATGTATATTCTGCTGTTGGTAGAAACTTGCTCTGCATCATCTTCCATTGTTCAGTGTTTAAGGGCTACCAACAGATCGCGATAAGAAGCTTCAATTTTGAAGTTTTGAAGAACTCTTCCTTGAACTGGGCTGTCGAAATAAATTCTTGACTTTTCTACCAAAAACTGCCGTGGAAAGTATGGAATGTTAATCATGTTTTAAAAACGAACATTTGCTTCAATAATACTAGGTTTTTTTCCGAAGTATTGCCATCTAATTTATTAGAATTATGTGTATGCACATACGTACCTACTATTTAACTACTCTGTAAAAATAGTGCTAATATTGCAATTTGCTTGTTGGGGTATTTTCATGATATTGCGATTTGAAACATCAAAATTTGTAGTATTTTTATTAGAATGTAAAATTCTTTCGACACACCGCCAAATCAGGAATAGGCGATTATTATATCTTTTTATTGTTTTTGCAAATTCTCGACCTTAATGCAATTTTCTCAAGTAAGAAAAAATTTGTTCAAGATGAAAATCGTGCCAATCGCCCAAATGTATACATAATCTGTTTGTCATGACCACAAGTGGACAATTGTGATTTATTAACCATACCTCTAGTTGTATGAGTATATCTCATAAAAAAAATAGGTCAGTCGATAAACTGGCTCAAAGGATAAACCTATATTATAGGTCTGAAACGTTTACCATTAGGCATAATTTTTTCATTTGCATATTATTTCTTTTTGCTCAATCATATTGGGTTTTCAGCAGATTATGAGTAAAGCATGTTCCACCACAGAAGAAATGAAAGAGTGGTACTTATATTGTGTGTTTAGACTGTTTAGGAGGAAAGGTTTAAAATGCTAGGACGATTGTGCAGATCACTTATAATTGAGAAGTATTTGAACTTTCTCATAAAAAAATTAGTTCAACGCTGTTAAGTTTTTCTGGTTTGGTTGGTTTTTACCATAAGAATTTGTGGCTAACAATTTATTTAAATTTAAATTGGAAAGTTCTTTTGTGAGGAAATACGTGATTTTACGTTTGTAAAATTTATATTTTGCAATTAATTTTCTGAATATTAACTGTCAAAAAAAATAATTTTTTTGTGTCTCAACTGTGCTTTTGCCGTTGTCTCGAAAAGTTGTTGCCTCTGCAACAACATATCAAGGATGCACTTGAGTGCAGTGCGCTTCGGACCGTTTTAACCAAAGACGAAATATGTTCAAGCAGACCGTATATGCCCTCTTTTTAGGCACCAGCCCCAGACTAAACATTTGGAAATAATTTCAACAAAGAGCCAGCTTTCTCCTCTCTCATCGTAAATCTGGATTAAGTCAGGACAGGCCGACTCAATTCTGGCCATTGGCCATCAGTGTAATTAGAAGATAGGACACATGGGGATTAGGTGTGTATTAGGATGGCCGTTAAGTTATGGTTATTTCAACGATATTAGGGTGCCGACATCTTTGTTACATGGGGCGCTTTAAGATTATTCTACATTCTGTCTACGAGCCTCACGACTTCACTATTGTAGACCCGGCAAAGGACGGGAAGGGAAGGGAAGTCTTAATTATGGAGATTCAGGGATACATGGGTAATTAGGTCTATGATTATGTGACCGCTAAGTGGTTTGATACCTACTTTAGCTGCCTTTTATTTTTCCTTCTATTAAAACTAATATTTTTGTATAAATTGGAGGAAGTTAACAAATCCTTGGTTACAGCCCATAGGTTCATTATTTAATTATAAATAGCTTTGGATTTTTAGTAATCTTTCAGTTCAAATTTTTCTATTTTCAATTATATTACCATCGCTTGTCAAAGTGTTTTATTTTCTGTCTACTATGAGCTCTGTTGTGCTTTCTGGTGTTCCTCATAATGCTTATGATTCAGAGTATCTTTACTGGAGTCCTGGAATAATTTTTGGATGTGCTCGTAAAAAAAGGAGTCTTGAATCAGATAATATTAGATACAGAAATGCAAAAATTGGGAGTAAATAAAACAAATTGGCCATCGCGTATCAGTCAACTTAACTACGAATGAATGCTAAATTTTTATGCGAATTATTTCGGATAGAATAATGATATTAAAACTGAGGCAACAGTTAATCTGACAGTGGGTATTTTGGCACCATCGCTCAGAATGTCTAACTGCATCTTGTATTTATCAAGCACAATATTATATTTACGAACAGTGTTCTATTGTAATATGTGTGTATTCGGTCATTTCTCGATGCAATTTTCCAGTGAGTTAACGCCTTTGAACATGCACTTGAAACATTCTCTGGCATCTCTCAGCGCTGCAATTAGCTTCAACTTGATGCAACATAAACCAGATCTAGCCCCTTTGGATTTATAACGCCGATAAAATCCGCCGTCAAAGTTTATAAACATTGTCCAAATCTAATTAAATATTATAAAACGGCGTTTTAAATTTTAATATTAACAGTGCACCGAACTTGTTTACCGCTAACGATCAATTTGTTTCGGTTTTAATACGTGTCGGGCATGCAGGCTGCTCACCGCCCTCTTCCATGTGGGTATTAAGGAAAATTGGCATTATTATATCCAACCTATAATGAAGAATCTTTCGAATTACGCGTTGATTGTTTTTGATTTACTTAACCTGATTGTAGCTTCCAGCGAGCTTTAGGAATTTTAACTGATTTCCAATCAATAAGGGCTACTGCTCGCTAGAGAAGAGTTAATGATTTTTTAATGGTGTAATTTCGCCAAAGCTTAAATTTTTTATAAAATAATGGTCTTTAAAAATCGATTCCGACCGTTTGGATATTTATTCTTATATGTTTTTCTAAAGAACATATAACGCCAACGTTGTTGAATGTTTGTGCTATTCTTCATCTGAACCTGTTCACAAGTAAATTTCTTGGATTTTTTCATCAAAGGGCTTAGTCTCAAATGGTTTTTAATAGGCTTTTTAGCTTCCTACTCTCTGGTTCAATTGCGTTTTTCTGAGCAACATGACAAATTAATATATTGCGATACAAAATAGCAGCTTGTTGTTTGGTTTTCCGATCTAAGTCACAGGTCACTATCTAACATTGTTCAATCAGTATAGTGTATTGTTCCTTTTCCAACATTCTCTTAATCTTTTCCAAAGCAAAGATAACAAAATCCATCTTAATTTATTGGGGAAATTTGGCCAGATCTGTTGCTGTTTCAACATGTTTCGAAACATTACTATTTCAAATTGATTTGTTTGTGTTGGCAAATTTCCATAATTTGCTGGCCCAACTAAACGTTGTATCGTAGTTTTGAACTAAAAATTCGGAATTTTGCTGGGGCGAAAAGTAAATATGTAAAATGTTTCTATTTTATGGAAATTAAACTAAAAAATCTCGACAAATGGTACAAAAGCTGTAACTTCCACGATTTGCGACACTACTACCAAAACTCCCAATACTTCACTAAATAACTGATTTGAATCTAATGATGACCTTTTTCCAGCTGATACTGAGTTTTTGGTTGATTTTTTGGCATTTCGTGATGCGAGCAGTAAAACCTCACATTGTCATGTGTAAATTTCTAGTAATTTTTCCTGTTCGATTTTCATATCACTATCAAATAAATTCTATTTATATTTAAATTATGTGCGGCTTTGAGAAAAGTCGAAAAACCTCGACCAGGAATTTCCATATAGACGTGTAGCACATAGACATAGTTGGTCGCGTGGGAATTAATTTCCTTAAAGTGTTATGAAGCTAATTTAGAAAAACATTCACGGTAGGTACCATGCTGGCAGTTCGTTCCACCGTCTGGGGTTTTAAGCTAATTACAATAATCTTTTGAATTTGTTGAAGTTCCTCATTATTTTATTTATATTTAAACCCTTCACTCAGAATGAATTCCAGTCTGCGCATATTAATCAGGGAGCAGCAAGGTAAACTGTTGGTTTTACATGAGCATCGCAAAGCCAATTGTTGACTATTGACAATTGATGTTAGTACCGAAGTAAATAGAAAACACACCTTTTTAAGGCTATATTATTTTATACCTGTAGAATCTTTTATACATTTTGAAAAATTAAAAACCCCAATTTCTTCGCTATTACAAAATATTGACATCACTGATTCAGCTCGTTCGTTAAATAAAACATAAAGAAATATTTATTCAGAATGTTTTGTGTTATTTATGTAGCAGAGCCCGAAACGGGTTTTAGGGGAAAAAGTTAGCATCGCATTCTGACTGAAGCTAAAAATGGTCGGTAGATAAAAATGTTTTATTTATTAGTTTCCTCGGCGAGCAGAAGAGGTTTTTGTGCCTTACGCATCGTCTATTGATTGAATACCAATGAGCTTACGAATAGTTAAGGCCAAGGCTGAATGGGAAATGAAATAATAAAAACGAAAGTAAATTTAAGATTGAAGCATGCATTATTGAGTTGCAATCGGTTGCTAGAGAAACTGGTGCTTTTTCTGTAAACATGTACGTTATTCATATCTCTCAGAGATTATAAAATCCTCTTCAAACTATAAATTGTTCCCAATAATTCCTTGTCGTGTCGATGTAATTAACAACAAACTGACAAACGCACTTAAACAAATTACCTTTTCTTGGAATGTCCCTTAATAACTCATGTGAGATACGAATAGTATTTCCTTCGCTTTCGTGCGAAACCAGCATATGGTAAAGATTAAAATATTAGGTGATGATTGTTTTATCTTTCGGATTTATGAAGTGGATTTATGAATTTGAATTTGTAGTATCCAAAACCAAACGTTTTCTGAAAATCTTGATTAAAGCGTTTATGTATAGGTTTTGTCTGCTGAAATTTAAACGGCTTTGTGGAAAACGAAAAGTAATTTCATAGTTAAGACCAGCAAAGTTGATATGATTTCGGCTTAAACTGCATTTTATCTCGAGGCTTGTTTTTATTAATAATTTTGTACTCTCATATCATGAAGACATCTTATGGCTTCTTTTCAGTTTTCAGTATTCTTTGTTCCACTCTAGTATTCTGGGGTAAGTAATAATTTAATTTGTCTTGCTCCAGGTTTAAATGATGACAACCAATTTCTCGTTGATTCAGTTTCTCAGAAATTTGTGAACATGCTCACAGATGTGATCTCGAAATGTGAGCTGATTTACAGTTTGCTTGATGTAGTCTTCAGTTTGAAAAGTTTAGTTTTTTCCAGTGAATCGCTAAGAAATTAAATATTTTTAATGTTCTTGTCCATTCGTTGTTCTGGAGCCATAAAAACTGCAGGTTTTCTGAAATTATAAATGTGAATATTCTCAAAAGGTTTGGAGCAAGCAATTATACTATGGTAAATAACCGATTATTAAACAAAAAGCTTAAATTAATTATGATAAATAATTAATTTATTGTCCAAAATTGTTCAGATCAACATTTTAAAAGATTTATTTTAGTTATTAACTACTCTACTGGTCTACTTTTTGCACATCATTTTAAAGCTGTTCCTATTTTAAAATATCGAATTTAGTTAGATCCGGTGAGCAAGCTGGAAATGTCCTAAAATATGTTGGAGATTTATCTATATACACATATCTCATATAAAATATCGGTATTCCATATATAAATTTCGGAAGAAGAGTCACAATTGTGGAAATGTATGCAAGTCAGCAAAAAGGGATTTCGACGATCTACGGTAGCGAAAGTAGAGGAGTTATGAAATTATAAGTAATGGATCTTATAACAAAAAAAAAATGTCTGCAAAACAATCACCAACTAACCACAACTGGTCAAATTGGGTTTTAGAGAGCTTAACCTTAAAAATATGTATAAAACTTTCTTAAAAGGACTCCAAACCTATAACGTCAAATGCATGAGATTCTTGCATGCTTGGCTCCTTCCATTATAATTAACTTAAAGGATTTTCTTTCATTTTGTACAAAACAAAAGTGACAAGTTTTCAACATACGAACTTTGGTTTATTTTAAATACACATTTACACAATGGCCAAATAAACAAATTTGGTTGTATTCTAAGTCCATAAATGGAAAAAATAATGAATTAACATTAGGACATTAAATAATGAAAATATTAAATTTGACAAAATGTTTAAATCTGCATATTGAGCGAAGACAAACACTTTCAGACACACTTGAGAAACTTTGAAAATGTTATGCATTTTTATATCTTGCAAATATTGCAAGAGCAATTCAGAATGAAGCATGGGATTCATTTTTCTTAGGAATTCAGTTTTAACCGAGAAAGTATCTATTTATTATATTCAATCGAAAAAGCTTGTTTAGAGTGGTAAATAGAATGACATTCGTTCGAAAGTTGAAGAAAATGTCATCAAAGTTTAGTCACAGTTTAAAAAATCTAAATATGCATTTACAAATTCACAGTGTTGCCAATACCGCACAATGCTATCTTGTAGGTGTATTCCAATACGGGACAAGCGCTTTTGATGCAGTTGACAAATCAAGCATCGAGTGACTATTAAAATGTTAGCGCTTTAAAAGCTTAAAGAAATGTTTTTGCACACTTTGAGAAAATTCAATAAGAAAAATTATCTGTTTTACGTAACTTATCTTCGCAGGAGTATCAGAGAATTAAATTGTGATTAATTAAATTAAAAGTAATTATGTTGGAAGATTCATTTTGGTCTGCTGGGCGTTCATTTTATCTCGAAACTGTTTGTGATGTAAGGACTAATATTGTAAATTTTTGCTGCAAGCACCCTCACGAAAGTATTTCCGAGAGATTTCAAGAAGAGAAAATGTTCCCAACTTTTTTGTAATTCATATTTTATATTTATGTATATGTTACAGACTGTATCTGCAAAACCAGCAGTATATAAAAGTATATAAAATGACTAGTCCGTATATAAACTGACTGAAGATTTCAGTCCTAATGTATAACAAATTTGTCATAACAATTTGTAAAAGTCTAGACTGTTTATATACGGTCCAACTTCGACTAGTCCGTATGTAAACGGACTAAACCCCGGTTAATGCAGTCTTTATGCAGTTTTAGCTTGGCATTTATTTTGGTTCTAGCTTGAAGTACCCTTAATATTAGGTATCACAAAAGAGTAGGTTGTTCAAAAATTTCACTCAAAAGCACTTCAAATTCATTGAAATTCTGGGACATTCATAGGTAGACTGGAAGGGCGTCGGCAGCCATAGGGGAAAAGGCGGCAAAAAAATAGAAATCGAATGCACGCTGGGATTTTTTTTATAAACACGTTGTTATTAAAACAATTAAATAAATAATTATAGAAAACAAACAAACGATACAAACCGAACTAATTTAAACCAACGTTAAAAGGGCAAATTGATCTACCACTTTCTTAGTGAAATACTACAAATTCTGAGAAACACACGTATGTGTTCTGTCCACACTGATTTGGTACCCTTTAGGTACCCTTTATTTAAACATCGGCTGTTTTGGGCAACTTATTTTGTTCGCTCATACAGTTCGTAAAACCTATATGTTTAAATTTGAGCTTATATATTAATGACTACATCTGATTTACTTTTGTAATTTCATATCTGAAATATATCGTATTTGGTCTTTAACAAAGAACAAACTGTTTTTACCACAATTTTTGCAGTTAACAATTGAAAATGTAAACATCACATAAAAC
>NW_026017110.1:21585239-21587123 GCF_020466585.1 Dendroctonus ponderosae
TTTTCTGCACTCCTATAACAGCGCCAGACAACACCTCCAGAGGAATGACGCCAATTTTGAATCACCCTGTATATCGTCTGTAACATATATAAAGAATTGAAACAATGTAAAATAAAACTATTCCGTTTAAGACATTTTGGTGTAGGTCTGTCACCATCTTGAAAACGAAAACAAAACATCGTACTGAGTTGCTTATGTTTGTTTTTATATTTAACACAGTGCAACGCAGGATGCTATGCAGGACGTTGACACCCTGAATTATTCAAAGGCGTAAGCAAAATTAGGAATAAAATTTTCATCGCCTAATTTTTCACGATTTGTGTCATGGTTGTTTTTCGCACTGGCGAGCCCGAATCATCGCGTTTATTTTGTGTATGAATTATTTGACAAAACGTCGCTGCGCTTTCCGCGCCATTACGTCCCTGCAATGGCGCTTCCAATGCTGCCGCGTGTATTTTTAACAAAGCCGGGCGTTGCGACGCCAAAAAGCCACTTTGGCACGGATTTCAACGTAGCGTGACGCTACGACTATGGCGACCGTCGGGAAATGGGACTTCCGGTTCCACATAGGAAGTGCTCCCAGATTTCCAAACGACGCTTTTAGGAGACTTGCATTTTATTGGCGATGGTCCAGAATAAATATTGTTAGATCTTTTGTGTTCCCGAACAATAGGATCTATATTTTCGCTACCCTCTTATGAAGAACCGCAGTTCCTGTATGCAAACAATACAACCAATAACAAAGAGTAGACTATATGCCGTCAAAAAATATTCCGTATACCAACAAAAACAATGCTGATAGGCTCGCTTTTAAGTTACTTACTTTTTCCTCTCAAACATTTCTATCAGTCAGAGCACTTGAATGGAAAATACTTTACAGTTTTGTTGCGAAATACCGGGAGCTTCATAGCAGCTATTTTTTGTTTTGTGGAAATTTTACCGATGACAAGATTTTTGCGTTTTTATCTTAGGCGTCCTGGTTGAGTTTCAAAATTATATCTAATAAAAATTGAACATTTTAATTTGGAAGTTAAAAATTATTGATCAGCTTTTTCAATACCATATTTTCGAATTTCCGAAGTTATATACAGAAAAATCTTAGTCTAAGTCTAAAGCATTGTTTATTATAAAAAAAAAGACCAACTCACTAAAATACAAGGTGATTCAAAATTGGTGTCATTCCTCTGGAGGTGTTGTCTGGCGCTGTTATATGTCCATAAAAAATAGTAAAAGAAATTAATTGTCATTAAGAACTGCGAAATTTGCAAAAAATTATATCAGAAATACGGCAGCAATGCTTTTCAAGGTAATCTGCCTAATTAACATTGCGCAAATACCTGTTGCCTTGTAATTATTTAAAACTCCGGTAACCATGGAATTATACAGACTGACAATAACATAGACAAGGATAAACGGTAAATTCAACATGAGCCGTTGAATGACGGAACCTATTTCGAAATGTCAGCCTGTTCTCATAACCTCGAATTACCAAAATATACAACACCAAACATTTGAATGGTTAACTCCAAACAAGCTAGTGCCTGGGTAATCTCCTTATTATCCATTCTCATCAAGGAGCTTCTCGTATTCAGTTATTTAACCCCCGCTCCATTTGTATTAAAACGTAAAATAAATTAAATTTTTGAAGAGTCCCTCTCAGAAGAATCTTTGTTTTTACGTATAGTAAGCTTGATGATATACAGGGTGATTCAAAATTGGTGTCATTCCTCTGGAGGTGTTGTCTGGCGCTGTTATAGGAGTCCATAACAAATAGTAAAATAAATGAATTGTCATTAAAAACTGAGAAATTTGCAAAAAACTATATCAGAAATACGGCAGCAATGTTTTTCAAGGTAATCTGCCTAATTAACATTGCGCAAATAC
>NW_026017110.1:21587554-21591986 GCF_020466585.1 Dendroctonus ponderosae
AGCCGGTATTTATTTGGTGCCTGTGAAAATGTCAGTTATTGTGCTTTGAGTCCCCTGGAAGGCCCTGATTCGGTTATGTCCAATACTTGTTCCTCTGTGCCTGGAACCCGAACATCGATTGTTGTCCACTATCTTCCTGGAACAATTATCCTCGCCCTTTGTTGATGTGAGTTCCTTCAGCTTATGCCATGTTACTGTAGCATTTTCCCTGAACTAATCGCAATTTCCGGAAATTCCAAGTAAGTCACAGACAAATTATTGTTATTATTGACAAGGGCTATCCACCTGTAACTATCTGTTAATGACACAAACCATCATTGCCGCTGTGCCTTTCAAGTATTTCAATATGCTACCAATTAAACATGGAACAATTTCAAAATAATGCTTAATAACAAAGGTAAAATTCGATTTTCAACTGTTGATATCTTCGAGAAATTCTCGAAAAATTTTTTTTTTACGTTTTAGCCTCTAACACCTCTTAAAAGGAATGACGCCAATTTTGAATCTCCCTGTATACGATGTATCCGAAGCATGAATTAATGTTAGTTTACATTTTTTTGTCTTATTACTTGATTCTCTAATGCGACCAGCCTGTAATGATATTGATCGCTTCTAATTACCTTATCTTCGTGCAATTGCAATTGGTTGAACTTTCAGTTTTTGCCCTTACAATGCTTACTCTCCCAGTAGGACCCAAGAAACGGTAATAATTCAGATGGAGTTTCAATATTCTCCAGCCACTACCGTTAAATTATTTATTAGTATTGTTTGATTCATATGATCGTTACAATGCACTTTTGCAACAGTAGTTAATTAATGGCATTATTTGGTAAACTGGCGATCTCTTGGAAACGACCTTCTTATGCTTCAATATCTGTTTCTATTTTTGTTGGTGACTATAAAAAGATGAATTTAGATATAAATTCAAGGTGTCTGTTTGATGGTATTTTGGTATATTTTGATCGTTTCTATTTTTAAAACGGTACTAGATATTGATATGCAGTCTTCCCGTAGTGGATAATTTTACAAAGTTTTTATCACCAGTCAAACTTTTTATACTGTAATTTATTATATTCTTTTCCTTCCTGGGTTTCAGTCAAAGTGCGAAATAAATGCTTTTATATCGTTTGTTTCTTATAACGTTTCGGCGAGACAACAGCGCCATCATCAGATTCAAAATTTAACACAAACTACAAACACCAATTTATAATTAAACTATGTTGTACAAAAATTATAATTTATAGAGCGTTAAAAAATTCATTAGTTGAATGTTGTTCCGTATACGAATTTGCGACTGCGATCACATGTACCTATGTTCCTCCTAAAATATTTCGAAACAATTCACATTTCCTATTCGATTTTTTTTTTGGGTTAATTTCTCTCCTTAACAATTTTTTACTAAAATTTTTTCTTATACCATCAATCGTCGCTATGAGATCCAAACATTGCTGTAAACTATGAAAACCAATGATGTGAAGTGAGGTTATGACGAGAATCCGCATTGATATTCCGGTGTTTATAGCTGGGATTTGAGAACTAAATGGAAAAAGTACTTATTGAACATTGAACTTTTACTCAACTGACTACTCTTTTGTGAATTTTGGATTTAATTTTACTTGTTACTTTTGTTGATTTACATATAAAGCACCTGGTATTGATGCAATGTTAGCAAGGAAACCGTCATATGCAGTTGCGATGAAATACATTCTTGTAAAATTTCAGGTTTCGTTTTTCGCGAATATTTCCTTTCATCCCAAACTATATTTTTACTGTTTTCACTCACCTCTACATACCTTTAGATCTACATACCTTTAGACAACACATCTACAGGATTATTTGAATTTTAAATCACCTAATATTGTCTAAGAAATTAACAATAAAAAACACAAACCATTAAAAGTTAATCACAATCTTCATCGTGTAAAAAAAACGTAGCTGAAGTGCTCTTTAATCACTTATGGTTATGAAAATTTGCTTTGGCACCTTGTGACTCATTTCCATAACATTAACAATAAACGGTCTCGTCAAAACAATAAGTTCGGCTTAAAAAAGCAAATATAAGTTGGCAATGACCCCGTAAATAAGCCACATTTAATCGCCTTTGGAGAGCGACAAGTGGCTCAGACATTTTTATAGGGTACCAGCTGATTGGAGTTAAACAGTCCGAAATAAACTAATTTATTTGGTTGGTGGGCCCTGAGGCTGACGTGTGTGGGTCTGACGATCTGGAATGAGCAAAATCGGTTCTAATAACTTATGGATTTCAATAGTGTATGAAACTGGATTGGATTTAGATGGGAAAACCTGTAGGTATTTTCCATTGAGAATTGTTTTAAAAACCCCTTAAGTCTTGTTAAGTCAACATAGGATCTGCGTTGGTTGGGTTCAATCCTCCCTTTTTTATATCGCAAATCTAAACAGGGATTAAGGGCGTCATTATAACAATGAAGCTTAATAGAGATAAAAGCAATGGGGATCTCCCCTAGTAAAAACTTCCTCGCGGGGATCCCGGGAGACCCACCCCATCTCCATCAGGAGCGGCGTTTGCAAACATACCCGCAAGCGGAAAGGAAATGAAAGACATCAATGTGGGGAATGGCATCCATTAGGAATTATTTCCAATTGAGTGGAAGCACTTTTTCGTTGGGTTGAAATTTATCACATTCCCGAAAATATTAGGATCTTTATAATATGAGTTTCGATCAGTTGCAATCGTCACATTATTATCTTCTAAATTTTCAAAGATTCATAAATGCTTAAAACTCTCAATTTATTACATTTTCGAGTTGAGTTTTGGAAACGGTTTCGGGCTAGCAGATGGCTTATATTAATTGACCAAMGCAGATCAACAAGCAAGTCCAATAAAGAACTTAAAAATTCTTATATACTATATAATACCACTTTTAAAATACATAGAAACACCCGGAATTAATTTRAAAAGATATTGAAATTACTTAGTTTCAAACATTTACTTAATGCGTTCTTGGTTTATGGATTTTCGCCATCTGAACTCTAGGTATATGTTAATGTTCTTAAATTTGCTTCTTCAACCAGATAAAATTTCAATTCAACTAGATAAAATTTGCAACATTCCGATGACAGAAATTCTCCATAATGCTAAATCTACGTTGGCTCAAAACTCGGCTGGCAGGCAGCACCCATTCTTTGAATTTTCCACCCCATCTACTCGGCCAATTGTGCTAGAATGACACGATGAAGAGCATGAATAACAAAACGCATAACCCCCTACACCATAAATAAAAGTTGCGTCTTTTTGCATGTCAAAATCGGTGGGAAAGTTTGCACCCTTAATTTGATGATGCACCAGGGAAGAAATAACTTGATTTGAAGATCGTGCACGTATTACTGCTCTTCTTTTCCCTGTTGAAGAGGATGGCATCATTAAAAGTTGTGATAATACACATAGAGTAAAATATGCCAAACATGAACAAGACCACAATACGACAAATTTAATAATTATCAATTTTTGCTAAATTGGTATGCAAATTGATGAGCATCAATTACGCACTAAGATCTAATTTAAAAAATATGCTATATTTCAGTGTTACTAACTTGCATCGATGGCAGACATAAACAACTTTAAACCCAACACGGTCTCTGTCGCATACGCCGACATGGTACAGTTTTTAATGGGCGATTGGTAATGCATTTCACGTGTATCTTGGTTGGCGGGTTTATAAGCACGAATTGCAAAACATTGATGCATTTCCAACCTGTTTTTGCTCAGATTTATTATCGACCACCTTCAATGAATCAGAAAAGGGTTTAATTTTCTGTTGCCTGAGCAGTTGAATAGCGCTTATAGCATTTTGATGTTGTTCGCTCATGTGCATCGGGAATTTTTCGCTGACTTTATTTCGATTCCTATACATTTTGAAGTTACTGATGTGATGTTTCACCAAACACTAAAAATGGCAAATTAATTGCTGAGGTAAAATTGAAACAAAATCAAAAATGATCGGCACTTGCTTGCTTTATTTGTTAATCCAAAGTGTTGCAAACGAATTTAGTTCAATTACAACGTTAAGCCAGAGTAAATATGTATACACAGACACAGACAATTATTTTTTTTTATTGCAAAATTTATATTGAGAGTCGCATATGCGTATCGGGGATGTACTTACAACTTATCGCCATTAGCAACTATGGTAGCAGAGCAGATATAATCTTTGAAACCGCTTAATTACAACCTGTTTTAGTAATTAACTTTATCATTTTTCACGCCCATGCTATTGGCAGCTTTTTATAATAATTCCTTTTAGTTCCTTCTAATGTAATGACGTCTCATCCCGTTAGTTGATGGTTATCTTGGTATTCGATCCTTTATCAAGTAAAAATATTACCGTCTGGATAATGTTACGAGCGCTTAGAAGTCGATCGACAATTTTTCCAGAATTTCATTGTTTATATT